>NC_091471.1:213695049-214032132 GCF_036971445.1 Narcine bancroftii
GACTAGCAGCTCAGTGTTTAGGGGTTCTGTTGTTTCAGATGTGACAGGACAGAATAGGCTTGTCTACTGAGGCTATATGGGTGGAGTTGAAGAATGGGAAGGGTATGACCACATTAGTGTTTTTGTAATTTAGACTACCCTATAGTCAGTGAGAAGTGGAGGAGCAAATCTGCAGAAAGATAGCAATCATAAGCAGGAAGCATATTGTGATAGTAGTTGATTTTAACTTTCTACATATTGACTGTGACTTTCATACTGTAAGTAAAAGGACTGGATGACTTGGAGTTTGTCATGTGTTGAAGAAATGTTTTTAAATCAAAAATAGAGGTACCAACTAGAATCCAATACTGAATCTCCTATTCATGAATGATTCAAGAGAGGTGAAGAAAGAGTATGTAGGGATACTTTGGGGCCAGTAACCTTAATGCCATTAGTTTCAAGATAATTATGGATTAGGATAGCTCTGGTCCTCTGGGTGATAGTCTAATTTGGAGAGGCCAAGAAATCATGGATTGGGATGGGTTGTTTTCTGGCAAGGATGTGCTTGGTACGTGGGAGGCCTTCAAAGATGAAATATTGAGAGGACAGAGTTTGTATGTTCATGTTATCAGGTGTGGGGAACTTTGGTTGAGGGATTTTACGGATCTGGTTAAGAAGAGTGAGGTGTATAGGAAGTAGAAGCAAGAGGCAAATTAGGTACTTGAGGAACATAAAAATGCAATAAAGTAAGAAATCAGAAGGGCTAAGAGAAGATGTCAAGTTGCTTTGGCAGACAAGGTAAATTAAAATAAGGGCAGCTACAAGTTTATTTAGAGCAAAAGGATAGTAAGGAACAAAATTGGTCCACTTAAAGATCAGGGTGCTTGGTTATGTATGGCGCCAGAAAAGATAGGAGGGAGAGGGATCTTAAACTGTATTTACTCAGGAAACTGGTGCATTTTAGAGAAGTGAGGCAAACAAGCAGTGAGGTCATAAAACTGATACAGATTAAAGATGAGGTGCTTGCTATTTTAAGTCAAGTAGATCAGCAACATCATTACACTTTTCAAAGTAAAAGTTTGTACTGATTATGTACTTGCTGTATAATCATAATTCATGCACTAACTACACATAGTACATTTAATCTGCTCACAGCAGAAAGGCAATTATAGACTTCTTAGTTTAACATTGCCAGTTGGGAAGTTGTTGGAGTTCATTGTCAAGGATGAGGCCGTGGAGTAAAAACACAGAATTGCTGGAGAAACTCAGCAGGTTTCGCAGTATCCATAGGAGGTAAAGATTGATGTTTTAGGCCTGAGCCTTTCTTTCTTCTTTGGCTTGGCTTCGCAGACGAAGATTAATGGAGGGGTAAATGTCCACGTCAGCTGCAGGCTCGTTTGTGGCTGACAAGTCCGATGAGGGACAGGCAGACACGGTTGCAGCGGAAAATTGGTGGGTTGGGGTTGGGTTTTTCCTCTTTTGTCTTTTGTCAGTGAGGTAATGTACAAGTAAAAATGGGCAGGCACCTCTACTAAAAACTGGGGATGGAAGAATAGGCAGGTGGAGGAATCTAGACCAACAGACAAAAGGTATTGATTTGTACTTGGAGGTGCATGACAAGATGGGCAAAGATTTCCTTAAGGGAAAATCTTGCCTGACAAACCTGCAATTTTTTGAGGAAACCGTAAGCAGGCTAGATATAGGACAAGCAGTGGAAGTTGTATATTTGAACTTTCAAAAAGCCTTTACCAAGGTGCTACACATCAGATCAGACCAGATACTACTTAATGTCCTGTAATAAAACAAATGTAATATTACACAAAATTACTGAAGGGATAACAATCACGATGAGTTGGTGGTGAAGAAGTGAATGCAATGTTGGCATTCATTTTTAAAATAGAAGCATTTAGAATGTTGAATGGCTGGGACAGAGTAGATGTAGCAAAGATGTATTCAAAACAGATGCTGGAGGAATTCAATTGATTTTGCAGCATCCATAGGAGGTAAAGATGTATTACCAACATTTCAGGCCTAAGTCCTGCCTCAAGGTACAAGTAAAAAAGAGTCTAGAACAAAAGGCCACAACTTCGGGACTGAAGGACGAACAGTTCAAACAGAAATGCAGAGAAAGTTTTTAGTCAGAGAGCAGCAAACCTCTGGAATTTGCTTCCATGGGTGGCTGTGGCGGCCAGGTTGCTTACATGCATTTAAGACAATGATTGATAGGAATCTGAATGGTAATGATATCAAAGGTTATAGAAAGAAGACAGGGGAATGGGGCAGAATGGGAAAATGGATTAGCTCATGATGGAATGGTAGAGCGAACTTGATGGACCAAATGCTCCTATAATTTATGGTCTAATAATCCTGGTCAAAGGTCCAAATAAACCCAATGTTACATCTTAAAATGAAAGACTGTGATCCAGAAATTAGTTTGAACCATCTAGTTTACCTCAAACATGCAATCAACTGAATACCACACAAATGATCATTTCCAGGTAAAAATCCCACCAGTCAGCAGCCAAGCTAACATGTGCAATGCTTCACAAGATCAAATTATCATGCAATACACACTGTATATTTCGCCATACAAGTTGAGTCATGGAACCCAAAAAAATTCAAAAAAATGGGGGTTGACTTGTACACCAGATGTTCTTTTTAAGACCTCAAGTTCAGCTCAGAATCCAATCCACACCAATCGACCCATGAAAAGCAGATTCAGTATACAAGATGACCCTTGAAAAACCAAAAGAAACCAGACTGCAATAGATTTTCATTGAGATTTTTACTGAAAACAACACATTTAGAACCCTTCAAAATTGCTCTTGCTGTCATCTGAAGCAAAGATGGCAGCAAGCACATCCTGTTTAAACAGTCATCATATGGGCCCCAGTCTGCATCTGATGAGGTGGTCATTGTCAGTGTCCCACAATAAATCATCTTCCGTGCCATCAATTGCACAAGAGATGCAGCACTTTTTAAAACAATTTTATCAGTCTCTACTTTAACTGCATTGCCCCACCTTTTGTAAATGACTTTTCTGCACTCGACAACCATGTATATCATTCCTCATGCACGTGGTATTTGAATGGCTTATTCAAGCAGGCATTGAAAGGTTGCAATAGAGACGTCAAACCACATGGCATAACCATCATGTAAGTATTACGTAGGGCTAATCTACTTTTAGTGTTCTCAGTTAAGTGGCTAGTAATCATACCCCAGACCACCAAACTCCGTCCGCGTAATCGGCTTGTTCCACACAATGTCTATCCATAGTTGTACACCATTTTCATCCATCCATCCATTTTCCTGAAAATGGTCAAAAATACCTGCAGGAAATTTCATTTTTGGTTTAATTTTGCATTTGTGGATTTCCATGGGTCTTAACTTCGTCCCATCAGCCATGCACGATAACACCACAGTAGACCTAGTCCTTTCATGGCCTGTACTTCTGGTTTGCACAGTTTTAAAACCTTTCCACTGTTCTATTGCTGATCATATCAAAATTCATGTGGGTTTTGTGCATGTTTCCAATATTTGCCTAGGCAATCTGGTGTTTCTGCTGGTTATGTATACTAAACTGGTGAAAACTTACAAGATCTTTTATAAGTTTCTGTGCAATTTTTTTTTGGCATACTACCAGCTTTTTCCCATTCATGAAATGTTTGCACCAGCCTAATGTAGCCTCAATATCATCACTGCGGTCTGGGTGCAACTTGGCCCACTACAGTGCAAACATTCTTATTTTATTTCGGTTGACTATGTGGCAATGTTGCCTCTGTTCACTTATCCATTCTGCAACGTGATTTTCCAACTCTGGCCAATGAGTGATTTCTTTTCTCAGCTAACTTTGCCTTTTTAGTATTTTTCTTAAAGTTTCTTTTCTTCCTCCAATCTCTTACCAACTTCTCATATACATCACATTTTCTTGCAGCAGCGCAGTTGTTTGTTTTCTTGCCCATTTCTATGACTTTCAATTTAAAACTCGCTTCATACTTTCATCGAGAGTTTGATTGTATCGATGCACCCTCCATGATAGCAATCACTTCCAGCCATTCACACCAGATCAATCCACGCCATCCTTGGGGAGTTGATGTATACGCTTGTCAATGGCCTATCTCAGACACTGCAATCTTTGGGGGTCGACTTATACACCAGTCAATGGGCTAACTCAGGCATCCAGAAAACTGGGGTAGACTAATTTGCCAGATGTACCATAAAATTCTTAAAATGAGGCTGAAAAATGGAATTGACTTGTATACCAAAATATACTGTATTTGAAATCTTCGCTGCACAAATTAAAACTTCAGATCTGGTAAATAACTGGCAGATGGCAGTCACAATAAAAACATGAGCACCATCCAAGTTCCACATGCTGACAGATCTTAAAAAAGGGAATTTGTCTCGCAGTGGAGCACTTGACAAGGAGGCTGCTCAACGTACTCAATAAAGTCCAAATCAAAACACATTCCCTCATTCAGTATTCCTTCCTTGCCTTCACAAAGCACTCTGGTGACAATTAACCCCATCTCCCTCCTTACACTCATTTACTTCAAACAACTGATGGAGGAAACTTTACATTTACTAAGATCCAAGCATTCCCAAGTACTGTCCTTTACTCCCTGTGAGCATCGAGGTCAGAGCATTTGAAATAGAAAAAAGCATGAGAAGCCAGCATAACTGAACATGGTCCACGCTGTCTGACGGTTAGGAAGAATTTAGACAGAACCATCGACTTGGATCAGAACAATGCCAGTAGTGGTGGTGGATACGGGCTCAATTTTGACATTTAAGAAAAATTTGGATCGGTACATGGATGGTAAGGGTAGGGAGGGCTGTGATCAGCGCGTAGGTCAATCGGATGAGGCAGAATAATAATTTGGCAGGGCCTAGATGGGTTGAAGGGCCCATTTTTGTGCTGTGGTGTTCTATTGTTCTTCTCACCAATCTCCAAATGGCCCTATCCTTCAATACAGGAATTAACCGTCAAACACAAGTGCCTCAAAATTGCTCAATACCCTTTTATTGTGAGAGGTCATCCTAAAGTTATTTGTGAAGTTTGCGCAGAGTGTGAGAATTTTAGTTGTGAAGTTTGCAGAATGATGTTGGCAGGATTTTGCATGCAAGATAACATTGAAATTGACACTGCCTATAGGTGTGATCTTTGGAACCAAATGTTAAAGTGGTACACCACAATACAAATAACAATTATCAATCTGCAGTGCTAGAATGATCTTCTTTCTTCTTTGGCTTGGCTTCGCGGACGAAGATTTATGGAGGGGGTAAAAGTCCACGTCAGCTGCAGGCTCGTCTGTGGCTGACAAGTCCGATGCGGGACAGGCAGACACGGTTGCAGCGGCTGCAGGGGAAAATTGGTTGGTTGGGTGTTGGGTTTTTCCTCCTTTGCCTTTTGTCAGTGAGGTGGGCTCTGCGGTCTTCTTCAAAGGAGGTTGCTGCCCGCCAAACTGTGAGGCGCCAAGATGCACGGTTTGAGGCGATATCAGCACACTGGCGGTGGTCAATGTGGCAGGCACCAAGAGATTTCTTTAGGCAGTCCTTGTACCTTTTCTTTGGTGCACCTCTGTCACGGTGGCCAGTGGAGAGCTCGCCATATAACACGATCTTGGGAAGGCGATGGTCCTCCATTCTGGAGACGTGACCCATCCAGCGCAGCTGGATCTTCAGCAGCGTGGACTCGATGCTGTCGACCTCTGCCATCTCGAGTACTTCGACGTTAGGGATGAAAGCGCTCCAATGGATGTTGAGGATGGAGCGGAGACAACGCTGGTGGAAGCGTTCTAGGAGCCGTAGGTGGTGCCGGTAGAGGACCCATGATTCGGAGCCGAACAGGAGTGTGGGTATGACAACGGCTCTGTATACGCTTATCTTTGTGAGGTTTTTCAGTTGGTTGTTTTTCCAGACTCTTTTGTGTAGTCTTCCAAAGGCGCTATTTGCCTTGGCGAGTCTGTTGTCTATCTCATTGTCGATCCTTGCATCTGATGAAATGGTGCAGCCGAGATAGGTAAACTGGTTGACCGTTTTAAGTTTTGTGTGCCCGATGGAGATGTGGGGGGGCTGGTAGTCATGGTGGGGAGCTGGCTGATGGAGGACCTCAGTTTTCTTCAGGCTGACTTCCAGGCCAAACATTTTGGCAGTTTCTGCAAAGCAGGACGTCAAGCGCTGAAGAGCTGGCTCTGAATGGGCATCTCAAGCGGCATCGTCTGCAAAGAGTAGTTCACGGACAAGTTTCTCTTGTGTCTTGGTGTGAGCTTGCAGGCGCCTCAGATTGAAGAGACTGCCATCCGTGCGGTACCGGATGTAAACAGCGTCTTCATTGTTGGGGTCTAGAATGATACAATAATGGAAAAGTAATGAGTGCACTCAGGATTAGAGGGACCAGCATGGGCTATTTTAAAAACTCTACCTTTAGAAGTACATCCTCTGTGGAGAGAAGGCCCTGTCCAGGACTGCATTCCAATGATCCTGGAAGTAGGTTGCCAGACTGGCTCCTATTTAGAAAGCTTGCAAAGTACAACGCATGCCCCAGTTTGCTCTGCTCACTCCAGTGAGTTGAAGGAAATTTTTCATTTTTTAACATTTTATTTACAGCACAGTGGAAGCCAATTCCAGCCACTTAAATCCATGCCACCCAATTACATCCAAATTAACCTAAAATCCTGTACATTTTGGATGGTGGGAGGAAACCAGAAGACCAGAAGGAAACCCTGCAATTGCAGGGAGAATGTTTCTTCTTTGGCTTGGCTTCGCGGATGAAGATTTATGGAGGGGTATGTCCACATCTGCTGCAGGCTCGTTGGTGACTGACAAGTCCGATGCGGGACAGGCAGGCACGGTTGCAGCGGTTGCAGTGGAAAATTGGTTGGGGTTGGGTGTTGGGTTAACTATTTCCTCCTTTGTCTTTTGTCAGTGAGGAGGGCTCTGCGGTCTTCTTCAAAGGAGGTTGCTGCCTGCTGAACTGTGAGGCGCCAAGATACACAGTTGGAGGCGATATCAGCCCACTGCCGGTGGTCAATGTGGAAGGCACCAAGAGATTTCTTTAAGCAGTCCTTGTACCTCTTCTTTGGTGCACCTCTTTATACATCACTGGATTAGAGCCCAAGTCACTAGTACTATAATAATGTTGCGCTAACCACGCCACTCAAGAAAACATGGAACGTTCACGAATTTGCGTGTCATCCATGCTAATCTTCTCTGTATCATTCCAATTTTAGCATCTCTGCTGCCAAAGCGAGCACAAATTGATTGAAGTCTGCTCCTCGTGTATGAAATTTGGATAATCTCCCAACTGTGGTGGCGAGCAGCAAATTGTGTGATAAGAGAGAAGTCCAACAACAACAACAACCTGGAGTGATTCTGAGGTGGAAAAGCCATCAGTGATTGCCAAGTCGTGATATAATAAGTTATTTTAAAAAGTTCTTACAACTCTTTGTAACTGTAATTCCCACATATTTGAATTGGTCTTTAACTATTTTAAAAGTGAAATTACCATAAATTGCTAAAGGCCCTTTCATAGGTAGTAATTCATTCTTATGAACATTTATTTTATACCTCAAAAACTGAATAAAGTAGGCAAACAAAGTTAATATAGTTGGTAAAGAGATCTCAGGGTTGAAATAAACAAGAGAACTCTATGTTCAGTACCCTTTCTATAAATACTACTAAAATTTCCACTATCCCACAGAGCAACTGCTAACTGTTCCACACACAGGTCAAAAAGCAAAGGACTTAAATAGTAACCTTGTCGAGTTCCCCTAGAAAGACTAAAAATGTTGATTGTTACAAATTTGAACATATTGAAGCACTAGGGCATAAATACATTAGTTTAATCCACTTAAGAAATTTAATTTTGGTCCAATTTTTATTGAGAATAGCAAACATATTCCCATTCGACTCAATCAAAAGCTTTCTTGGCAACCAACAAAGAACACATTCAGTTGTTGGAACAGAAAGTAAATATAAAATATTCAAATTGATGTATATTGTAAGTGTTACTTCTAATTGAGCTTATTTATAAAAAGATGAACTGGACATGGGCTTGGTGATGGCATTAATTCATTGTATCTTTAGCTGGACTACCTCAGGGTTACTTTATTCAGAAATGTCAAAGGAATTGCACAAATAAAGGCATCACTGAAACCTGGACCAATAACCTTGTCCACATGACATTTTATTACTCCACTGCCACAAATTATTGTTCAATAAATTTATTGTCATTACTGAAACCTTAAGTCAATTTTTCACATAAAAGATATGACAGACCAAACCTTGATCGATCAGCTTCTTATTTTGGAGTAACATATGAGAACTTCGAACATAACAGAATGATAAGTGTAGTAGTTAGTGTAATGCTATTACAGCCTCAGGATCTTCGTGATGCCACCATCATCACCCTGTACAAAAACAAAGGCGAGAAATCAGACTGCTCAAACTACAGGGGAATCACGTTGCTCTCCATTGCAGGCAAAATCTTCGCTAGGATTCTACTAAATAGAATAATACCTAGTGTCGCCGAGAATATTCTCCCAGAATCACAGTGCGGCTTTCACGCAAACAGAGGAACTACTGACATGGTCTTTGCCCTCAGACAGCTCCAAGAAAAGTGCAGAGAACAAAACAAAGGACTCTACATCACCTTTGTTGACCTCACCAAAGCCTTCGACACCGTGAGCAGGAAAGGGCTTTGGCAAATACTAGAGCGCATCGGATGTCCCCCAAAGTTCCTCAACATGATTATCCAACTGCACGAAAACCAACAAAGTCGGGTCAGATACAGCAATGAGCTCTCTGAACACTTCTCCATTAACAATGGCGTGAAGCAAGGCTGTGTTCTCGCACCAACCCTCTTTTCAATCTTCTTCAGCATGATGCTGAACCAAGCCATGAAAGACCCCAACAACGAAGACGCTGTTTACATCCGGTACCGCACGGATGGCAGTCTCTTCAATCTGAGGCGCCTGCAAGCTCACACCAAGACACAAGAGAAACTTGTCCGTGAACTACTCTTTGCAGACGATGCCGCTTTAGTTGCCCATTCAGAGCCAGCTCTTCAGCGCTTGACGTCCTGCTTTGCGGAAACTGCCAAAATGTTTGGCCTGGAAGTCAGCCTGAAGAAAACTGAGGTCCTCCATCAGCCAGCTCCCCACCATGACTACCAGCCCCCCCACATCTCCATCGGGAACACAAAACTCATAACGGTCACCAGTTTACCTATCTCGGCTGCACCATTTCATCAGATGCAAGGATCGACAATGAGATAGACAACAGACTCGCCAAGGCAAATAGCGCCTTTGGAAGACTACACAAAAGAGTCTGGAAAAACAACCAACTGAAAAACCTCACAAAGATAAGCATATACAGAGCCGTTGTCATACCCACACTCCTGTTCGGCTCCGAATCATGGGTCCTCTACCGGCACCACCTACGGCTCCTAGAACGTTTCCACCAGCGTTGTCTCCGCTCCATCCTCAACATCCATTGGAGCGCTTTCATCCCTAACGTCGAAGTACTCGAGATGGCAGAGGTCGACAGCATTGAGTCCACGCTGCTGAAGATCCAGCTGCGCTGGATGGGTCACGTCTCCAGAATGGAGGACCATCGCCTTCCCAAGATCGTGTTATATGGCGAGCTCTTCACTGGCCACCGTGACAGAGGTGCACCAAAGAAAAGGTACAAGGACTGCCTAAAGAAATCTCTTGGTGCCTGCCACATTGACCACCGCCAGTGGGCTGATAACGCCTCAAACCGTGCATCTTGGCGCCTCACAGTTTGGCGGGCAGCAACCTCCTTTGAAGAAGACCGCAGAGCCCACCTCACTGACAAAAGGCAAAGGAGGAAAAACCCAACACCCAACCCCAACCAACCAATTTTCCCCTGCAACCGCTGCAACCGTGTCTGCCTGTCCCGCATCGGACTTGTCAGCCACAAACGAGCCTGCAGCTGACGTGGACTTTTTACCCCCTCCATAAATCTTCGTCCGCGAAGCCAAGCCAAAGACAAAGAAAAGAAAACCAGCAACCGGGTTCAAATGTATCACTGTCTCTATGGATTTTGTACCTTCTCCTCATGACTTGTATGGGCTTCCTCGCACCCTTCAAAAATATTCAAGGGTTGGCATATTTAGGTGGCACAGGTTCATGGGCCAGAACAGCTATCGACACCCCCTCCATGCGGCCAACACAACGGCAATCCGGACTCATGAAGACAAGACAGTCCACTTCCAGATTGGCCAACGGAATTTCGCATGGAGGTTCACCGTCTCGTCCCTCCCAACTGCCATCCTGGGTGCAGACTTCTTCCTTGCACATGAGCTTCTGGTGGACATTCGAGATAGGCGCTTGGTGGACGCCCATACCTTCCAGGCCATTCGCCTCCGGCTCGGAACAACCGCAGATGGTCACAATCAGCACACCAGGAGATGAGTTCCAGCGAATCCTGGACGAGTTCCTGACACGGCTCAAGCCACAGTTCTCCGCTGCCTCGCTGCGCCACGGGGTGTTCCATCACATCCCTACCCAGGGCTCACCGTTTCACGCCAAGGCACGCTGGCTTCCGCCTGACAAGATCCAGGTAGTGAAGGAGGAGTTTTTGCACCTGTTGGAGCTGGGGATCATTCGGCGGTCCGACAGCCTGTGGGCCTTGCCGCTCCACCTGGTCCCAAAAGCCTCTGGTGGCTGGTGTCCCTGCGGATACTATCGATGGCTCAACAAGGCAATCGTTCCTGACTGTTACCCCATCCCTCACATCTAAGACTTCACAGCCAACCTGCACAGTGCGAGGGTTTTCTCCAAGGTTGACCTGGTGCACGGATATCACCAGATCCCGGTGCACCCTGAGGACATACCCAAGACGACCATCATCACCCCCTTTGGCTTGTTTGAATTCCTGCGCATGCCATTCGGGCTAAAGAACGCTGCTCAGAGCTTCCAGCAACTCATGGACTCTGTGGGCAGGGACTTGGATTTCGTCTTTATTTATTTGGACGACATCCTCATCGCCAGCAAGGACCGGGCGCAACACAAGGCTCACCTACATGCCCTTTTCTCCTGGCTGGCCGACTTCGTCCTTACCATCAACCCGGCCAAGTGCCATTTTGAGAAAGAGTCCATGCAGTTCCTAGGCCATACCATAACGGCCGAAGGAGCCACGCCCGCTGCTGCGAAGGTCACTGATATCAGGAAGTTTCCATGCCCAGACAACCTCAAGGGGCTGTAGGAGTTTGCGGGTATGATCAACTATTACAACCGCTTCATCCCGGGAGCTGCGTGCATCATCCAGCCGCTATTCGCCCTCATCGCGGACAAACACAAGACTCTCACTTGGAACCCAGAAGCTTGCGCCACATTCGATGCCACCAAGGATGCCCTCGCCAAGGCCACCATGCTCGCTCACCCGCACACCGACCTGCATATGGCACTCTCTGTGGATGCCTCTGCCACAGCCGTTGGTACCGGCCTGGAGCAGCAGGTGAATGGGCATTGGAAGCCGTTGGCATTCTTCAGCCGCCTGCTCTGCCCGCCGGAACGCAAGTATAGTGCCTTCAACCGTGAGTTACTGGGCATGTAACTGGCGGTGCAGCATTTCCGCTATTTTTTGGAGGGGAGGACTTTTATGATCTTCACCGACCACAAACCCCTCACCCAGGCACTTGCGATGGCGAAGGATCCCTGGTCGGCCCGCCAGCAGCATCACCTCTCCTTCATGTCGGAGTTTACCACCGATATTTGGCACAAGACGGGGCAGGACAGTGTGGTTGCCGATGCACTCTCGCGACTGGCCAACTGCGCGCTGACGCCCGGCCTCGACTTCGACCAGCTCACCTGGGACCAGGAATCTGATGAGGGGACGAGGGCCTTCAAGACCACCATCACAGGGCTGTGGTTCCGAGACCTCCCGACTCCGAGCAGTGAAGTCACCATCCTGTGCGATATCTTCTTAGGCACCCCGCGGCCAGTGGTTCCCCAGCATGGCATAGGCAGGTCTTCCATCACATCCATGACCTTTCACATCCGGATGGTGGCAGAACGGTTCGTGTGGCATGGGCTGCGGAAGCAGATCACGGGCTGGGCCAGAACATGCACCCATTGCCAGACTTCCAAGGTGCACAGGCACACCAAGGCGCCCGTACAGGAGTTCGAGCACGTCCGGGAACTGTTCAGCCACATTCACGTGGACATTGTCAGACCCTTACCCGTTTCAGAGGGCAGCCATTACCTGTTTACAGTGGTGGACCGCACCACTCGCTGGCCCGAGGTGATCCCGATGCCAAACGCCTCTTGCTTCCGAGCACTGTTGAATGGTTGGGTCGCGCGGTTTGGCGTTCCGGCTCACCTTACCAGCAATCGGGGCACCCAGTTCACATCTGCACTCTGGGCACAGCTCGCCAACAGGTTGGGGATCCAGCTACACCGCACCACGGCCTACCACCTGCAGGCCAATAGACTAGTCGAAAGTCTGCACTGCCACCTTAAGTCAGCGCTCATGGCCGCCTCACCGGTCCCAACTGGGCGGACGAACTGCCTTGGGTGCTCCTGGGCATCCGCTCCACTCCCAAGAAAGATCTGCAGGCGTCGTCAGCTGAGCTGGTCTACGGTGCGCCGCTAGCACTACCTGGTGAGTTCGTCAACGCACCTCAATCCCCAGTGGTCACCGCACAAACTACTTCCTCACCTCAGGGAATGCTTGGACTTGTTCGAACCCCCACTGCCATCCAGGCATGGCACCTGCCTGCCTCACGTTCCCGGCGAACTGTTTTCCACGGAGTACATTTTCGTTCGGCGGGGCCAGACCGTGACACCTCTGCAGCGACTGTACAAGGGGCCGTACAGGGTTGTACAGCGTTACAGCTCAATGTTCACACTGGACATTGGCGGGAGGTGGGAGCTATTTACCATGGACAGGCTGAAGCCAGTACACCTCGATCCCACCAAGCCTGTGGTCATTGCCCAGCCCAAGAAGCGAGGCCGCCCAGCGAAAAAGGATATTGTCGCCAGTTCTGGGGGGGTGGGGGGGGGGCTGAGTGGCGGCTCACCACAAGGCAGGTGAATCGGCCCCACTTGTAAGCCACGCGGCAGGGCAGCCGGCCAAAATGGCATAGTTGGGGATTTCCCTTTCTTCCAGCACGGGGCTCAGAAACCCACTCTGGGGGACCACGTGACGCCCGGGTGACATCAGTGCCCTCCAGAGCGGTTCTCAGCCAGGTCCAGGCTGGGAGTATAAGTGCAGCCCAGCAGCCTGCAATAAACTAGTCTGCTCACTTAGCTCAACCCGTCTGGTTGTGTGTATGTGTTATTGAAGGAGCAGTGTAGCTGCCACTACAAGCTCTTGATTAAATGGCAGAGCATATCCAACAGTCCAATATGGCTTACTGCTGCTCTTGTATCTTGTGAAATAAAATTAAAGCCCTCGACTAACAAAAAGGAAAATGATTTACAATCCTTTCCATAAAATAAATCAATAAATAAGCAATATGAACAGAAACATAATTTTACATGAAGAATTACCAACGAGTTAGGACTGGAGAACATCTTTATTTCAACGTTTCTTTCTGTTTTGAAATGTCTATCTGCGATATACATTGTACACGTTTTACTTTTTTGCTTCACAAAATGAGAAATTGATTTACAATACAGGCAGTCCCTGGGTTAAATACAATTCTGTTACCGAGGTCTGTCTAACTCAAATTTGTATTTTAGTCAAAACAAGCACATATGGTCCTTATGTCAGTTAAGCAAATGTTTATCTTACTATATAGCCCATTTAGTGCATATTTTACCTTTCAATGTGTATAAAACACTTCCCAACACTAAAACATCTTAAACATAATAATACAACATAATGAAGTACTGTTCATAAGAAAATCTAAGATTGATCTCGAAGCAAAACAGATTAGAGTTCTATAGCCAGTCTTTGTTGCCCATATCTATGTCTTAATGTAAAAATAATAAATCTCATCAGTTTTATTGGCAATTCAGTACCCATTTCATATATCATTAAGTGCTGGAAGCTACTGTATAAAGGACTACTTTGGCAGGGGGTGGGGGGAGGGAGTATATTATGGATCGTATTCTGTTTAGTATTCCCTATAGTTTTTTTTTAATCCAAAGTTCAAACAGGAGACATGAACCCTTGGAAGTTACTGGATGGCAGCCCGTATTCTCAAGATGGCACAATGGTAGCAGAAGGAAACTAAGAGGAAAACATTCAAAATTCGAGACATCAGCAAATGCAATCACTGAGTTTTAACAATGCTAGTTTTGAGTACACGTTTTTTTTTCCTCTCATAAAGGTGCTAGCTACCAAAATTAGTTTTATTTGGCTGATTTACAACATGGAAAACTGAAGCCAATATTTTCATCTGATTCAGAATATATCCAGTCCAGTGGTGGCTGCTCCTGCGTGGCGAACGGGGTGACAGGGGAAATCGCATCAGGGCGGCGAACAAGGTGGCAGCCAGGCCACATCAGAGAGGTGAGCAGTGTGGTGGGTGATCATGTTGGAGCAAGCGGGGGTGGGGACCATGTCGCAGCAAGCGGGGGAAGACGCCACTTTTGAATTTAAATTATAATTTAAACTATTCTCGACCACGCCTGAACCGGAAGTTGACACCATTCTACTTCCAATCAGCTTGCCAGCTCGTAATTATGAGTTGTTCTTAAATCAGACATCTTCAACTTGGGGACTGCCTGTACTTTAATAGGTTAAGCATTCATGGGATCCTATTTCTTCTGTGCAGTAATTACAGGATGTTAGAATCACAATATAAGAAATTGCTTCTCTTCCTGTACAATTGGAATAAATGGTACATCGAGTGCACACCAAAATAATGGGAAAGGCCACTTAGGATCAATTAGGATCCATCTTGCTTGCAATTAATTACCAGCATAGACATCTGCTGATCAGTACATAATAAATTTCAACCATCCTTCAGAGCGAATTAAAAAGAACCATGTTCAACATGATCATAAATTATTCCTTCATGTCATATCAAATCCTTAAAAGCCACATATTATGCCAAGTTTGTCAATTTATTCTTACTGCTGCACCCCAAAATGCACTTTAGTCCACTTATTCTTTTGTAAGATCACTATTGAAATAATAATCTTCTGGGAAGTTCAACATTAACCCCCCTCTGGCATTTTAATCACCTACAACAGAAACTCATAACTATGACCTCAACTACACAGAAATATAATGGACTGTCATCCATTGATTAAAATTAACAGAAAGTACTACATTTTCATAAAGTCCTAGCAGTTACTTACATTATATATTAGCCATTGTTGGAGGTCAAAAGTTCCATCTGAGTGCAGAAGGCGACAAACTCATATGACAAAGAGCCACGGCTAAAGAAATCTACAGGTATTCCTCAATTTCCAAAGTAAGCAAGTTATGTCCACCCGCACATATGACCAACTTTTTTAAAAAGTCTTTATTAAAACAACCGTACAAGTACATATTTTGTATTAAAAGTAATGATTTCAGAGGTCCCCGCTCCCAGCAGCAGCCTGATGCCCGAGTCCAATGACTATTATACCCATACAACAATTACAGCACAGAAACAGACCAACTTGGCCCTTCTAATCCATGCCAAACATTTTCTCCCACATAACTCCAGTGACCTACATTATATATTAGAAGTTCATATGAGGATTATGGAGTATCATATGTTCACATTCTTCATTAAAGATGTAGTTGTTAAAAAATAATTTTAAAAATGTCCTTATGGTCTCGTTTAATTTTGTATGGTGGGCGAACCCGATTTACGACCAATCTGAGTCGCAATCAATCGTCAGTCCCAATTACAGTCATCTATCTGCATTGCAATTCTGTCACCTGACTAAATGCTAGAAACCTCCAAAATGGCAATAATTTGTTAGAAGAACATTCTGTAATTCCTTCTGTTCTCAGGGCAGTGGCCATTCTGGACCAAGGGGGAAGAGATGCCCTTTATCACTTTTAGTAAAAAGTGCCCAAACTCAAACTCAAAGTAACATAGAGCAAATAACTCCATGTTTTAAAGTTTAGAAGGGCTGAAAAGTAAGATTGTAATAGCACTTGTAGTTATTGATTTTTAAACACTTAGATTTTAAAAAAGGCTTGTATTAATGCTGGGCTTTCAAAAATTCAAAATATTACAATCAAAGAAGTACTCTTGACAATTAATTCCCATTGTAATATGGGAAACATTGCAGACAATGTGTTCTTCAATTCCCCCTTCAACAGCAATGCATATATGGCCCCAATCTTTGGTGGCCATCAGGAAGATCTCTTCCTCCCATTTTTCTGAAATGGCTCCATAAGATTTTATGAGAACAAGTACAAGCTGGAGAGATTCAATGGGTCGTCAGTCAATGTTTCACCTCAGGACTCCAAGACATTATGATTAGTGTTTCATGTCAGGACCCTTTCTGCTTCTCTTTGTTCACTTCAGGTTCCAGCATTAGCAGTTCCCGTGTTTCCTGTGAAATTTTGAGTTCACCTATATAGATTTTGGTGGGGGGGGGGGGGGGGAGAGTGGAGGGTGGGTCCAGTGCAGTGTCTCATTTAGCATCAAACAATTCCAACAATGCATCATTCCCTCAGTACTGCAGTGAGTTTCAATCTATCTTGTGTGGGAAGCTGTGGAGAGTAACTTAAACCCATAAATCTGGCCAAACAGAACTCACAATTGGTCTTCCAGCAAGAAAGAACCACCCACTGTCACAGTGACATCCAGCCGGCCCAAGTGGGTCGAAACTTTCTCCTGTTAAACATGAAGAAGAAAACTATCTCCTCTTGTTACACAAGCTGTCCAAGCCATCTTGCCAAGTTAAGACAGCCTGCAAATTGAACAATATTAGATGAACACATAGTACCACTCTTCATCATAAACAAGTCTGAGATCACTGCTTGTTGGAAAGTAAAAGAAGATTTTGGTAAACATTTAGGTAGTGGGAAAAGGGGCTCATCTTGGCATTTCTGATTCCACAATAGGAACCACTTTCAGAACAGAAAAGGATTATTAGATTGTACTTGGTGTTGTCCACTAATGTATGTGTTACTTGGACAGGGTGAACATGTAGAAGAACTGGGGAAAGAGTCAAAAGTAAAAATTTAACTGAAAATATTAACAAGTTATCACAATTCTATTACAGTACCAGCAACCTAGGTTTGAATCTTACACTGTCTGTAAGGAGTTTGTACGTTCTCCCTGTGTCTACATGGGTTTCCTTTGGGTGCTCCAGTTTTCTCCCACCCTTCAAAATCATGGGGATTTTAGGTTAATTTGTCTATTTGGTGGGCATTTGGGCTCAAGCCTGAAACGTTAGATATGTATCTTCATCTTTGCTATATAAAGTACACTGTTTGACCTACTGAGTTTCTCCAGCATTGTGTTTTACAAAAAAAAGGGGTGGCAGGCAAAAGAGCAAAGAATCACAGAGGGATTGGTCCTTGCGGAAGGCGGAGAGGAGGATATGTTGGATGAGGAGGCTGGTGAGGACAAGAGGAACCCTGTCCTTGTTGCGTGTGGGGGCGGAGGGGGCCAGGGCAGATGTGTGGTTAATGGAGGATATGCGGGTGATTGCGGAGACAAAGGAGGACATCTATGATGATCTGATCTCTGATTACCCCCTCCCTCTGCACCATTTGGGGCTATGTGAAGCAACATTTTAATAGTGAATCTGCAGGGGTCATCTAGTGCTCCCACTGTGGTCTCCTCTACATCAGAGGGGCTGGACGCAGACTGGGAGACCACTTCATTGAGCTATTCAGCTCTGCCCACTGCAATCGCGTGGATCTCCCAGCGGCCACCCTTTATGATTCTCCATCCCATTCCCTTGTCAACATGTTTGTTCATGGTTTCATGTACTGCCAGCCTAAGACCACCTGTAAATTGGAGGAAAAATACATCTTCTGACTGGGCACCTTCTAACCTGATGGACTCAATATCGACTTCTCTGGCTTTTGTTAAAATCACCCCCTCCCCACCCCTTGATTCCATTACCATCTTTCCATTTCTTGTCTCCCTTTGCCCAGACATGATAAACTCTACCTAGTCCTTTATCACATCCATTTAACACCTTTTGTTGGTCTAGATTCCTCCCCCATTGTTTGAATTCTGAGACTTTCTGATAGTTTTGCTTCTACCTTTTGATTTTTCCTTGAAGGGCTCAGGCCAGAAATGTTGGCAAAATACAGGTATCTTTGTCTCCTTTGGATGCTGAATTGGCCATCTGAGTTCCTCCAGCATTTAGTTTTTACTATGATCACAATGTCTGCAGCCTATCATGTTTTTCTTGGAGGAATACTGACCAACAGACAAAAGCTATTTATTGGATAATAAGGGGAGAGGAGAGAAGAATATGAAACGAGACAGGGAAGAGAGAGACAGACATGGGGAAAGATGTAGAGGGAGAGAGTCTAACAGTAACTGGAGAAGTTGATGTTAATGCCATCCTGTTAGAGGGTTCCCTGATGGAACACTGAGGTATTTTTCCTTCAATTTGCAAGTGGTCTCAATGTGGCAGTGCACGAGACCTTGGACAGACATGTCAGCAGGAGAATGAGATTGGGATTGAAATGGGTGGCCACAGAGAGATCCATGCTATTCTGGCGAACACAGCCGAGATGCACCACGAAGTGATCTCCCAGTCTGTTTGCAGATTATCTGAAGTAAAACAGAGCAGATCCCTGTTGAACACCAGAAGTCACCATCCTCCATGCAGAATGTGCTTCATCCACTACCCTCTGTCTTCTGTGGGCAAGCCAATCCCAAATCCAGAAATAAATTTCCATGGATACCATGTCTCGAATTTGTCAATGAACATACCGCAGAAGACCTTGTCATACACCTTACTAAACTCCCTATACATCACATCCATCGCCCTACCATCAATTTCTTTTGTCATCTCCTCAAAATACTCAATTAGCCTAATGAGGCATGATCCTTCACAAAGTGATTCGGATTGGTCCAAATAAGACGATACCTCTCCAAATGCTCATAAACCCTCTCCCTAAGAATCCTCTCCAATAGCTTCCCCACCACTGACATAAAACTCACTGGTTTACAATTCCCAGAATTTTCCCTATTCTCTTTCTTGAACAAGGGAACTACATTTGCCATCCTCCAATCCTTTGATACCACTCCTGTGGCCAGGGAGGAAGCAAAGATTATAAATGTCCCTGCAATCTCTTCCCTCACTTCCTGTAGTTACCTGGGGTATTACCCATCCAGTCCAGGGGACTCATTTTTCCAAAGGCTTCCATTTTTCTCAATTTCTCTATGCTCCATCACATTTGCCTGCTCTGTGTTGACCTCACATTCAACAAGAACCCTCTCCCTGGTGAAATGAAACAAAGTAGTGAGGGCATATCCTACCTCTTCCACCTCCAGAAACATACCCCACTTTATTCCTGAGTAGTCCTATCATCACTCCAATCTTCCCTCTGTTCTCGTACGAGTGGAATTCTTTATGGTTTTCTACTTTCCAAAGCTTTGTCATCATTCCACCCCCCCCCAACCCCTTCATGCTTTCCCAAGTCCTTTCTTGTTCTTTCCGAACTACCTTGTGATTCTTTTGTTTCCCAAACTAGATGTATGCTTCCTTTTTCATCTCGACTCAGTGTTCCATATCTTGTCAACCATGGTTCCTTTAATGAAGAATGCTTTTCAAAGTTCACAGCCTCTGACATTTTGATCATGATCAACCACTCTGCCATCTTTTGCATAGTCAAATTTTAAAACCATCATTGTAAAACTTTCAGAGCTGGTAAAGCTATAGGAAGTAATAAAGGGCAAATACATATATACTCAGAGATCTTTCTAAAATAGATTCAGTTCTCATTCCTATGCTAATTTTACTGTCTCCCAAGAAGTTGTCTGTTGAATTTCTCCATTTTCCATCCAAATTCTGCCCTTCAGTATTCTGGCAATATTCAGATTTACCTCACCATACTACCTCCCATTGGATTGTCATTTAACTTAAATGAATGAATTTCAATTTCCACCAGCTAAATATTGGGCGAGGAAGAATTATCATTTAATCTTGCTACCATAATATTCCATTCCCAGGCTATCAATTCTATCCCTAAGTAAATCAGGAAATCCTGTAGACATTGTGGCTGAAGTAAAAAAAACAAAATGCTGGAGAAGCTCAGCAGGTCAAACAGTCTCCTTTATGTAGCAAAAGCAGAGATACAGAACTGACACTACGGGCTTGAGCCCTTCATCAAAGTATGAGAAAATTCCGGCAAGTGTCCAAACAAAAGAGTGGGGGTGGGGGGAGAGGGGGTTTGCCAAGGCAGGAGATAATAGGTGGAGAAAGGAGGGAGGGGACGGCAGTGATGAGGGGGAGGGTGGCATGGTAGGATTGAGTGGGTGAAAGAACTGGGAAGGACAGGAAAACAGGGAGGGCAAAGAAAAGGCAAACAGGTTTAATGGAGTAAAGTCCATGTTCATGCCATGTGGCTGGAGAGTGCCCAGACAGAAAATAAGGTATAGTACATTAGGTATTATTCACTGATTATCACTGTAGTCATGTAATTTTTAAAGTACAGTACATTTCCCCATATCCACAAAGCTTGGGACTGGACATTTTTCAGTTAACTGAATTTTTCAGGTAACCGAATAATGGCTTTAAGTAACATCAGGAGAATATTTGTATCAGTGGTTAAACAACAACAACAGAAGGCTTTTCAAACATGAAATGATGTTTAATTCTTTCCTAACAACAATGTGATCTCTGCTTACAACTTTTCACTGACATTGAAAGCACTATCTGCAGACCTTTTTGCCAATGTACAATACACAAGAGCTTAGTTGGATTCAAAATGGCGCTAACAGCATGTCAGAGCACCACATGAGCACGTCGGGTGAAAGATTTTTTCAACTTGTGGCATCACGTCACAAAAAAATTAATCGGATAATTGAACTTTTCGGTTAACCGAATTTCTGATATAGTGAAAATGTACTGTGGTAAAATTTATACACTGCCCACAAGAAAACGTTAATGTGCAGTCATTCAAAATAGTCAATCAATCTGAAGCATCCATTCACCGAATGGGAACCATATACTGCAGTTCTTAACCACTTTTAACCATATAAAAAATACAGCACGGAAACAGGCCATATGCCAATCCAATTTTTCCTTAAATAACAAAATTGACCCTGCCGTCACTACTTCTCCCAGAAACTCATTCCATACAACCATCGCTCTGAGTGAAGAAAGTTCCCCCTCATGTTACTTCTAAATTTTTGCCCCTTAACTCATGACCTCTTGTTTCAATCTCTCCTACTCAATGGATAAAAACCTATCCACATCAACTATATCTATCCCTCAATCTTAAAAACCTCTCTCAAATCCCCTCTCAACCTTTTACGATCCAAAGAATAAAGACTTAATTTGCTAAATCTTTCTTTGTTATCCAGGTAACATTTTCATACATCTTCTCTGCACTCTCTCTACCTTGTTAATATCGTTCCTATAATTTGGTGCAAGGATACTGGGGTGTATTAAAATACCAATAATAAATTCAGCTTTTTACCTTCAAAATAAATGAAAAATATCTTTCCAATTTTTATTTTTAATATATATATAGCTGTATGAAACCTATGAAAGAGACAAAAAGACAACATGTGTATAAAGCAAAAACTATTCTAATAATCTAACCCTTCTTTTGTGAAGCTGTGATTAAATATGTTTCATTAATGTAAGAAGGAGAACCAAACTGTAAAATGGGATCCAATAATCCTACAAATTCTAAAAATAACCAAGGAAAGGGCCCCATAAATTTGAAAAGTTACATTTCATTTCATTAGTAGAGCATCCAATTTTTTCCCGAGTCAAGCATGCCATCACATCAGATAACCATTGAGTATATGTACAAGGGACAACATCCTTCCATCTCATAAGTATAGCAATAAGAAGAGCAAAGGCAGCATGGGATTGTGTCCAGGTCAAATGTTATAAGCCGAGTGGATCCCAAAACCCTGCAGCAATAGAAATTCCACAAGACAAATGGTTACTTAAACAAAGGTTGCTTTTAATGAATTTAAACATGAAAACAGGATCAAAATTCAACTTATTACTATTAACTTTACCTTACCCACATCTAATTCTAAGCGCACACATATGTAATGTGTATATAAATTCAAAAAAAGTTACTTGATTCACAGTCCAATCTCACTTCTCACTCCTCCAAGTTCACTGGTTGCAGGAAATGCTTATACTGTGCACAGAATTTAACATTTATGAAGTTCACCAGGCTTTGGTGCTTGAAAGGTAAATGGTTACCACTCAGGAAGGTTCTTGTCGGTTTTCAGAGAGAGATTTGTTGCTCGTTGGACACCCACAACTGATCACTTTCAATCAGCCACTTCAGTGTCTTGCTGAAGAAACTTGCCCCATCAGGATTAGGAGCCAAATTAACATTAAAAGCTGAAGACAAGGTATGGAAGATGCTTTCCCAATAACTGGAAAGTGAGGAACATGACCAAAATATATGAAATAATGTCCCTTCCTCAGTCTTGCATCCATCACACTTTGACAAGAAATTAGAATAAAATTTAGCCAATGGAGAGAAAGCTCAATGTACTACTTTAAATTGTTGGGCACAGAGAGAAGATTAATTAATCAATTTCAAAATGGAATCCCATGTGGCATCAGAAATTTTTTGCTGAAAATCTTGCTCCCATTGTTTCTTAGTCTTGTCCAGCTCAAAAAACTGATAGCAACTTTTTGGCATTTGGTTTAAGATTATAAATCTTCTATCATCTATAATTCCAAACCTTGAGGGAATACCAAGGAATTAAAAAAGATTCTAAACTGTAAAATTTAAAAAAAAAAGTTTTATTTTAAATTTAGAAGGTAATTTTTCAAAAGAGGCCACATTTTGGTCAATAAAGAGATCTTGGAAATATTGGATACCAAACTCTGATCATTGACAAAAAAACAAAATCTTGCACTGAAGGTAGGAAAAAATAATTAACTAAAAGGGGACTAATTAATAAAAAATCTATGGCATCCATAATGTTTTCTAAATTGTAACCAAATACTCAATGTATGCTTAACAACAAAATTATCAGTTAATTTAGAAGTAGTAGGGTAATGGAGCTCCAACAATCGAAATGAGGGAATGTTTCTTGATAAAATCAATTTCCAAATTAATCCAATTAGTGACATCCTGTTTATCCTTAAAAATGAAAAGTCCACAACTAGTCAGTTGAAAGCAGGTCATGTAGCATCTGTGGAAAAAGACACCACCTGCCTTTGTAGAGATTTGGTCAGAACTGCTTAGCATTTCCAGTATTTTCCATTTTTATTTGAGATTTCCAATGTGTCATTGTTCTTCTAATATATGCACTAGTTATGTCAAGTGCTAGAAGAAATCAGTTCCACCTGCTTAAAACAATGTTATTGCCTGTTCTCAAGCAGAAATCATTGGTAAATGAGATGGCGAGAAGCAGATGAATTTCTACACTAGCAAGGTGTAAAGACATGAGCAGCATGAACAAGCACAAGATAACATAACTGGCTAAAGTCCCAGAGAAACAGATGTGTAATGACCTAACACAGTTGGTCATGGTAGTGTCTGCATCTTCAAATGTTCTTTCCCACTCAATACAGGGTCTCTTATAAAGATGCAAATCATAATAATTCTGCCTTTCAGGGCAGACTACATATTCACAAGAACATCTGGGCCAGCCATTCTCAACAGGAGCCACAGCACAAAAATCAAAATATTTTGTTTTTATGTTGTCAGTAGAAGTATGGAAGAAAACAACTAAGCTTGACTGCTTCACAGGAAAAGGGGGCCATAAACATTGAGCAGAGTTCTAAGGTTGAGAATGGCTGATCTAGGTAGACAGCCAGCAGCTCATCATAGAGATATTGATAAAGCCACTCCATCACCAAGGACTAAAGAGGTCATCTAAAGGCATTGAAATATTGATATGGTGAGTAACTAGACATTAGATTTCACACAAAGAAAGCTACTAAAGTATGATGGGTATGCATAAATTTAGTTCTCGTTTTAGATCTCATCAGAATAATAGCACCTCCAACAACTATGCTGCACCCTTTCTCGACTGGAGAAAGGCACCTACCGACAGTAGACTGCACAATGAAACCTGGAGGGAGGCTCCAAACCATGGATGGGGTGTGGTAGAATGGAGGTTCTGAATTTGCAACCAAGCCAGGAGGGAGGTTCTGAATTCTGAACAAAATAAATGCTGGCTGTCTACAAGTGAATGAGGCTAGCATTATAATGCTTCAGCTGATAATATAATCCAGATTACTAAAACCCAAGGTAGAGTTACTCTACATTGTTTCAATTTGAAATCTGAGAGCCCAGTGTCTTGAAACCAACTAAATAGATTAGAGTTAATTTAAATTTACTGAAGCCTGACATTTTACAAAAGGGAACAAGCATATAACCATTTACAGCACAGAACAGGCCAGTTCAGCCCTACTAGTCCATGCCGTAACAAATCCCCACCCTCCTAGTCCCACTGACCAGCACCCGGTCCATTCCCCTCCAGTCCTCTCCTATCCATGTAACTATCCAGTCTTTCCTTAAATGTAACCAATGATCCCGCCTCGACCATGTCTGTCGGAAGCTCATTCCACATCCCCACCACCCTTTGCATAAAGAAATTTCCCCTCATGTTCCCCTTATAATTTTCCCCCTTCAATCTTAAACCATGCCCTCTAGTTTGAATCTCCCCCACACTTAATTGAAAAAGCCTATCCACGTTTACTCTGTCTGTCCCTTTTAAAATCTTAAACACCTCCATCAAGTCCCCTCTCAATCTTCTACGCTCCAGAGAAAAAAGCCCCAGTCTGCACAACCTTTCCCTGTAACTCAAACCTTGAAATCCTGTCAACATTCTCGTGAACTTTCTCTGCACTCTCTCTATTTTGTTTATATCTTTCCTATAATTTGGTGACCAAAACTGTACATAGTACTCCAAATTTGGCCTCACCAATGCCTTGTACAATTTCATCATAACCTCCCTACTCTTGAATTCAATACTTCGATTTATGAAGGCCAACATTCCAAATGCCTTCTTCACCACACCATCTACCTGAGTATCAGCCTTGAGGGTACTATTTACCACAACTCCTAAATCCCTTTGTTGCTCTGCACATCTCAATAGCCTACCATTTAATGCATATGACCTATTTAGATTTGCCTTTCCAAAATGTAACACCTCACACTTATCTGTATTAAATTCCATCAGCCATTTCTCAGCCCACACCTCCAGCCTTCCTAAATCACCTTTTAATCTATGGTAATCTTCCTCACTGTCCACAACACCACCAATCTTTGTATCATCCGCAAACTTGCTTATCCAATTCTCCACCCCTACTTCCAGATCGTTAATATATATATAACAAACAATAGTGGACCGAGGACCGATCCCTGAGGAACTCCACTAGTCACCGGCCTCCAATTGGACAAACAATTTTCTACCACTACTCTCTGACACCTCCCATCCAACCATTGCTGAATCCATTTCACTACCTCCTCATTTATACCTAATGCCTCCACCTTTTTTTCCTAACCTCCTGTGGGGAACTTTGTCAAAAGCTTTACTAAAGTCTAAATAGACAACATCCACAGCTTTCCCTTCATCAACCTTTTTTGTAACCCCCTCGAAAAACTCAATTAGGTTTGTCAAGCATGATCTACCCCTGACAAAACCATGCTGATTACTCCCTATCAATCCCTGTACCTCCAAATATTTGTAAATACCATCCCTCAGAACACTTTCCATCAACTTGCCCACCACAGACGTCAGACTCACGGGCCTATAATTCCCAGGTTTGCATTTGGACCCTTTCTTAAACAGAGGAACCACATGCGCCACCCTCCAATCCTTTGGCACTACCCCCGTGGCCACTGACATCCTAAATATCTCTGTTAATGGCCCCACTATCTGTCCACTAGCCTCCCTGAGTGTCCTTGGGAATATTTTGTCCAGTCCCGGAGATTTATCCACCTTTATCTTTTTCATCAACAATCAAAAATGTTCACCTGAAATAATATCAAGATAACTGAAAAATGTCTTTTGACAACTGTCATTTAAGTTATAGTTCTGCTTGGAGTGTTTAAATTTAGTGCAAGCAATGCTCTCTAAATAACACGGTTTTGCACAGAGCTAAAGAACACCTTATGGCACTAATAACAAAATCAACTTTCATACACTTCCTCTATTTAAACCTGTACATACTGTCATAAATCATCATCTGTTTACACCTATGTCTAGTAATTTTAGGTGCACTTAACTATTTAAGTATTTATACAATTTATATCAATATTATACATTAATTTTGTGGTAAGTTTATTGATAAAAATCTACATTCTTTTGGCCTAAGTGCTTCCTCACTTCTGAGTAAAGTCCAGCATCTCACACGCCAGCATCTCACACGCCAGCATCTCACACGCCAGCATCTCACACGCCAGCATCTCACACGCCAGCATCTCACACGCCAGCATCTCACACGCCAGCATCTCACACGCCAGCATCTCACACGCCAGCATCTCACACGCCAGCATCTCACACGCCAGCATCTCACACGCCAGCATCTCACACGCCAGCATCTCACACGCCAGCATCTCACACGCCAGCATCTCACACGCCAGCATCTCACACGCCAGCATCTCACACGCCAGCATCTCACACGCCAGCATCTCACACGCCAGCATCTCACACGCCAGCATCTCACACGCCAGCATCTCACACGCCAGCATCTCACACGCCAGCATCTCACACGCCAGCATCTCACACGCCAGCATCTCACACGCCAGCATCTCACACGCCAGCATCTCACACGCCAGCATCTCACACGCCAGCATCTCACACGCCAGCATCTCACACGCCAGCATCTCACACGCCAGCATCTCACACGCCAGCATCTCACACGCCAGCATCTCACACGCCAGCATCTCACACGCCAGCATCTCACACGCCAGCATCTCACACGCCAGCATCTCACACGCCAGCATCTCACACGCCAGCATCTCACACGCCAGCATCTCACACGCCAGCATCTCACACGCCAGCATCTCACACGCCAGCATCTCACACGCCAGCATCTCACACGCCAGCATCTCACACGCCAGCATCTCACACGCCAGCATCTCACACGCCAGCATCTCACACGCCAGCATCTCACACGCCAGCATCTCACACGCCAGCATCTCACACGCCAGCATCTCACACGCCAGCATCTCACACGCCAGCATCTCACACGCCAGCATCTCACACGCCAGCATCTCACACGCCAGCATCTCACACGCCAGCATCTCACACGCCAGCATCTCACACGCCAGCATCTCACACGCCAGCATCTCACACGCCAGCATCTCACACGCCAGCATCTCACACGCCAGCATCTCACACGCCAGCATCTCACACGCCAGCATCTCACACGCCAGCATCTCACACGCCAGCATCTCACACGCCAGCATCTCACACGCCAGCATCTCACACGCCAGCATCTCAATCATTACTTCAAATAATAACAAACCATTCAAATTGTCTTATTATTTTTAAAGGAAATGCTTGAAGAAATTGGTCAACAATGTTGAAGCTTTTAATTTTTTTTATTTTATGCATAAAAACAAACTAGTACATTGTTCATATGGAATGCAAAACACAAGAAAGAAATTACACAAATCAACATATTACATGGCATCCAATAATATTACAAAAGTAAATATAATATACAAAGAAAAAAGCAACAAAAGAAAAAAAAATCAAACAAAAATCAGAATCAAAAGTTAATCAAAACCCATCCCACTAACAATGTTGCAATATCTTTCAACCACTGAGCATGAGCAGACGGGATGGCTTCCTTTCACCTGAATAGTATAGCACGTCTAGCCAAAAGAGAAGTAAAAGACAAGATACAAAATTTATTTGGAGTCAGCAAAAAATCATCTCTCCCATTGTACTGAAAAGAGCTACAAAGGATTCAGTTCTAACTTCATATCAAAGATTAAAGATAAAGTGTGGAAAACTTTCTTCCAGTACTTTGAGACTAGGACAGGACCAAAACATGTGAATCAAAGAGGCCTCATCGCTCTTGCATTTATTACAAGATCAATTTACTTCTGGATAGATATGATATAATTTGGCTTTTGAAATATGGGCCCTGTGCACAACTTTAAATTATAATAAACAATGGCAGGCACATAATGACATAATATTGACTAACCTCAAAAATTGAATCCCAAGTCTGTTCTGATATGAATAAATTTCAATCCCGGTCCCAAACATTTTTAATTTTAAGTATTGGGGCATAGCTTAGGTCAACCATTTCATCATAAATAAAGGATATTAAATCTTTGCACGAACCGGGACAGGCCACGTGATGATGGGGGGCTAGACTTGAATTCTCTATTCTTTCTGAAAATGTTTTAAAGAGTTAAGATGGTAAGATCGTGTAGAATCTAGACGTGTAATCTCGACCTCTCTGGCCAAACTTTTAAGAACCCGTTTGTAACTCTTTGTTTTCAGGTTTAAATTTTTTTAAACTTAGTTTAAAGTATCAAGGAATTGTTATGGTTATTAATGGTAAAAAGATTAAACCTCAAGTGCAGAAGAAACTACATTTTCGGAGTGTTGAAGATTTAGGGCTTAGGCAGCCTGCTGCAGTTTCAAGTTTGCTTTATTTCAAGCCTAAACAGAGATTGCCTGTGGGAGCTGATAAAATGACTACTACTTACCAGGAGAAGGACATCGCTGGAATTACCCGTTCTCAGAAGGAAGGTGTGTGGCCCCCGATGTGGATCCTGATTCTGGCAGCCTGCCGACTTTAACGGAGGGGACAGGCAAGAAGAAGACTCCATTGCTGGAAAAACTGCCTGTTGTTGAGATGCAGCAGGAGCTGCAGTTACCTGGTTCTGCCAGTACGCAAGAGAAAGCAGGGCTGGGCTTTTCTGAATTACAATGTAAACAGCTAAGCCTTATCATTCAGCCTATGCTGAATGAAATGTCTCAGAGGCTCAGTTTGGAACTGGATATAGTTAAAATACGTGTGGAAGCATCTTGTGAGGATTTTAAACAATTTCAGGCTGCTTTTATGAAATGTCAACAACAAGTGGCTTCTAATACAGGAAAAGTGTTGGAGGTG
Source organism: Narcine bancroftii (assembly GCF_036971445.1). NCBI lineage: Eukaryota > Metazoa > Chordata > Chondrichthyes > Torpediniformes > Narcinidae > Narcine > Narcine bancroftii. The sequence goes on from NC_091471.1 coordinate 213,724,170, forward strand.
GAAAAATCCATTGAAGAATTGCGAGAACGTGAGAGGGAGTTAGAGAGGAAAGTAGATTATTTTGAGAATCAAAGTAGAAGGAATAATGTGAAGATTATTGGTTTGCCAGAAGGTATGGAAGAACAAGACCCTCTTCATTTTTTTTTAACCGGGGCAGGAAATTTTCTCTGGAGGCTTGGTATTGGAAAGAGCTCATAGAGCCTTAAGAAGAAATTCTCTGCCTGGTCAGTCACCGAGACCCGTGATAATTCGATGCTTGAATTATTTCGACAGAGAAACGATACTTCATTTAGCAGTGCAAAATGCGAGACAACGGCAAGCTCCATTAATGATTCAGAATAGTAGAGTTTTTTTCTACCCCGATTTGAGTCAAGAGGTTATTCAGCATCGGCGTCGATTTGATCCAGTTAAAGAAGTTTTGTGGCGTAAAGGCCATAAATCTACGTTTCGCTATCCGGCAGTGTTGAAGGTGTTCTGTGGAGACTTTTAATCTCGGTTTTTTGAGAATGAGCGTGAGGCAATGATTTTTGCTGATTTGTTGCCAGATGTAAGAGGACAAAGTCGTAGTCCACCATTATCTCCTAAAGAAAAATCTGGTTGCTCTGGAAATGGAAGAAATGGTAGAAATGGGAATGGAAAGAGTCCAACTTCTCTTGAAATTGAGTCACCGAGTCTGGAATCTCTTGGATGAATAGAATAACCTTTTTATTTTTACTTTCTTTTTATGTCCTTATGATATCTTGTTGTTAGTTTTTGTTTGGCTGGGGAAGGAGAGATTTGCTCTATGTTCTATTAGTCATCAGCCACAGGTGGGTGATCCACACCCAAGTTTTGTTTAGGGATTACTACCTTTTAGTAGTTTTTTTTGGGAGGGGTTTTTTTTTTCCTTTCTTTTTATTTTTTTTATTTTCATTTTTTTTAGATTTTAATTTGTGGTTTCTTTTTCTCCTATTGGAGGGCCTATTTACATTGATTTGAGTTTTTATATATTGATATTATTAGTTCTTAGTTATATTAGTAGTTATGTCAAAGTTTGTTACTTTTAATGTTCGAGGTTTAAATAGTCCGATTAAGCGTAAACGTATTTTGGCATATATTAAGAAAATGAAATAGTTTGCAACCTTTGAAAGGTCTGGGATTAGATAAATTTCAACTACTTTGTGGAAGGATATGAATATGATTGATATTAATAGGTGGCATCATGGGATAAAATATTGTTTAATAATGGAAAAAATTACATATGTTTCGCGTGATAATTATAATTTTTTTCTTCACAAGTGGTTGTTATATTCAGAATATTTACATTTTGATTTACATTGATTAGATTTTAATATGTATGCTTCATTTTTCTTTAATTTTTTTTTCTTTTTTTCATGGCTCTCCTTAGGAGAGTTGGCTGGGGGGGGGAGGTTCTTCTCTTTTTTTCTCTCTTTCTTTCTTTTATATAAAATATAAAATGTAATGTTCATGATGATTAGTTTATTGTTATATATGTTACTTATTACCTGTATCTTGAACGAATAAATAAAGTTTAAAAAAGAGTTAAGCCTGAACTGACTGCAATAAAATAGAAGCTATCAGAAGGTCTTCATAACAATAAACAATAAGAAAGACAAACTGATTTATTTTTCAAGAACTTGAACAAGAAAAAAGCTGATAAAGAAGAGAGGCCTACCTTGAAGAAGGATCCTGGAGCTCTCCAGCAGGCAAGTGCCCGAGGTGACAGACCTGGAGCTGGGGAGACCTAGGACATCGCTGTACAACGTCTCCTCGACAATGGTCGTCTGCCATGGATGTAGAAGTGACACTGCGCATGCGCGACTCCTCGTGCACATGCAAAGCTCAAAAGACAGGCAATTTTTAAAAGATCAAGAAGCCTCCAGCTCCAGTGATCAAGATGAGGAGCAGGAAGAAGAAGTGTATGTTGAACACAGAGTTTTGGCCAAAAAACAGGAGAAAATAAAGGAGTCTTGTATATCTACAACTGAAATGAAGAAATATATCGATTCTTTCCAGCAAACTTTGCTACAGTTAACAATGGAAGTTAAAAAATGTAATGAGAGTATAATTGAAAATAAGGGTTCTATGAAGAAGGTGGAGAGAATGCTGTCTCAAATGGAACCCCTTGGAAGCATGGTGAGGTCATTGTAGGCTGTGGGGGGGGGGGGGGAGGGGGTTGACAGAATCAAAAGAAGTGCTGTGCGTGTGTTGGAGCTGGGAAGTTTGCTCTCGTCCTTGAAGTGTCTGCTACTGTTCGACTTGTGTAAAAATGGATGGGGCAAGAACAGATGAGATGTTCTGGCTCCTTTTTGTTGGGTCTGAGAATTGTAAACTATCCTTTGTTCCAAGATGTTTTACAACCTTGTATGATACAAGGCCGCCAGCTACGGTGGCAAGGGGGGGGGGGGGGTCTGCTTGGCTTACATGCAAGGTTCTACCGGAGATCCTACGAGACAGCTTCAAGTGTGACAGCAGTAATAGGGCTCTTCCAGGTAGCAACTCTCTAATAAAGAGTTAACAAATAGATTTCTGTGTGCTGCAGCTGTTTACATCAGGAGCAATGAAAACCAGACCCACACTCCAGAACTTTGGCCAGAATTTTCATATTCACATTTAAGAAATTGGCCTGTAGGAGGAGCACTCCTCTGGATATTTACCTTTCTTTGGTGTGAGTGAAATACATGACTCGCTGAATGATACCAGTAATTTACTGTGTTTAAATGAGTCAGAAACTATAAGGTTGAAACAATTGAGAGAATTTTTTTTTAAACTCAGTTCCTGGCGACTTTCCTACTTGTAATAAAGATTCTAACTTTAAAATACTCAATGTATGCAATAATAGCTCAAGACACATCTAGATAGTAAACATATACATTACATACATATTGTCAACAGTTGCATCCCTAATTCTTGTGGTCAAATTTATAATAGAAACTGGTTGATAGAGTAATACACTGTAGAAGTAGTTCAACACAATTTATAACAATGTTGTATATTAAAAAGGTTGTAATCTTCACACCGGAATTTGTAAAGAAAATAAGCATGCACTAGGTCTACTTATTTCACAATCTCAATGTGGAGATTTTAAGTTAATTGGTGTATTTTGGGGGCACGGGTTTGTGGGCTGGAAAGGACTGATACTGGGCTTGTATCTGTGTTTTCATCCCAAATTCATACATCATGTCATAAGGTTAATTAGTATTCTTCAATTTGCAGTGTAATATGTATGGAAGACAGTTCAATTAAATATTCAAATCCAAGATTTGAGATTCAATTTATTGTCATGCAATAAAAAGTGTCACAAAACATGAAATTGGTTTGTCTGCTGTAAGGCAGACAAATTCGCCATTGGCAGAAATTGCCTGAAACACCTCTTATAGTTAGAGAAAGAGAAGCAAAAGTGAGATCCCCGGAGTCACCATAAATTTGCCTCCAGCTCTTCCGCAGCCATACAGAGTTCAGTCCAAACCATTGGCAACCCAAGCTCTAGATCGAACCTCCAATATGATTAGGAACTCTTCAGCGCCCTCTGGATCCCAGTTCCGATACCTGGCACCCCATCAGCAGTTTCGAGCCAATCTCCAGAAGTCTACGGTCTGGTACGAGTCCCTTGACTACAGTCTCCAGCAGCCCACAGCCTCCATAGGTTCCTCACCTCGAATTTCCAACAGCCAAACAGTGTAGGAACACTTTTTGAATTACTTTTATAATCTTTGATTTGTTATGAAAGTAGAACTGTTGACTAATGAGGTGATTTTTCACACCGATAAGAATTCAGTCTTTTTTTGGCCAAACAGCTTCTTTCTTGGTAGTGGGTTTAGATTTTCTTTTTTCCCTAAAAAAAAATCAATACAATCTGTTTGATTAAAATGTGGGGTACCTCGATGAAATTATATGATTTAATTATGTATTATATGATGTAATCTCTTTTTGACTTTTAACATATATTCTCTATTTTTGGATATGAAATTTAAATATTAATAAAAATATTGCAAAAGCAAAGCATCTCTAACACCCCACTGCCTATGGGGTTCCTTCAGCCATAGAACTCCTCATTGGTCCACTGCTATGGTCACTGTCCCATGGGTCATCTCCTCTGCTTCTCCTTCTCGGATGGAGATTTGTCTCCCCATTTTCTGGTGCCCTTTGCCAGTCCTCCACTTCCCCAGAGTCTGTAACCTCTCTTGGTCGCTGCCAATCATAGGTGCCACTATTTTGGATCCAGGCCTTGCGATCGTGATATTTTTAATAAGACTACCGTTGGCTCCTTTAATGGGCTATTCAAAGCCTGTACGAAGCTGATAGCAGTCAGACTGGGTGGTCCAACCCCAAAAGAGCTCCCTGTTCTCACTGGGTCCGCACCAGCACTGAGTTACAGCAACTCTGCCATATTTTTCCCCCACTGGGGAACCAGCGAGAAATTACAAGTAAATTTCCTTTAGGATTGATAAACATTTTGCAGAGGAAAGGCACAAAAAATCATGTGATTGTGATGGGGTTAGGATAGTCGATTTGTTTGCTTTTTGTAAAGATGTAATAAAATGCTGGATGGAATGACCTGAAAACAGCACTACATATCACATCACTGAAGGCTCTGGAAGATGACATGGCATGAAGAGATGGACTACCAACAAGAGTAGATTTCAGGAGCTGGTGCTATATTGCAGAGATTGATCAGGGCTGGTAACTCCAAGATTTTAAATGCAAGTCACCAAGGACAGGGAGCCAATCTAGGTCAGCAAGTCAAGAGGGCTTCCTGCAGGTTTGAACAAAGGCAGTAGAGTTTGGTCGATTTGAAGTTTACAAAGGGTGCAGGTCACAGAAAACATTTGTGTTTACATACATCAACAATGTGGATAAGGGCTTCAGTGGAGGTGGATAAAAGCAGGCTTTTCAAAAATTTTACAAAGTTTGAGCTCAGCTTAGGACACTCCCCACATTAGCCAGAGCCAGAATTGGCCTACAGAGGGAAAATAACTTGATGGCAAGGGAGCAAAGTTTCTTCCAGGGCCAAAAATGTGTAGCTCTACTCATCCTCTATTTCCAATTGTCATGTACAGGAATATCCCGCTTTACGAATTATGAAAATTTGCTTTTTACAAAGAAAGCTGTGTTCGTTTTTACTAAAGGAATTAAATGGGGAATGGGTTTTTGCTTTTACGAAAATAGCCTCCATTATGGGTCTTCACTTTACGCCATTTTGGCTTACGGAAGGTTTCATAGAAATGCTCGAGTTTCATAAAGCAGGGTATCCCTGTATCTCTGTCAACATGAGAATTAGCAGCTGCCATTCAACTGGAAAATGCCTTGTCTACAGATAAAGTGATCAAAAGAGTGTCTAAAGGTACAAGGATGTACCCTGGAGTAAATTAGGGCAGTTTATTCTGAACATGTTGCAACCATGTAAATTCAGTCTTATTGTCTAAAAGAAGCAGTGAAGGATGATGAAGTTATCAAGTATGTGTGCAGAAACTACAAATGCATTTGTTATAAGCAGCAAATACATTACTGATAATTGGCAGGTTGACAAGGGTTAAACTTGAACAAAATTCAAAGCACAAACATTTTAAATACTACTGACAACAAAAATCATGAAATTCAATGCCACCAAATCCATTCCTTAGTTCAAAGCATTAAAATTAATTTATATTTAACATCTGAATTTTTGCAACCATCTTCCAGAGCGAAACCGCTCATCTAGAAGATTGCAATCTTGACATGGCAGAAGAACCTATAGAAGCAATACGCGATGAGACTTGAAAAAGCACGATGGTATGCCAAATTAGAAAGGACAACACTACTGTGATTGCCATTATAATCGGGTGACCACAGTAGAAATTGTGAACATTGGAATAGTCATCTGGAATAGTAAGATCACAACTGGTACAAAATATACCTGTAGCTGCCAGCATTTGTCACACTCGATGGAAGACGACAATTTGTGTAGCACAAGAAGCAAAAACTTAACGTGTAGTTTTAAATCTCAGCATCAATTTTTTTTATACAAACACAGTCACTGGTGGATATATAATGAAGAATGAGAACAATTAGATTGATATATAACGGAGTACAAGGACCATAATTTTCAACTTAAATTTTGTGAAGTCATATCATCATCACAAACATCCACTTGAGGGCCACTTTAAATGACTTTACATTTTCTGGTGCAAAAATAAGTCATTTATAAACTGCAGCACAGAGATGTTCTTTCAGACATGCATTACTGATGGCAAATACCATTTTTTTCCCTGCCCTTTAAATATTTTATTCTCATTTGAATCAAGGAAATAAATGACATCATTTGAAACAGAATGTGCATGAATTGTTTGCTTTTAGAAATGTGTGTCATATAACTGCCAAGTCTTGGGTTCAAGAGGTGACTAAGAATCTAAAATGCACTTGGATTTTGCATTTGGAGATCAAGTCATGAATCATAATGTGCCAAAGCCAATTCCTCAGCAGATCGCTCCACAGAAACAAAAACAGAACCCCACACACAATAGACTTAACATGTACATTATTTTGTAATTGCTTGTTTTTGGAAAATAGCTCATCATCCTCTGCTTTGTGAGAAAACCAATAACTGCTTCCTTCACATACTACCTAAAACAAACCCATGGACCACCAGTTGGGGTGGGGCCGGGGGGAAGGGGGGAGCTTAATCACATCCCCAAACCAGATAGGATTTGTTTTGTTCCAATCAGGAGTAAAATAGGGAATTTGTTTCATCAATTTCACAGCCTTTTTTTTTTACAAACTATTTGTTTACAATGTGAGCAATATTCATTTTCCCTGAGGGCCACCAATAACAAACAGGTTAATAAATACTGATCAAAACCATCTGGGTCCAGAAATTTAAACCTGTATTTCAAATAAATAATTAATGTTGAATAACTTGAAACTCAGAAGGCAGCACCAATCTTCACCCTGGGAACCCACAAGCTGGAGTGCTGGCCCCTCCAACTTCCACAAAACTGCTACTTCCGATGCGCATATTCACCCTGGTCCCGACCACCTCCATTATAGATTCCCTGCTCACTCCATTGACTTCTCCAATACTGTGGATGCACCACTGCTGGATCCCTTCCTTTCCTAGTCCCTCACAACTCTCCCACCTCCTAACCCCCACTGCTCCTCTGAGCTCCCCCTTCCCCCCAAAAAATCTTCCATTACCTGTGGAACCTCACGCCTCCCCCTTATCTGCCCCACCCCAAACCTCCGCAGCCCCCTTCTCTACCCCACCCCTCCCTAACCATTACCCCGACCTTTCGAATCATCCTCCTCACTTCTATATCCACCTTAACCCTTCCCTTATCCCATTCTCCCCTCTAACATCCTCCTCCCCACTGACTTCTAAGCTGTCAGGTCTTTACTGTCTCCTCACACCTTTCCTCTCTGAGGCAGAATTATGCCCTCAGTAAAAGTCTCGCCTTCCTTCCTCTTTGTCCGCACACACGCCACGATGCTGAACTCTTCTTCCATCATCTTGGACTCAGTGCTGTCTTCTTCAACCAGGAATCTCCACCACACCAAGACCCCTTCTCCCACCTAAAGCTTTCTTTCTTTTTTTGGACACCTCTGCCTGCTCTGCATCCTTTTATTTCCAACTGCCACAGAGACATTAACCACCTCAACTTCACCACTCCACTCAATTAATCTCACCCCTTCTAAATGGACTGTCCTCCACTCTACGCACCAATCCCAACTATTAAATCTGCAGACAAGGGTGGCGCTGTGGTAGTAACCGAGGCCAACTGACAACTCCCAGACACCTCCTTTTACTTCCTTCTTGATCAGGCCACCATCTCACACACCATTACCAACTTCATCACTTCCAGTCATCTCCCTCCAACAACCTCCAACCTTTGATTCCCAACCCTGCACTACCTGGTTCTATCTCCTACCCAAGATCCACAAACCCAATTGTCCTAGCAGACCCACTGTTTTTGCATGCTCCTGCCCCACCAAACTGATATTATGTCGTGACTCCATTTTATCCCCTTTGCTTCAGTTCCTCACACATCTCGCACTTCAACTTCCAGTTCCCTGGTCGGGTCATCTCATTTTCACTATCTATCTCAAATCTCCACAGCCCTCCATTCTCCCATACTGAAGCGATCAAAGCCTTCCATTTCTTTCTCCATAACAGACTGAACCAGTCCCCTTCCTCCGCCGCACTCCTATGCCTGGCAGAACTTGTTTTATCCTCAATAGCTTTTCCTTTGACATTCCACTTTCTCCAGGTCAAAGTGGAAGCCTTGGGTACATGCACTTATCCCAGCTATGCCTGTCTTTTTGTCACCAACATCAAGCAATTTATGCTACAAACCTACTCTGGTAAGGCTCTTCAAATCTTCCTCCACTACATTGATAACTACATTGGCACTGCCTTTTGCACTCATGATGAACTTATTAACTTTATCCTCGCTCCTGCTAACTTTCACCCTGACCTCAAAAATCACATAGTCTATCCCTGGCAACCCTCTCCACTTCTCAATCTCTCTGACTCATCTTCAGAGACAAACCCACCAACTTCCACAGTTATCTTGACTATATCTCTTCATACCCAGTCTCATACAAAGATTGCATTTCTTTCTCTCAATTCCTTCATCTCTGTTACATTTGCTCCCGGGATGAAGTCATCCATTGCAGAACATCTGAGATGTCCTCCTTAAAAAAACATGGCTTCTCCTCTACCACCATCAACTTGGCCCTTACTCTTAACTCTTCTATTTCTCACACAACTGCCCTGGCCCCCTCCACCCTGAGATGCAACAAGGATAGGATTCTCCTTGACCCTCTGACCACAGCACCAGCCTCCGCATCCAATATCCTCCACAATTTCCTAAACCTACAATGGGATTGCATCATCATATACATCTTCCTCTCTCCTTTGTCCCTGTCGTGCTCCCTCATCTACTCATCACTTCCCACTCAATGCCCACAGGGCACCTAGCCCTGTGACTGCATGAAATGCTGCACTTGCACCCACACCTCCTCTCCCACCACTTTTCAGGGACTAAATAACCATTCCAAGTGAAGCATTTGTGAATCTGTCAGGGTCCTTTACTGCACTGGCCTCCCCTACATCGGGGAAACTGGACGCAGATTAGGAGATCTCTTTGTTGAGCACCTTCAGTCTGCAACAATAGCAAGGACCTCCCAGAGCCCAATCATTTCAATTTCACACAACATTGGCCACACCGGCATGTTGGCTATGCCCGACTCCACTGCCAAACTGAAGCCACCCACAAATTGGAGGAACAATACCTTATATTCAGTCTTGTATGTATTCAACCAGGCGGCATTCACATAGACTTCTCCAATTTCTGTAATGCCCCCCACCTGTGTCCCACTCTTTCCCTATCTCTTTCCTTCAGCAACCCACCCCTTCCCTTCCTTCTTCTATCAGAGAGCTTCCCTTGGCCCTCTTCCCCATTCACTTCTTAGCACTTTTCTCTTCTACCCTCCCTTCTGTACCCACTTTTACCTGCTACCTCTTAACTGTTAGCCTATATTCCTTTTCCCTGTCCCTCCCTCCTCTGTCTTTTTTTTTTTTAAATTTGGGTGCCTGCCTGTTCTTCCATATACCTGAAGGGTCTTGGCCCAAAACAAAGCATAACAATTTGGAAATGTACTTCTAAAAATGAATTGGTCAAAACACTAACCAGAAACACGAAGAGAGAGAAGTAGAAAAAAGGAAAGGATTTTACTTGTTCACTGCATTAGGTCTGAAACAACAACAGCATAAAGAGCTTGGTTCACGCAACTGCCTGTCAGGATTGTAAAAGTGGTATACACGGTAGGATGGAAGGACAGAGAGAAATAAAATGGCACATTGACATTTGCTTTAAATTCCTTACCCAGACCTGACAGCATCTGGTGTATTCTGTGACTTGCAAGATTAACTATCTATCATAGCAGAATGCAATAAAGGCTTCTTGAAAAATCACAATTTTATACAATTTATCATAGATTAAAATCTACCTCGCTGCATTTTCCTATGCCAGTCCAGTGATGGTGAACATTGAGAAGTTCACTAATTGAAGAGAGAATAAGCTGCTGTCAGATTAATAAGCCATTTGGAGAAACAACTCTTTGAAAGCATGCTCTCATAAAATGCACAGCATTTTCATTACGTTTAATTTTTTTTGGGTCTCACATAGCTCTAGACTAGTTTTGAACAGCTACACAAGTAACCCATCAAGCAGTTAATAATATAATCTTGCAAGACCAAATCTCTAGAAATGATCATTAACATTTTAGGGTTAAACAAGCAAGTCTGTAGATGCTGCTCGAGTGTAATACTCAAAAGTGCTGGAGAAATTCAGCAAAGCACACAGATTCTGTAAGAAATAATGGGTAACCAATGATTCAGGCCTGCGCCCTTCCTCAAGGTAAGAAAAAAAGATGAGCAGGTGAGAGGAGGTGGAAAGGAAAGAAGAGTTGAGGAGGAAGAAAGCAGGAGGAGCACAGGCTAAGAGGTCATGGGTGGACATAGGTGGGAGGTAAAAAGAGAAAAAACTGAAGTGATGGGGGAATGTTAGCTATCTAATAGAAGAGAAGGGGTGGGAAGAAAACAGAGGGACAGGAAAAGAAAGAAACTGAAGGGAGGGATGTTAACAGAAATTGAAGGTCATTGTTTATGCCATCTGGTTGGAGAGTATCCAGACGCAAAAGATGTACACCATTTTGGTCTACTTGGGATAGTTGGACCTGTTCCCATCTGTGCAGCCAAGGAAGCTATTTTCATCAGTACCACCCACAGGCAAGATAACCAGATGACAAGAGGAGATCAAATGTGACTTATTTATTCCAGGAGGATAGCAAAGGTCAGAGTAATTCCAGTCTAATGAGCCTTACACTAGACAAAGAATATTTTATCAATAATTTCTCAGGAAAGATTTATTTACCATTGGACATACAGGATTTAATTAGGGTTTGTCAGCATGTCTTTGTTCATACAAAATCCTGTCTCTCTAATCTGATTTTGTTTGAGGAGTTAACCAAGTCCATTGATGAGGGCATTGCAGCAGATGCTGTCTACTTTAGTAAGACCAATGTGAAGGTCCTGCATAATAGCCTGGTCCATGGAATCCAAGGCAAGCTAACAAATTAGATCCAAAACTTCCTGCAGGCTACGAGCTGAACAGTATCCTGTAACCAAGAAAATCCATACGGTTACATTTTTTAAAATTATATTTGATTGTATACTTGCAATTAGTATGTACTGTGTACTGTTTGTGTAAGTGTACTCCAGAGAAACATTGTTTTGTCTGTTGAATATGTACAGATGATAATAAACTGGAACCTAAAGAAAAAGTGGTGGTGGAAAGTTGTTTTGGGATGATGGGGATCTAATGCTAAGAATCCTGATGCTTAATGATACATTAATAACTTAATGTACATAAATAACAAGCTTGCAAATCACATGAAAATTTGTGGTGTTGTAGATAGTAAAGAGGATGGTCTTGGACTACAACATATTGATCAGCTGAAAATTTGGCAGTAATCCTGACAATAATTGTGTATTTTGGTAAGTCAAATAAAGGTAGCACAGATACAGTAAAGGGTAATGTCACAAGGATGAAGAGATAAATCTTTGGTTACAAGTCCATTGCACTAGAAAATGGCATCAGAAAATGGGGAGACCACCTCCTGTTTGAGAAGGAGAAGCAGAACCCACACAGCCTGCAGGCTGCTGGTGACCGAGTCAAGGGACTCATACCAGGCTGTGGACCCACTGGAGACTGGCTGAAGGGGTACCAGGAATCGAAACTGGGATGTGAGAGGGTTCTGAGGACTTTGTGATTGTTTCAGAGGTTTGGATCTGGAGTTCAGATTGCAATGGTTTGGACTGAAGGCTGCGTGGCTGCAGAGGCCATAAGGGGTGCTGGGCAATTTGTAACGATGATGAAACTTTGTCTGCCTTAAGGTTGACTAATCTTGTAATATCACATTTCTGTTTTATTACAAGGCAATAAAATAATTTTGAATCCCTGAAAGTAGTAGCATAGAGTGGTGAAGAATGCATATGCCTTCATCATTCATAGTACTGAATGCAAGAGCAGGACATCATGTTATAACCTTACAAATCATTGGTTAGGCCACAGATGCAGTATTGCGTACAATTATAATCACTATACATTTGTAAGGATTTGAATGCTCCAGAGAATACAGAGAGGATTCACCAAGATGGAGTCTGGATTGAAGCATTTCAGTTATTCATGGACAGGAAGACTTTAAAGATTGAGGCAGGTAGCCAGCAAGGTAACAGTGCCCAAAACAAGAGGACATCAGTAAAAAGGAGAGAATTAGGAAATTTAAACAGAATCCAAGGGAAAATTACATTCTACATGAAGTGGCTGGAACTTGGAACAGTGCCTGAAGAGACAGGTATTCACAAAATACATGTGGAGAAGTAGGCCTATCGAATCTGCTTCACCACTGTAATCATGAGCTGATCCATCCTCCCACTCAGCACCAATCCCCGGCTTTCTCCCCATAAGCCTTGACACGCTGACTGATCAAATACCTGTCATTCTCTGCCCTAAATACTCCAAACGGCCTCGCTTCCACAGTTATGACAACAAGTTCCATACTCACCACCCTCTGACTAAAGAAATTTGTTTTACCCACTCTTTTTTTCCCCCACTCGTAGACTATCTTTGATATTACTTACTAACCTCCTTTCATCATTAATCTTGTCCTTCCTAATTACCTTAGTTGTCCTCTCCAAGTTTTCTATCTTACCACTTACTTTTGCTTCCTAGTTTGCCCTCTTTTCCTTTGGCTTTAACTTTCCTCGTCAGTCACAATTGTCTCATTTTTCCGTTCACAAACTTCTTTCCTTTTGGTATACACCTGTCCTGCATTTTCCTCATTTCTCACAAACTCCACCCATTGCCGATCTGCTGACTTCCCCATGTGTGTGCTTTTCTAATCAACTTCATCCCAGTTCCTTTCTTATTCAACTGTAATACCAATATATTGGACTTTAGCCTCTCCTTTTCAAATTTCAAAGTGAACTCAATCATAGTGATCGCTGTCTCCTGAGGGTTCCTTTACTTGAAACCTCTAATCACCTCTGGTGATTACAAAGCATCCAATCCAGAATAGCCGATCTACTGGTAGGCTCATGAACAAGATGCTCCAAGGGGCGTGGCGTGATGGTGTGGGAGGGAGATGAAGGAAGACACCATTCCTGGCAGAATTAAAACCCAATTTTTCAAAAAGAATTTTTTGAAAAACAACATCAGTATCTTTTTGAATTGCTGCCAATGCTAATATGAGAAAAAACTAGACTTCAGACAGTGAAGAAAACAACTTCTAAATGAGCAACAAATACAGAAGATTTAGGGTCTACCTTGAAAAGGAGCCTGGAGTCTATTCCTCATCCTTCAAGATCATCACAAGAAGTCCTGGCCAAGATCCCGGTAACACCAGCACAACCTCCCCAGGGAATGGAAGAAGATGGTGCTAGAGTTCAGAAACAGTAGCTCCAGCCTCCCAAGCAGGATCAATCGCATATGTGCAGAGCTGGGGGGGGGGGGAAATATTTTAACCCTCATGGACGAATCGAACAGCCATCTACATCGACAGAGGAGGAGGAGGAGGAGGAGGAAGAAATAGTCAGGACGGGAGGAAGATACTCAACCAGTAACAGAGGAGGAGGAAACTATTGTATCAAGGTAGGCCTTCATCTTATTATGCTGAAGTTAAACCTGGACCATCTGTTGAGACTTCTGTAGTTCCTCATTATGTGAATCCAGCAAGTCAATTTGATGCTAAAATTTACTACTATGAAAGAAGAAATGCTTACCATTAAAACAGTGGATAAAATGCAGATTAAAAGAGAATTGAGTAAGATTTTAAAGATTGTCACGATGATGTAGAGCAACATAAAGAAACGGTTGGCAAAGTTGAAGACTCTTACTGCGTGGGAAGTTCAAAGAAATTATTTATTTTAAAAAATTGATGTTTTGGAAAATCAAAGCCAGAGAAATAATGTGAAAATTATAGGCTTGCCTGAAGATTTAAGGCTCAGATCCAGTACAGTTTTTTTTTTCCAGAAATTGATTCCTGAAGTTTTGGGAAAGGAATACTTTCCGAATGGTTTAGAATTGGCTTCAGCTCATAGAGCTATCTGGAAGAATCCTTTTCCTGGTCAACCACCATGCTCTATTTTGATAAGGTGTTTGCATTATCAAGATATCGAGACGATTTTGGGAGTTGCAGTGCAAAATGTGAGAAAACATCAGACCCTCTTGTTGGTTGGGAATAATACAGTATTCTTTTATGCTGATCTGAGTCAAACTATTATTAAACATGATGAAGAGTTTAATCCTGCTAAAGCTGTGTTATGGAAAAAGGGATATAAATTCACTTTCAGATACCCAGCTATACAAGAATTTTTTTAAATGGAGAATTTCAATCGCAATTCTTTACTGATGAGGATGATGCTCTGCTATTTGTCGATTCATTGCCTGATAAATGACAAGAGATCTTGACTCTTATCGACTCAAGAAAAGAGTAAAAATGGTGTAAAGGTGGAATGCCATGAACAGATGGAAATTGATATTGATGATGATCAAGTTAATAGAGATGGAGGCAGCTTATCATACTTGATATATTGAAAGTTGTTGGGGTGTTTTTATATAAATAGATCAGATTGTTCTGTTAGGTGGATTTGTCTATTTCTCCTTACGAAGTTATTGGCCACTTCGTGGCATTGGTCGCATCCTGTAAAATGGAAGGGGGGGGGGTAATAGTGTTTAACAGTTTTTTTCCTTTGTTTTTTTTCTTGGGGGGGGGGTTTGTTCTTTTCTTTATTGGAGAGACGTATTTTGTTTTGAAGAATAACCATTGATCGGAGTCCCACTATTGTGGGCGGGAATTAGACGTTTATAATACTAAATATATTAATGGCTAATTTAAATTTTGTGATATTTAATGTTAATGGGTTCAATAATCAGATTAAGAGAAAGAGGGTTTTGGCTTGTATAAATAAATTATGGTAGATATTGCACTTTTACAAGAGACTCATTTGACAAAAAGTAACCATCAAAAGTTAAAGAGATTGGGTTAATCAGGTTATAACTTTTAATTCAAAAGTGAGAGGTGTTGCTATTTTGATTAATGAGAAGTTGCCTTTTAAATTAGAATCAGTTATTAATGATTCAGCAAGTAGATTTTTTCCAGTAAATTGTCAAATTTATTTAGAATTTTGGACTTAAGTGAATATTTATGCTCCAAATGTTGTTGATGAGAATTTATTTAAGATTATTTTCTTAATTTGATGCAGGAATATGAAAATGTAATGGTTGGTGGAGATTTTAATTGTTGTTTGTATCCAATATTAGACAAATATTCAAAAATGGTAACTAGAACTAAAATGGCAAATTGTAGCAGGCGCACAGAGCGGTATTGCGAACTGCCACCATCAGTTCAGACTTACCTGACACATCACGGGCTAGCAGTGCTGGGCACCAAAGTACAGCGAGTGGATCAGATGAAGCCACTGCCTAAAGGCGTGGGGCACTAATGGCTCATGGCTTTAACCTGCTGGTCCTGTGGATGTTTCATCAACAGGCAGGGAATAAAAGGTCTGTGTATGTCTGCAATAAACCAGTCTTGAGTTGACTACCTTTGTGTGTGTTTGCCTTTATTTAGTAGCATCTACCATAGTAGCCGCTACAAAATTGAATGTTATTATTAATGAAAGAAATGAATTTAGTTGATATTTGGAGAAGATTAAATACTAAAGAGAGGGATTATTCATTTTATTCTTCTCAATATGATTCTTATTCTAGAATAGATTTCTTTTTATTATCGGCTCAACTGCAGGGTCATATAACATCTGCTGAATATAAGAGCAGGATATTGTCAGATCAATCTCTATTGATAATATCAAGTACATGTTCTGAAAAAAATAAATGCTACATATTGATGGAGATTTAATTCTTCATTGTTGAGAAATGTTGAGTTGTAACTTCATAAGAGATCAAATACAGCAATATTTGATAATAAATGTTGACTCAGTTGACAGTAAATTTATTTGTGGGATGCTTTAAAGGCATATTTAAGAGGTCAAATTATTTGTTTCTTGACTAAAATTAAGAAACAGTATTCCAGGGAAGTTGAAAAATTAGAGAAGGAGATAGAGAATTTAGAGAAAGAAGTGCAGAAGAAATTGACAGAGAATAACAGGATACAATTAATTAATTAAAAATGCATTATAACTCATTGCAAACTTACAAAACAGAGAAATTGTTGCAAAGAACGAGACAAAAATATTATGAATTAGTGGAGAGAGCCGTAAAGTATTGGCTTTGCAATTAAAATAGGTTTCTAGAACAATCAATGCTATTAGGAAAGGTTCATTATATTACATATAAAACTCCTTAAAAGCTTCATCTCTATCTTGAGATTTAAGAAATTGTATACATCTGAAGTTGAAAATGATGATGCTAAAATTGATGATTTTTTTTAAGCTCAACTTCAGTTACCCTTTCTGAATAATCAAGAACATGGGGAATTGGATTTTCTGTTCACATTTAGAAAGATTATAGAAGCAGTTAAATCTATGCCAAATAGTAAATCTCCTGAAGATGGATTTACATTGAAATTTTATAAAAAATTTTAAGATTTATTAATGCTCCTTTTTTTGTTTGATTACAAATCTTAAACTGTGGAGCACAGGGGTAAAAGGCATCTTTGTCCCAAACATTATGGAGGGGAGTGCAAGACAAATTCTTTGCAGACAAAATTAAAAATGAAATTAATTGGAAACCAATAATTCAAAATGGCAATACAAAATAGAAAATTAAGGATAAAGTATACAAATTCCCCTTTTGATGAATGTTTTGAAACAAGCAATGGAGGTTTATTCTTTACTGGATTCCTTCTCTAATTTTATTATAACAGTTATACCCAAGAAAGATAGAGATCTGTTATAAACTGAATCCTATAGACCCATTTCTTTATTAAATGTTAATTATAAAATTGTTGCTAAAGTTTTAGCAAACAGGTTTGTTAACTATCTAACAAAGTTAATTCATTTAGATCAGGCTGGATTTATTAAGAATAGTTATTCTGCAGATATTTCAAAATTAATTAGTTTAATTAATATTCATCAGAAGAAATCCAACTTGTCAATGGTTTTATCATTATATGCCGAAAAGGCATTCAGCAGGTTGGAATGGTTTTAAATTTAAAGTTCTGGAAAAATTTAGGTTTGGACCAATCTTTATTAGTTGGATTAAATCTTTATATAAAAATCCTTCAGCTAGAGTGGCGACAAATGGCCAAGAATCATCTTTTTTTTTATTAGCAAGATCTACTGGACAAGGCTGCCCTTTGTCCCTGGCTTGAATTGTATTAGCTATTGAACATTTACCATAACTGATAAGACAGGACCGTAGTATTAAGGGTATTAGAGTTAATTCTGAAGATTTTAAGATTAATTTATTTGCTGATGACATTTTGATTTACTTAATAGATCCACAAAATTCATTAAAATTATATTAGAGATTGAAACAATATGGACAAATATCAGGTTATAAGATTATTTGTGATAAAAGTGAGATTTTGACATTAGTTGTTGGTGATTATACTCATGGTATGAAAATTGTTCAATTTAAATGGTCAGATCAAATCAAATATTTAGGTATTAAAAAAGATAATCAGTTAGATCATTTATTTCAACTCAACTATTTACTTCTATTTAATAAAATTAAAGAGGATTTAAATAGATGGAAAGATTTACCTATAACATTAATAAGTAAGGTTAAATTGAATTAAGATTAATGTTTTTTCCTAGAATTCTGTATATTTTTCAATCTATTCCCTGCAAGGTTCCTTTAATTTTTTTTTAATTAAAGATTTAAACTTTATAATAAGAAAGTTCATGTGGAGAGGTAAAATGGCAAGGGTTTCTTTAAAAATTAACTTGGAAATGTGAACTGGGAAGTTTGCAGCTTCCAAATTTTCAAAATTATTATAAAGCATCACAAATGAGGTTTGTTTGATTGGATAATTCGTTAATATAGAATTATATTAGTGAGAAAAATATGATGCAATTTAATAATAAATGGAATACTAAGTTATTAATTATTAATAATGGCCCACCAATTTTGAAGACATTTAATTGAATTATGGAATAAAATAAATGATGAGATAGGTACCCAGGGGAAAATTTCAGCAAAAACACCTCTATATCTTTTACTCTTAATAATCAGTTTTTGAAAATATGGAGTCAGAAAGGAATTTAAACAGTACTCGATTGTCATGAGGCTGGTTATTTTATTTATATTCAGAGAATGAAATAAAAATATGAAATTCCAAATAATATTCTTTCATGTTATTATCAAGTTAAGGCATTGCTATTGGATAATTTTGGGCATATTTTGAGATTACCAAGACAATCAAGTTTTGAAACTTTACGTACAGAAGGTGGTAAAAGGAAATTTATTTCTGATATGTATAAATTGTTACAAAGTAAAATGCCTAAATTAGATATTCATAAATTGGGATTGAAATGGAAGAGGATTTGGGAATGACAATCGATCATGATAATTGGAGATTTATTTGTAAGGATAGTATGTCTAAGATTATTAATGTTCAATATAGGTTAGTTCATTATAATTTTTTTGCATCAATTGTACTCAACTCAAATTAAAGAAATATAATTTAAGTTCTTCAGATTTATGTTTTGTATTGAAGAAGTAAGCTCATTTTTACATTCGACTTGGTTACCTGATAAGGTTAAACTTTTTTGGAGTTGGCTTAAGGAATTTTTAGAGTAAATTTTAAAGATTAAATTACCAATGGACCCAACCAGCAAACTTCTTCGTCACAAGGCCAGACCTGACTTATCTTTGGCAGGTCATCTCTATCAAAAGAATCCAAAACTGTATACATGTTATTGAGGGGAATGGCCACAGGGGAAGGCTGCACTGACTGCCTGTTCCCTTTCTCACTCCTGTCAGTCACCAGCTACCTTCTTCCTGCATTCTAGGTGTCACTGCTTTCCTATACCTCCTGAATGATCCAGAGTTCATCAAGTTCCAGTTCCCTTGCATAGTTTATAAGAGCTGTAGCTAGATAAATATGTCACAGATGAAGTTGGCAGGGATATTGCTGGCTTCCCTGACTATCCAAATACTGCAAGATGAGCATATCCCTGCCCTGGCTACCATACTTTCAAATTCAAATAACATCATTTGAATTCAGCAATTAATTTAACTGAACTGCAAAATAAGCAGACTGTTCATTTGCCCAGAAACATTTTATGTTAAACATAAAAGTAGGCTTTATCCCATACAGTTTTTATGCACCATTCAAGCATGCAACTGGGAATTTTGGTGGGTGAAGCATTTCCTTCAAGTCATTACTTGAATTCTAGCCTCTTAAATCTCAACAAGTGTTATTACCATTACTGATGGTGGAGAGGTAGCAGCTGTTCCTGAACCTGAACCTGGTGGTGCGAGTCTTGAGGCACCTAGACCTCTCTCCTGATGGCAGCAGCAAGAACAGAACATGTGCTACATGGCGGGTGGTGTGGATCTTTGATGATTGCTGCTGCTCTCCAATGACAGCATTTCCCATATATGTTGTCAGTGGTGGGGAGGGTTTTGCCTAATGTCCTGGGCTGTGTCCACTACTTCTGGAAGGCTTTACACTCAGGGATATCAGTAAAAGTAAAAATGTTTTATGCACTAAGATCAAATTATTCAATTCCTGTTGAGTTCAAACATAAAATAACTTGGTTCATTCAGTCTTTGTTCCTGAATTTTGCAATTCCACTTGAAGTGTGATGTAGATAGCTAACTATAAGAGTCAGTCCTTGAATGATGCACTTTTTAAAAAAAATTAGAAAGTAAAACTTCCCATTGCACAACTGATTGATGGTAAACAAGGATTTGCTCCTTTGCATTGCCAACAATACAATCAGATCAAGTAAAACTGGGGTCACATTTTCAAGTTCACAATGGATGAGGGTGGTTGGAGGCTGGGAAAGAGGAAACTAGAAATCAGTCACTTTTTAAACAAAACCATTATATTAGCACGTAGCTTTCAATTTACCAGTCAACAAATGAGAGTGAATACAATAATGGAAGACAAAGTCTAACCCTGGAGAGGAAAAAAATAATAACTGTTAGAGTGCATGAATGGCTTTTTTCTACCTGTGGAAAGATGTTACTTCGTCCATGAAAAGAATGCACAAAGCACCAATGTGGCAAATACACAAGTACAGGCAGGCTTTTACAATGGTTCAACATCAAGAATGTCACATTAAATAGGAAGAATAATCCAAGTTCTGTCTGTTGATCACCACAGTGATTCATTGTAAAGTGTTCTGCATCAGAGTGCCAGCAGATACCTGTGGCCTAATGGTCAAGTGAAAAAAACATTGGGTCAAAGTGCTTCCAATGCTCACACAGTCTCCCTCCACACAAGTCAACACCCACTTGCTGCTTCAAGTCCCAATAGTCAGTCATACTGATTCTCAATTCACCGACTGGATTTCAAGATATGCAAAGAGAAAAAGATTAGTTGAGACAAATGTGAGTCCATTACAGTCTGAAACAGGTGAATTGATCATGGAGAACAAGAATTTGGCAAACCAATTGAATAACTACTTTAGTTCTGTCTTCACTAAGGAAAACAAATAATCTTAAGGAAATAGTAGGGGACCAAGGATCTAATGTGAGGGAAGGACTGAAGGAAATAAATGCAAGTCGAGAGGTTGTGTTAGGCAAATTGAAGGGATTAAAGGCAGATAAATCCCCAGAGCCCGATAGTCTGTATCCCAGAGTGCTTAAGGAAGTAGCCCAAGAAATAGTGGATGCATTAGTGGTGATTTTTCAAAACTCTAGATTCTTGATTAGTTCCTGAGGATTGGAGGGTGGGTAACATAACCCCACTTTTTAAGAAGTGAGGGAGTGAGAAAACAGGAAATTACAGATCAGTTAGCCTGACGTCGGTAGTGGGGAAAATGCTCGAGTCAGTTATTAAAGATGAGATTGCACCACATCTGGAAAGTAGTGATATCATCAGTCAGATGATTTTATGAAGAGAAAATCATGGCTGACAAATCTAATAGAATTTTTTGAGGATGTATCTAGTGGAGTGGATAAGGGAGAACCAGTGGATGTGGTATATCTGGACTTTCAGAAGGCTTTTGACAAAGTCCCGCACAGGAGATTAGTGTACGAACTTAAAGACACAGTATAGGAGGTATGGTATTGAGTTGGATAGAGAATTGGTTGATAGACAGGAAGCAAAGAGTAGGAATAAATGGGTTCTTTTCAGAATGGCTGGAGTGACTAGAGGGGTACCACAAGGCTCAGTGCTAGGTCCCCAGTTAAGTGCAATATATATCAACTACTTGGATGAAGGAATAGAGGGCATCATCTCCAAGTTTCAGAGCTGGACAGCAGGGTTAGCTGTGTAGAGGATGCTAAGAAGGTACAGGGTGACTTGGACAAGTTAGGCGAGTGGGCTAATGCATGATGCAATTTAATGCAGATAAATATGAAGTTATCCTACTTTGGAACCAAGAACAGGAGAGAAGATTATTACCTAAATGGTGTCTGATTAGGAAAAGGAGAGATGTAACAAGACCTGGGTGTCACTGTGTACCAGTCATTGAAAGTGGGCATGCAGGTACAGCAGGCAGTGAGGAAAGCAAATGGTATGTTGGCATTCATAGCAGGAGGATTCATAACAAGAATATTCAAGTACAGAAACAGAGGGATTCTACTGCAGTTGTACATGGCTCTGGTGAGACCACAGCTGGAGTATTGTGTACAGTTTTGGTCTCCTTATCTGAGGAAAGGCATTCTTACCATAGAGTGCAAAGAAGGTTCACTAGACTGATACCAGGGATGGCAGGACTTGCATATGAAGAAAGGCTGGATTGACTAGGCTTATACTTGTTGGAATTTCGAAGGTTGAAGGAGATCTTACAGAAACATATAAAATTCTTAAAGGATTGGCCAGGCTAGTTGCAAAAAAAGTTGTTTCTGATATTGGGGAGGGGGGGTGGAGAACCAGAACCAGGAGTCACAGTTTAAGGATAAGGGAAAGTCTTTTAGGACAGAGATGAGAAAAAAAATTCTCTCAGAGTGGAAAATCTATGGAATTCTTTGTCACATGAAGTAGATGAAGCCGGTTCCTTATCTATATTTAAAAGTGAGTTAGATTTGGCCCTTATGGCTAAGGGGATCAGGGGGTCTCCAAACTTTTCCAAAGTTCCATAGATTCCGGGGAGGTCCCTGAGGATTGGAGAGTGGCTGATGTGGTGCCGCTTTTTAAGAAAGGAGGGAGGGAGAAAACGGGAAATTATAGACCGGTTAGCCTGACATCAGTGGTGGGGAAGAAATTGGAGTCCATCATAAAAGGAGAAATAGCAGAACACTTAGTCAGTAATAATAGTATAAGGGCTAGTCAGCATGGATTCCTTAAGGGTAAGTCATGCTTGACTAACCTTCTGGAATTTTTTGAGGATGTGACAAAGAGGGTGGACTCAGGAAAGCCAGTGGATGTGGTGTATTTGGACTTCCAGAAGGCCTTTGATAAGGTACCGCACGGGAGTCTAGTGGCCAAGATCAGGGAGCATGGTATTGGAGGTAAGGTGCTGACATGGATAGGAAATTGGTTAAGAGATAGGAAACAAAGGGTTGGAGTGAATGGGTCTTTTTCAGAATGGCAGGATGTGATGAGTGGAGTGCCTCAGGGATCGGTGTTGGGTCCTCAGTTGTTTGTAGTTTATGTTGATGATTTGGATGAGGGGATTGTGAATAACATGAGCAAATTTGCAGATGACACTAAACTGGGTGGCGGTGTGGGGTGTGAGGAGGATGTAAGGAAAATGCAGAGGGACTTGGACAGGCTGGAGGAGTGGGCGGCTAAATGGAAGATGAATTTCAATGTGAACAAATGTGAGGTTATTTATTTTGGGGGAAGTAATTGGAAAGCTGAGTATTATTTAAATGGAGACAAGCTAGGGAGTGGGGAAGTGCAAATGGATCTGGGTGTACTTGTTCACCGGTCACTGAAGGCTAGCATGCAGGTTCAGAAAGCTGTGAAGAAGGCAAATGGAATGTTGGCTTTCATAAAGAGGGGATTGGAGTATAGGAACAGAGACGTCCTTCTGCAGTTATACAGGGCCCTGGTGAGACCCCACCTGGAGTATTGCATCCAGTTCTGGTCTCCAAACTTGAGGAAGGACATACTAGCTATAGAGGGTGTGCAGCGCAGATTTACAAGGTTAGTTCCAGGGATGGCAGGGTTGTCATATGCAGCAAGGCTAGAAAAACTGGACTTGTATCCATTGGAGTTTAGAAGGATGAGGGGGGACATGATTGAGGTATATAAAATCATCAGGGGGATAGACAAGGTGAAGTCTGATTACTTGTTCCCAATGATGGGGGAGATGAGGACTAGAGGGCATAGTTTAAGAATACAGGGTAGGCCCTTTAGGACGGAGATGAGAAAGCATTTTTTTACCCAGAGAAGTGTGAATCTGTGGAATGCTCTGCCACAGAGGGTGGTAGAGGCGGATTCGCTGACTATTTTCAAAAGAGAGTTAGATAAGACTCTTGTGGGTAACGGAGTTAAGGGTTATGGGGATAAGGCTGGAAAGGGGTACTGATGGTAATGATCAGCCATGATCTAAAATAGCGGTGCTGGCCCGACGGGCCAAATGGCCTATTCCAGCTCCTAATTGTCTATTGTCTATTGGTATGGGGAGAAAGCAGGTACTAGATACTGAGTAGATGATTAGCCATGATCAAAATGAATGGTGATATAGGCTTGAAGGGTCAAATGGCCTACTCCTAAACGTTTCTTCTGTGTTTCTATGCAACTTCTCACAATGGTGAGAAGAGTCACACACAATCCTACCTGAAAATATACCATTATTTCTTCATTACAAGGTCCAGCTCCAGGAACCCTCACCCAACAGCATTGTGAGGACAGCTTCAACAGAAGGACTGCAGTTTTTCAAGGGATTATCAACCCTGCTCAAGAGCATTTAGGTATTGAAAATAAAATGTGATTTTAGCAATGTCAATTACTGAATAATAAAATTTAAGAAGGCATACCTCTGTGTCTCCTAAAGCCACAATAACTTCCACCACAAAAATGGAAAGGCAAAACACTGTCATGTTACATAACCACACATCACAACATTGTTATTAATTTTTTAATTTATATCCAGGATAACAAAAAAAATGCGTCTCTTTAGCATCTTGTGCATTTGTGCAGTCATATGGTTTTATCGTGAAGTTGAGTATATAAAAGGCTTGAAACTATGCAAATTGATGTTATGGGAGAGGGGCATTGAATGGGGAACTGGGTTCTTTGCACAACTACCATTTGGTAGATGGCTAGGTCAAGGGTGAAAGTGTCTTTTGAACTGAGCTACATGGACGTAGACACAAAATTGAAACGAATCTCGCAAAATGATCACCTTTGGCTTCATCCTGAATGTTTTCCTCCTCATCAGCATTACGTTCAGTTCATCCTTCAGGTCAAAAAAACCTGTTTGTTAAAAACCATGCAAACTACATACTAAAATTGTTATGGAGAAATCAGTTTAAAGCTTCTTAAGGGATTTTTTTAAATTACTTTTTTGTTTTTAGAATGTGAGTATTGCTGGCAAAGCAATCATTTATTGCCTATCCCTAACAGATGTTGAAAATATGCTGAAGAGCTGCCATTTTAACTTGGTGTAAAATATCTCATGTTGGCACTCAGTCTTCTGGGGCAGTGATCTACAAGATTTAAACCCAAGGGTGATGAAGGAATAACAATACATTTGCAAGTCAATACTCTGTATGATTTGAAGTGGAATCTGAAAGTGGTAATGTTCTAGTGGGCCTATGCCCTTGAATAAGGTGTACACTGCAGCCAGAACTTGTTGGTAATCATGGATGGAGTGAATGTATAGTGTAGTGTAGTGGATGGGGTACCAATCAAGGGAGCCAATTTGACCTGGTTGGTATCATGCTTTTAAAATTTGTTGGACTTGCAGGCATTTGGTATTTTCTATCACACTCCTGATTTATACTTCATTTACAGATTTTGACACATGAAGCTAAGTCACTCATTTCTAATACCTGCTACTCTCCAAAGTATTTTTGTGACTGGACCAGTTAAGTTTCTGACCCATTTGAGTACCAGACGTTTAGTGGTATTTGGGCAATGATACACCAGGCTGTGACAAAGCATTCAGAATGTTACTTCAGGACTTCATTCTGAGTGTTTAACTGTGATCTGAGTGTTTAACTGAGGGGCAACTTTTTCCCCCCACTCAGAGGGTAGACTGACCTGGAACAAACTGCCAGAAGAAGCTAATGAAAATGTGGGTACAATTATAATGTTCAAAAGACATTTGGACAGATATGCAGAGAGGAATGGTTCAGAAGTATATAGATAAAATGGAGGTAAATGGTGGAGCCCAGAACACCAGCTTGGCTGGCACAGAGAAGTTGGGACAAAGTTAGATTCCATGATTGCATTTTACCAGGTGCACATAGTCACTAGACAGCAACTCTGCTTTAAGGTAGAGATTGGGGAAATGCATGGCTTCAGCACAAGAATGGAAGCTGCCCAGCACATACTTACTTAGAAATATAATTTAAAAATTCTGCAACTGTTTGACATTTATGTGTGAATGCATTTCATTATTAGTTTATGACATCCTGTATTTGTGGCAAACCATCCAAGCCCACAAAACCAAACACCTGATCTTACTGATAAGTTTCGTAGTAAACACTAATACAACTGTCAGCCTTGACAGAGGCAGGAATGAGTGTGTTCCAATTTGACAGGACTTAGAATCCCTTCAAAAGACCCCATGACTAACTCCCACCAGTAAACTACGTGCACCAGGCAGTGAAACAGCAAACTGCAGGTGTTTCTACAACCTCTGGACAACCCAACCCTTGGGGGAAAGTTGTATTTCTCCACTGATCCTTCTTCCATTAAAGCCTCAGATCAGTGAGCATCAAATTGTCACATGTCCAAATTCTCAAAGGTTCATCTGACAGAACACCACAATGTAGCGCCAACCTATATAAACCTACTCCACATCAATCAACCCTTCCCTCCCTTCCTGAAGACAGGCTCAGTTCCAAAATGTTGACTGCAGATTGATTACTTTCCATGGATGCCATGTTCCACCAGCACATTTGTGTATAGCACACAACTCTCCATAACATTTATATGCTTATACAAGGGTCTTTTAAATGCCCTTATTGAATCAGCCTCTGCCACTATCCCCAAGCACCCACTTTCTGAAGTCCCCCCTGAACTTTCTGCTGCTCACCCCAATGGATGTTTTGGTCGTTGCCCCCCCCACTGGGAAAAGTGTGCTGGCAGTCCACTTTATCTACACCTCTCAAAGTCATACACCTCCATTAATTTGTCTGTCATTCCCTGTTCCTCCAAAGTGAAAAACTCCAGCTCATTTTGCCTTTCTTCACAAGAAATATTCTCCCATCAAGGCAGTACCCTGGAAAATCTCCTGAGAGCTTGCACATCCTTCCTATGAAGCAATCAGTATTGAACACAATACCCCAAGTGTGATCTGACCAGAGTTTTATAGAACTTTAACATTACCTCATGACTCTTGAATTCATTCCCCTGACTAATAAAGGCAGCACATTATACACTTTCTTAACCACTATCAACTTGCATGACAAACTTGAGGGATCTATAGATATGACTCCAGGACCCCTCTGTTTCTCCACGCTGGTCATGATCCTGTGTTAACCTTTGTTCAATCTTCTAAAGTGTCTTCTAAATCTTTACACTATTCCAGATTGAACCCTATCTGCCACTTCTCTGCCCAACTCTGCATCCTTTATAATTTCAGACTATCTTTGCCACTGGCCTCAGCACACCCAACTTGTGTATCATCAACAATTGCACTGACCCACTCCTCTACTTTGTCATCTAAGCCATTTATATACAAAAAAGTCACACTAATCACCAACCTCCACACAGAAAATGCTCCATCTACTACTGCCCTCTGCCTTCTCTGGGCAAGCCAGTTCTGAATCCATACAGGAAAGTTTCTATGGATCCCATAATTTGTGATGTGAACTAACTACAGGAACCTTGTCAACACCATACTAAACTCTATATACATCACATTCTCTACCCAACGTTCATCAATTTCTTTTGACAACTTAGGAAAATCTCATTTTGGCTTGAGTCATGGCCTGCACGTCACAAAGCCCTGCTGACTAACCCTTATAAGACAATGCTTCTCCAAATGCTTGTAAATGGTGTCTTCAAGACTCCTCTCAATTCGCAAATCCAAATGGAGAGGGGAGATGTGGTTGCCCGACAAGGGATAAAGGGCAACTCAGGAAGGGGAGGGGATAGTGGGGTTAAAGAAATTTTAGATAGGAGAATAAGGGAATGTTTGATGTTTTATTAATGTTGTCTTATAAAGTGTTCAAAACAAGAAAGCAGAAATGGATAAGAAGGAAAGGTGATGATGAGGAAACGGAGAGGAAAGATAAACAAAGTATGAAATGGCTATGTTGAACTATATGACTTTAAATATTAATGGAATACATAACCAAATCAAAAGGAAGAAACTGCTAAATTTACTGAAAAAAGAAAAAATTGATATACCATTCGTGCAAGAAACACATTTAACTGAAATGGAGCACAAGAAATTAAAGAGAGATTGGGTAGGGCATGTAACAGCAGCGTCATATAATTCAAAAGCTAGAGGAGTAGCTATATTAATCAGTAAAAATGTACCAATTAAAATAGAAGAAATAATAGATCCAGCAGGGAGATATGTAATGATAAAATGTCAGATATATTCGGAGTTTTGGAATTTACTTAATGTATATTCACCTAACGAAGATCAAAAATTTATGCAAGATATTTTTTTGAAGATAGCAGACACGCAAGGGAACATAACCTTAATTTGGATTCAAACATGGATAAAACTGGGAAAAAAATTAACAGAAAGAACAAAGTAACCAAATTTATAATTAAATCGATGCAAGAAATGCAACTTTTGGATATATGGAGGAAACAACACCCAAAGGAAAAGGAATATTCATATTATTCGGGTAGACATAAAACATACTCAAGAATAGACCTATTCCTGTTATCAGCTCGTATGCAAGACAGAGTAAGAAAAACAGAATATAAAGCTAGAATATTATCAGACCAATCACCCCTGATATTGACAATAGAGTTAGAGAACATCCCTCCAAGAATGTATAGATGGAGATTAAACTCCATGCTACTTAAAAGGCAGGATTTTAGAGAATTATTTGAAAGACAAATTAAAATGTACTTTGAAATAAATACGGAATCAGTGAAAGATAAGTTTATACTATGGGACGCAATGAAAGCGTTCATCAGAGGGCAAATAATAAGTTATGTAACCAAGATGAAGAAGGACTACAATCAGGAAACAGAGCAGATGGAAAGGGAAATAGTAAATATAGAAAAAGAATTAGCAATGAAGGAAGACATAACTAAAAGAAGAGAATTGGCAGATAAAAAAATAAAATATGAAACACTACAAACATATAAGGTGGAGAAGAACATAATGAAGACAAAACATAAATATTATGAACTAGGAGAAAAAACGCACAAAATTCTAGCATGGCAGCTTAAGACAGAACAAACTAAGAGAATGGTATTGGCATCAAGGAAAAAAGACAAACAAATCACATATAATCCAACGGAGATCAAGGAAAACTTCAGAGAATTTTACGAACAATTATACCAAACTGAAAACGAAGGGAAAGAAGACAAAATAGACAAATTTTTAACTAAAATTGAACTACCAAAATTATAAATAGAGGAACAAAATAAATTAACAGAACCATTTGAAATAGTAGAAATACAAGAGATAATAAAAAAAACTACCAAATAATAAAACACCAGGAGACGATGGATTTCCAATAGAATTCTATAAAACATTTAAAGATTTATTAATTCCTCCCCTCCTGGAAGTAATCAACCAGATTGATAAAACACAAAGCTTACCAGATTCATGCAAAACAGCAATAATTACAGTAATACCAAAGACAGGGAAAGATCCACTTGCACCAGTGTCATATAGACCAATATCTTTACTTAACACAGATTATAAGATAATAGCTAAACTATTAGCAAACAGAATAGCTGACTATGTACCAAAAATAGTAAATCTAGACAAAACTGTATTTATTAAAAAAAGACGAACAACAGACAATATTTGTAAATTTTTTAACCTAATTCATGCAGTAGAAGGAAGTAAAGCTCCAACAGTAGCAGTTGCTTTAGACGCAGAGAAGGCCTTTGACAGAGTAGAATGGAATTATTTATTCAAAGTATTACAAAAATTCAGTTTACCAGAGAAATATATTAATTGGATTAAAGCATTATATAAGGGGCCATTGGGAAAAATGACAGTAAATGGATATAATCAAAGCAATTTAACTTAAGCAGATCAACAAGGCAGGGTTGCCCACTATCACCCTTATTGTTCGCGTTAGCTATAGAACCACTAGCAGAATTGATAAGAACGGAAAATAAAATAAAAGGGATAAAAATAAAAGATAAGGAATATAAAATCAGTTTATTTGCAGATGACGTGATAGTATACTTAACAGAACCAGAAATATCAATAAAAGAATTACATAAGAAATTGAAGGAATATGGAGAAGTGTCAGGTTACAAGATTAACGCAAATAAAAGTGAAGCAATGCCAATGAATAATGCGGATTTCTCAAAATTTAAGAAAGAATCACCATTCAGATGGCAAATGCAAGCAATACAATACCTAGGTATACAAATAAATAAAAACCTCGGCCATCTATATAAACTCAATTATTATCCACTAATGAAAAAATTACAGGACGACTTAGAGCATTGGAAAGACTTCACACTAACACTAATAGGAAGGATAAACTGTATTAAAATGAACATTTTCCCAAGGATACAATACCTATTTCAGGCATTGCCAATACACTTGACGGAGAAATTCTTCAAGGAGTTAAAGAAAATAATAAGGAAATTTTTATGGAAAGGGGGGAAATCGAGGATAGCACTAGATAAATTAACAGAATGGTATAAACAAGGAGGCTTACAACTACCAAACTTTAAAAATTATTATAGAGCCGCACAATTAAGATACCTATCAGATTTTTATCAAACAAGGGAAAAGCCAGATTGGACTAGATTAGAATTAGATAAAATAGGGGAGAAGATACCGGAACATATATTATATAAATGGGATGAAAAATTGGTACAACGTAGGAATTCTCCAGTATTACATCATCTGCTCAATATTTGGAAGAAGATTCATGTAGAAAGGAATAAAACAAATTACCAATTACTAAAACTAATACTGATGCAAAATCAGCTAATCCCTTTTACAATAGATAACCTTTCCTTTAGAGAATGGGAGAAAGAAGGGATCAAAAGAATAGAAAATTGCTTTTCAGGAAATAAATTACTATCCTTTGAACAAATGAAGGATAAATATAACTCAAGATACAGTGTTGGCATACTACCAACTGAAATCCTACTTGAAGGACAAATTGGGAAGCAGTCTGAGGTTACCAGAGGAAAGTAATTTTGAATATGTGATTACAGACACAATGATAATCAAAAAATTTATAACAAATATGTATATTAAACTGCAAGAAAAGGAGAATGAGGAAACAAATGGTAAAACTAAACAAAAATGGGAACAAGATTTAAACAAAGATAAAGAAGGAAGCATGGGAGAAGTTATGCTCTGGAACTATGAGAAATACAATAAACACGAGGTTACGTATGATACAATATAACTGGATACACAGGCTATACATTACACCTCAAAAGTTAAATAAATGGGACCCAACAGTATCTGACAGATGTTTTCGATGTAAAAAGGAAATGGGAACAACAATTCATGCAATTTGGACATGTGAGAAAGTAAAAAAAATTTTGGGAAGATCTAAACCAGATATTAAATAAAATCACAAAAAGCAATATACCAAAAAACCCAAAGATCTTCCTCCTAAGTAACATAAAAAACAAAGAATTTGGACTTGATTTGGATGGTGCACAGAAAAGATTTGTTAGGATAGCCCTAGCTGTAGCAAAAAAATGTATTATGGTCACCCTGGAAATTAGAAGATAACTTGAGAATACACAATGGTATATAGAAATGAATAAATGTATTCCACTAGAAAAAATAACATAATTTAAGAAATAATATTACAATATTTAAAAAATATGGGAGCCATACATGAAACACAGTAGAGAAAACCTACCGGGGACATCTACCACCTAAAACGACAGAAGGAGAAGGAAATGAAAAGAATTGACTCAGTGGAATTTCTTGTTTATTTTTATTGAGTGACAACATTGTTTGACGGGTTTAATGTATCTTAGATTCTGAACTTTACATGAATGGGAGGGGAGGTAGGGAGGGTGGAATGGGAGGGGGGGGGGAGAAAACGACACTGTATATATTTGAAAAGGAAAATGTATGCATCTTGATCAATGTGGTTTATAGTGTGAAAAATAAAAAAATTTTAAAAAGAATCCTCTCCAATCATTTGCCCACCACTGATGCAACACTCACTCATCTGCAGTTCCCAGCATTCTCCCCATAACCTTTCTTGAACAAGTCAACTCTCTTTACCATCTTTTAATCATCCGCTACCACTCCTCTGGCCAGCGAACATGCAAAGATCAAGATCAACATAAGCAATCTCTTCCTTCGTTTCCCTTTAAAACTCAGTATATATCCCATCTGGTTTGGGGACTTGTTTATCATAATGCTTTTCACAAGCTCCTGTCCATTTGCCTATTTTATGCTAACCTCACATTGATCCCACTCCCTGGTAAACAATGAAGCAAGTCTTTCTTGAGGATCTCCCTCAACTCCTCCACTCATTATCCCTGAGCTGTCCTATCCCCTTTCTCGTCACCCTCTTGTTCTTAGGTGTAGAATGCCTTGGGATATTCCTTATTCCTCTTTGCCTTCTCACATCCCCTTCTATGTCTCCTAAATCCATTTACAAGTTCCTTCCTGAGCCCTCCCTAAATTTTGCCTCCTAAACATTATGTATGGTCCCTTCTTCTTCTTGACTAACTGTTCCACATCTCATCAACCAGGATTCCTTTGCCCCAATTATCCTTGCCTTGACTCAGTGGGTCAAACTGAGAGCCTTGAGCAAGTGTTCCTCTACATCCTGTGGAAGTCTCCAAAATTGGGGATGACATCTCCCTGCTATTTAAAATAACCCCTAAGCAAACTACGGTATCTATTTATTTATTTTTACATAAACAGTAGGTATGTAGTACTGAACTATGAATAGTTTTTTGGCATATTTAATTCCATCTCAGAACCCTCAATTATTGCTACATTGTCTTTCTTGAACTTGGGAGTTCCAGGTAGTGTGGGATAACATTAGATCTGTAAATTGCATTTTAACCCAATGCCAGCAACTCCATATCTGAAATATGAACATTTTGAAACTGTTGTCCCACCTCTTGGAAGATAGTAACATGCCTCAACAACTACCACCCCATGGCACTGACCATTATTATGAAATGCTTTGAGCATTTGAGATGGAATGCTTCAAAGTGCACCTCCCAAAGACTCTGGACTTATTTTAATTCACCAATAAAAGAAACCGTTCCACTGTTGATTCTATTGCCTTGTCCCTCCACTCAATCTTGATCTACCTAAAGTGCCACTGTAAATGCCAGGCTGCTGTTCATTGATTTCAGCTCGGAGTTTAATACCATCATTCCTCAGAAGCTGGTGGAGAACCTGTTCTCACTGAGACTCAACACCTTTCTCTGTAACTGGATTCTGAAGTCCCTAACAGAAAGACTACTCTGTCCAAGTCAGTAGCAGTATATTGAGCACTATCACACTGAAAACTGGCACATCAAGTTTGTGAGCTCAGCCCACACCTATTCATGCTACTGACTGACAACTCCATCGCCGGATCCAGCTCCAACAGTCATGAACTTAGCAGATGACTGACAATAGGTGGCCTCATAAGCAACAACGATGAGTAGCGCTAAAGAGGTGCAAAATCTCATATGGTGCGAGAATAAACCGGAGTCTCAACGTGGACAAGAAAGGAGATGACTGTCAATTTCAGGAGGACTAGAACAACCACCCTCCACCACGCATTAATAGCTCAGTATTGGAGAGAGCAGAGAGCACCAACTTAGAGTCCACTTTAGAAGTGCCCTATCCTGGACAAACAGCATCTCCTCGCTTGT
Source organism: Narcine bancroftii (assembly GCF_036971445.1). Lineage (NCBI taxonomy): Eukaryota > Metazoa > Chordata > Chondrichthyes > Torpediniformes > Narcinidae > Narcine > Narcine bancroftii. Next base: position 213,757,443 of record NC_091471.1, read on the forward strand.
CCAGAAGGTGCAACACCAATGACCAATGCACTTCCCAAGAAGACTGAGGTGGGCAAGGCTACCAGCCACCAACCCGCCAGGTTTCTATAGGAGTCCTCTCGAGAGCATCTAAGCTGGCTGCATCAGTGTGGTACAGTTGTTTAGAGCATTGGATCAGAGGTCAATCCACAGGATCACAAGTGCAGCAGAGAGGATAAATTGGGTCCCCTCCCCACCCCCACTCAATGTGATCTACCTGGATTTCCATTTAAAGGAAACTCGCAAAATCGTTGAAGACACCCACCACCACCATCCACACATTTTTCAGCTACTACTGTCTGGAAAGAGATACAGGTGTATGAGAGCCTAGAACCACCAGGCTGAGAAACAGCTTCACACAGGCAGAGACTACTTAATAACTGATGAAATGCTCATACAAACCCCCTGATACCCTACTATTTATTCATAATGGCTTCTTTGACGTTTATGCAAATATACAGTGTCCTTCATAATGTTTGGGATAAAGACAATTTTTTTCCTTTATTTGCCTCTATGCACCAGTTTTAAATGTATAATTAAACAGTACATGTGATTAAAGTGCACATTCCAGATTTTATTCAAGGTTATTTGTATACATTTTGGTTTGAACTTGTACAAATTATAACATAGTTCCCCCATTCCAGGGCATCATGTTTGGGTAATTTGGCTTCATATGAGTTTGTGAGTACTCAGATATGTAAAATTGCCTCATTGGTGCATGTACAAGAGAGCGAGGTTTGCTTCTAAGTTTTTGATCACCTTTGGAGTCGGTAGTTGCCAATTTTCAACACGAGGACCAGAGTTGGGACAATGAAAGTCAAAGAAGCCATTATGAGCCTGAAAAACAAGAATAAAAATTGTAAGATATATCACCCATACCTTAGGATGTTTGGAGCATCATTAAGATTGTACTAGTGAGCTCAGTAATCATAAAGGGACTGGGAGGTAAAGGAAGATCTCCACTGCTGATGACCGAATTCTCATCATAATGAAGAAAAATTCCAAAACGTCTGTCTGACAGATCAGAAACACTCTTCAGGAGGCAGGTGTGGATGTGTCAATAATTACTGTCTACAGAAGACTTAATGAACAGAAATAGAGGCTACACTGCCAATGCAAACCACCAGTTAGCCACAGAAGCAGGGTGGCCAGATTACAGTTTGCCAAGAACTATTTAAAAGAGCCTGTAAAAAGGTCTTGTGAACAGATGAGAACAAGATTAATCTACATCAGTAACGGCAAGAGCAAAGAGTGAAGACGTAAAGGAACTGCTCAAGATCCAAAGCACACCACCTCATCTGTGAACCATGGTTTGGAGGGTTGGTTTGGGAGGGGGGGGGGGGAGATGTTAGGGCCAGGGAATGTATGGCTGCTATAGGTAGTGGCACACTTTTCATTGATGATGTGACTGCTGATGGCAATTGCAAAATTAATTCTGAGGTGTTTTGAAGCATCTCATCAGCTCAAATTCAAGCAAATGTCTCCAACTCATTGGAGGGCACTTCATCCTACAGCAGGTCAACAATTCCAAACCAAGATAAAAACTGTAAAATTCTTCAATGGCCAAGTTAGTCACCAGATCTAAATCCAATTGTGTATGCCTTCCACATGCTGAAGACAAAACATAAGGGGACAAGCCCCCAAAACAACCAGGAGCTGAAGGAGACTGCAGTAGAGGCAGCTCTTGAGAGAACTCCTGTAGACACTTGATGGGCTGGTGGCCGATAGCCTTGCCCACCTCAATCTTCTCGGGAAATGCATCATCAGAGAAGATGCCTACCACCTGGTGATGTCTATGAATCATGGACTTCAATCAGTCATTGCATGCAAGGGATATTCAACCAAGTACTAAATATGACTAATCTACATTTCCTTGCTATGTCCCAAACATTATAGTGCCCTAAAATGTGGGAAATATGTACAAGTTCTGCAATTTCTACACTGTCAAACCAAAATGCGTACAAATACCCTTGAAGTAAATCTGGAATGTGCACTTTAATAATCACTTGTGAACTTTTTGATTACAAATGTCAAGAGCATAGGGGCAAATAAAAGAAAAAAAGGTCTGTCCCAAACAATATGAAGGGCACTGTACATACTGCATATTCATCACATGTCTGTCTGTATGTTATTGCACTGAGGATGTTGTTTCATAGGATTGTATTTGTATATTCAGATGACAAAAAACTTCAAACTTGATGCTTCATTTCTGGAGTCACTTAAGCAACTTAATTAGGATGTATTTGCATTTTTCTACAATTTCAACCTGACTGCTATTCAAAGTGCAAGAACAACTATGTTAAAATATTTCTAAATGTTATTACAAAACATGAACAATGTGATTTTTATACACTTAATACAAAACATAGCTTCAACTGTGCACATGCAATCTTGTAACTTCATTTAGGATTATGTGGCATAATAAGAAGCTGCTGCAGGGAAATGGGAAGCATTTAAATCAGATTTCCAAGTTGTTGGAAGGCAAAGAAAGAAGGAGCAACAAGATCATACAATTTGATAACAAGTGGAGAAAAAAATACAGCAATTTGGCAAGATAGAAAAAAAGATCATCCACGAGGGACAAAACAGCAAGCAGGCATTGACAGCAATGAATATTCATAGCGGCACAGCACAACGCTATTACAGCGCCAAGAACCAGAATTCTAATCCAGCGCTCTGCAACTGTGTTTGCTCTGGTTTCCTCCAGGTGCTCCAGCTTCCTCCCACCATTGAAAATGTATGGGAGTTGTAGGTTAATTGGGGCATTTGGGCAACAAGGGCTAATGGTCTAGAAGGGCCCTATTACAGTGCAATATGTCCAAATTAAAATTGAATTAAAAGTTTAAAATAATAAAATCTTCACATGAACTTTGAGCTCAATCATACCCAGACCTCCAAATCACTTCTCAGCCTTGAGACTTGGACAGCTTAGGAGAGTGGGCAAAGAAATGGTAGATGAGATACAATGTTGAGAAATGTATGGTTGTACATTTTGGAAGAGGCAATAAACAGGCAGATTATTATTTGGATGGTGAGAAAATTCAAAATTCAGAAGTGCAAAGGGAATCGGGGTCCTCATGTAGGATAATCTGAAGGCTGACCACCAGGTTGGATTGGCAGTAAAGACAGTGAATGCTATGTTGGCATTCATTTCAAAAGGAATAGAGTACAAGAGTAGAGGTGTTGATGAGGCTCTATGGGGCACTGATGAGACCTCATTTGGAGTACTGTGTCCAGTTTTGGGTCCCTTATCTTGGAAGGGATATAATGATGTTGGAGAGACAGTCCAGAAAAGATTTACCATAATGGGAACATTTATTAGCTCTTGGACTGTATTCATTGGAGTAAAGAAGAATGAGAGGGGATCTCAGAAACATTTTGAATGCTGTAAGGATTGGACAGAGTAGCTGTGAATGTTTCCCCTGGTGGGTGAATCCAGGACAAGAGGGCACAGGCTTAGAATTAGAAGGTACCCATTTAAATCAGATGAGGAGAAATTTCTTTCAGCAGAGGGTTGTGGATTTGTGGAATTCATTGCCACATACAGCTGTGGAGGTCGAATCATTGGGGGAGTTTAAGGGGGAGATCGATAGGTATCCAATTAGACAGAGTATTAAGGGATATGGGGAAAAGGCCGGAAACTATGTGAGAATAGTTTACCTCAGGGCAGACATGATGGGCCAAATAGCCTACCTCTGTTCCTTTATCCTGCGATCTTGTGATACTTCATTGACACTTGTGGCTGCTACGCAGCCACAGTCCAGCGATTGGTCATTCCATGAGGAACTGCTGACTGTGTAATAAATTGGCTACAGAAAGTATGGTGTTGCCATAAATGAACCAGCATCTCAGTTTTCAAATACCTGATGATTAAAAGTGTTTAGTAACAATTGAAAGTCAATTGCATTAAATTTTATTTTAAACTCATTCAAAATGTACAGGGGTTTCTGGTTAATTGGGTATATTTGGGCAGCGTGGGCTCATGGGCCAGAAGGGCCTGTTACCATACTGTATGTCTAAATAAAGGAAAAATACATTTTAATTTTTTTTTAAAACCTCTTACCTCCACTTACTTTCTAATGGGTTAGCAAATCCATTTAAATGAAAGGGGCCACACCCAATCTGCTCATTTCAGACTGGATTGCCCCCCCCCACCTTGGATCAGTAATTAATGGCATATCCCTGATCTTGTTCATAGGGAACTAACTATAAGGTGCATATGCATCTCATTCTGATCTGCAATTCATTCAATAGTTCATCACTGTGATACTTGGATACAGACACTGGAACAAGTTGACATGCACACACACAGCACCTTTCAAAAGTTTCTTACTGAACATCTGACAAGCTAGAAGTGATCCAGTCCAGCACCAAACAAAATTTGCCACTAAGTGTCATGAGGTAGTATTCAAAATAGGAAACAATCTTGGGCATAAAGCAAGAGAGCTGGATGATACAGCTGCCAACAGTGAAGCAAATGGCATCAGTTAAAGCAGAGGCAGACAGAATTCGGCAAGCTTAACATCTAGAAAATTTTGAGGTGGTAAGAGAATTATTGTCAGAAGCTCGTTGGTATGACACATACTGCTGTGGGAAATTTCTTAACTGAATTATTTGATAATGTTTTCAATCCTAAGCTTACAAACTTAAAAACACAATCGATTTCAATTAAAATGTCATCATCTTTAAATCAAGACAAAAATGACATTGGCCTCGAGCTCAATTAAACGAACATAAATTTTGATCATGACTATGCTGGAAAAAACTGCTTATATCCAAAACATTTTTACAAAGACCATCTCTTAGAAAAATAAATGCAAAGAACCTGAGCAAAAAGTGTCCTAAGATCAAAATAACTTTCTTATTCATTCTACCTTGCTAAATGCAAGTTCCCTGCATAACAAGGACTGTGCATTTTAAAAGTAATCATTAGGCAAGGTGCCCAAAGCACACAGTAACCTGCTGGAATTTTGGATCTAAAATTGGCTCATTGGCAGGAAGCAAAAGACAATTGTTAGCAGGTGTATGGAAGGCTGCTAGTATGGAGGATCCAAAGGGCTCAGTGTATTTTAATAATTTAGACTTAAATTTGGGTTCATTCCATCTGCAGTGGTGAAAATGCATGTTGATCATTATATACAGGCTTGGTTTCCCTACCCATGGATAAACTTTTAACAGAGGAAATGTTACAAAACCTGACTGGATTAATTCTTGGGATAAGGAGATTGTCCTTCAAGAACAGGTCAATGATACAACATCTACACATTCCAGAATTGAAAAGAATTCCAGGCAATCCCATTAAAACATACAAAATTCTGGAAGGGCACAGATAGGTTTCCTCTAGCCATGGTGGATACAACTAGAATTCAGAGTCTCCAAACAAGGCATTGGCCAACCAAAACTAAGATGAGAATTCCTTCACCCAGTGAGAAGTGAATTTTCTACCCAAAAGGGTTCCAGATTGCCAGTTGCTGAGTTACAGAAACCAATAGATTTTTAAATACAAAGGGAATTAGATATAGGTTTGTACAGGGAAATTATGCTGTGTTAAGAGATCATCCATGAGCACAATGAATGGTGGAGTAGCTGCGAGGAACCCGATGACCTTTATCTACTTATATTTTTAATGCTCTTGGTTATGGTAAAAGTTTCCAGCAGCAGTGACGAAAAAGTCCCATTTTATTGATAATGAGGAAAGACTTGGACTGCAGGCAGAAAGTGGCAAATTGAATTTAACCCACAGAAATGAGGGGTTGCATTTTGGGGTGTGCAAAAAGGCAAGGAAACGTCAAATATATGATGGGATAATAACAGGGAGGAAGAACAGAGGGATTTGTTTCCATGGCTCTTAAAGTAGCTAAAGAAGTTTTGCACAATGCTTTCTTTCATTAGCCAAAGCACAGAGTTTAAAACAAGTTGTGCTACAGATATATACAGCACAAATTGGACCACAGCTTAAGCAGTGTATAAAGTTCACATGCCTAGCTTATAACAAAGATAGGATCACATTGGAGATCAAAGATTTATGAGAATGTTCCTATGAATGGAAGATGTTGGCTCTATGGAAAGATTAGATCGGCTGAGACTGCTTCCTTTGGATCAGTGTAATCAGATTGAAGAGAACAAATCAACTTTTTTTTCCAGCAAAAGGGAACTGGAACAAGATGCACAAGACCAGGACATTTTAAGAAGTTGAGAGGAAGCAGTGGAGTGAGTGGGCTAAAGTTAAGAATGGTGAGTTGAGACAGAGCGAGAAGTAGTGATGAGGGATTTAATAGCTAGAGCTGTTATAGAAGGTTGAAACTAATTTGGCAGGGGATACAGAGAAGATGGTGGTAAGGATGATGTAACGAGTTTGTGAAGGAAAACGAGGTAGTGGAATCAGTTGGACAGTTTGAAATGTGTCTATTTCAATGCAAGGAAAATTAGGAACAAGGTAAATTAACTTGAGAGCACAGATAGTAAGTGAAATTACAATGTAATGGCTGTTACAAAGAGCTGGGTAACATAAGGACAGGATTGGCTGATGCAGATATTGGGGTTTAGATGTTTCAAAAGGGATACGATACGATTGGTGGGGGGTAAAATGGGTGTGGGGAGGCTGAGTAGCATTGCTAATCAGGGGGACAGTATCACAGCTGTAGAAAGGGAGGACATTGTGCAGGGATTGTACATGGAGTTATACTGAGTGGAAGTCAAACAAAGTGATCGCTATTGGGAGTAGTCTACAGGCCCCCAAATAGCCCTCAGGACACTGAGGAGCAGATATTTACGCAGATTTTGGAATGGTGCAAGAATAACAGGGCTGTTGTTACTAGAGACTTCAATTGCCATAATATTTACTGGAACCTCCTAACTTCAAGAGGGATAGAGGAGGCAGAATTTGTCAGGTGTGTCCAAGGATTCCTGACAAAGTAAGTGAACCACCTGAGTACAGTAGAGGCCACACTGGATCTAGTACTGAGTAATGAACCTGGTCAGGTAGCAAACCTTGAAGAGGGGAGCTTTCAGTGAAAGTGACCACAGCTCCTTGATCTTTAGCAGGGGCATGGACAAGGTTAGGAACAGACTAAATGGTAAAGTGTTTAATTGGGGAAGGCATAACTACGATGGGATTGGGCAGAAACCAGGGAGAGTAAATTCAGAACAGATGTTCTCAGGGAAAAGCACAGTAGTTCTGTGGAAAATATTTAGGGACCACTAGTGTGGGGCTCTGGATAGGTCTGCCCCACTGAGACAAGGAAAAAATGGAAGGACAAGGGAACAGTGGCTGACAAAAGAGATGAGACGGTTAGTTAAGAGGAAGAAAGAAGCATACAAAATTTAGGAAGCAAGAGTCAGGAAGGGATCTTGAGAATTATATGGTAGCCAAGAAGAAACTCAAGGATTTAGGAGAGCCAGAAGGGGTCACGAGAAGATCTTGGCAAGTAGGATTATAGGAAAACCGTCACACATTCTATGCATATGCGAAGAACAGGAGGATAACTGGAGTGAAGATAAGACTGGTTGAGGATAAAGAAGGAAACATGTGCCTGGAGGCAGAGGAGGGAGGGGAAGTCTTAAATGAAAACCTTCTTTGGTGTTCACCAGAGAGAGTGACCTTGGTCAACATGAGGTCATTAATAGAACAGGCCTATGTGCTAGAGGATGTTGACATAAAGAGAAAGTACAGTAAGTTTCCGGTTATCCAAAAAGCTCAAGACTGGACATTTTTCAGTTAAATGTATTTTTCAGATAACTGAATAATAGCTAAGCAGCCCAGCAGCATCAGCAAAATACTGGTTTTGGCCTTTGCCGGTCCCTGAACCTGCCCGGGAGCCTGAGGTACCCAACATCTCCCCACTGCCGTTGCTGCCCAGGAGCCTGAGGTCCATACTCCTGCTGCCGTTGTCTTCCCATCACTATCACCAATGCTGCCTGGGAGCCTGCCCCACTTCTGCTGCTGACACCAATCCCCACTCCTGCCGCCATCACCGATCCCCTCGCTCCTGCCCAAGATCACAAGTCCCCTCTCCTGCTGCCGTAACTGATCCCCGCTCCTGTCTGGGAGCCAGAAGTTCCCACTCCTGCCACCATCGCCTATCCCCGACACCTCCCCACTTCCGCCACTGATCCTGCTCAAAAGCCTCACTCCTGCCCAGGAGGCTACTCTCCTTGATGACACTGGGATAGCAGAGAACCAAGTACAGTGGAGGGTAAAAATGAAATGGAAAGAGAGACGGAAGGGACTTACTTGAAACGAGGACAATCTTCCCATGCACTGCCTGACCTGCTGCCTTCTTTCAGTCGCTCACTGATGGCTGGAGATTCTAGCCTGCTTCTCTGAGCCAGCATCTGTCTTCCCAGCTGGTTCTGAGCTCTGTTGCTACCAGACTGGTACCAACTGGCATCAGTCATGAGAACCCCACGAGAACGTCAAGTGAAAATTCTTTTCCAACTTGAGATATCAAAAGACATTCGGATAACAGATGTTTGATTAATTGGAAACATGCTGTACTGTATCTTCTTAAAAATATTCAGATTGACAAATCCCCAGATTATGATAGGAAGCAAGAGATTGCTGGGCCTGAACTATAATGTTCTAAAAACACAGCAAGAGGACCTATTACCTTTGGTGGCTCTTATTGGTAGAACAGGTTAATAATCAAATCATTCAGTTTTAAAGGAACTAGTCAAATGATAATTGAAGAAACAGGGTAAAATATCTTTCATCCAATGTTAAATGATGGTAAACATAGAAACATCAATACATTCAAAAAGGTCTTCTAAATAGATTAAAACTTGATCACCTCTTTCTGCATCATTAATTTTCCAATGTTCTATCAAAAACTCAATGTTACCTACAGTTAAAAACCCTAGTATCTGGCACCTATCAGGCAGGATTGGTATATGTCGAAGAAGTGTATTTTCCTGTTGTTTGAGATTTACTCTGACAATACCCAACATGTACACCTGCATTAAGAATAAACAGTCTAAAAGACAAAAATCCCATACTGCACTTGCACTTAACATATTTCACTTGCATGAAACCTTAAAAGCATTTTACTTTATTTCAGTCACATTCTTTGAAAACATTGACCATCGCTACATCTGCAGGTTCCTCCCCCTCCACAGAGCCACCTGAAAGATGAACAATAACATTGTAGATAATTAAGAAAATTTTTTAAGAGATCCACCCCAAAGCTGAGTGGCATCAACCAGCTCTTCATCCTGGGCGACACCATTGTTGTTTTATACAACTTTATTCAAACAACTGCTATGAGCAAAGCATAACCAAGGTACTCCGCTGGTGGAACATTTGTTCCCATCTTCAAAGGTTTATGTTACTTAAGAGAACATTTACAGTTTTAAACTTAATAAAATAATGATTAAAAAATATTTATTTTTTATTTTCATTCTTTTGCCAGTTGCTTGAGGTTGCTGGAATTCCAGACACCAGGGGTTTTACTGTACTTCCTTCAGCAGAAAGCCTTTCCTCTTCACTGAGGAAAAAAATACCTTGTCAACCTACTAGTGCACATTTTGAATCAGCAACTCTCTCAACTGTAACAGATTAAATCTATTTTATGATCGTCATTGTTAATACCATCTCCAACTGAAATCTCAGCCTTTGCTATAAATTTCTTCTTTGATGTCTTCAGTATGAAAATGCCCAACTAATTCTTTCAAATAAAACCCATTGAACACAGATTGCATTCGAGTTCCAGAATTATTATTTGGACCCAGCACAAGAAATTCTTTGTGAGCTTGGTCCTCAATGAACACCAAGGTCTTATAACCAAGAAAAAATGTGGCAATATATTTACAGCATGTGGCAATATATTTACAGTAAGAACAATGAAGTGATGCATCTTGGGCAGTTAAATCCCCAGGGCTTGATGGGATGTAATATTGCTTGCTAAGGAGAATATAGCGGAGGCTATGGTGGAGAATTTTGCATCGCTGTTGACCACAGGTCAGGTGCCAGATGACTGAAGAATAGAAAATATAGATGCTTTAAGAAGGGCACCTGGGATCACCAAGTATCTACAGGTCCGAAAGCCTCATCAGTAGAAAGGAATTTGTTAGAAAAAGTTCCATGGTGTAGAATTTATTTACAGTTGGAAAGTCAGGGATCAATTAGGGATAGTCAATAAATCCCATCTCACTAAACTGATTGAATAATCTTGAATAAGTAACTAAATATATTAAAGGAAGTGGGGTAGATGTTGCCTACATTGACTTTAACAAATCCTTTGACAAGGTTCCTCATAGTAGTTGGTCCAAAAGGTTAGAATCTATGGAATCGAAGACAAGCTGGCAAACTGAATCCAAAACAGACTTGCTAATTTGAAGCAGAGGATGCTGGTAAAGGGTTGCTTTTCTGATTGAAAGTCTGTGATAAGTGGTGTACCACAAGAATTAGTGCTGGGACCTTTGATATTGGTAATTGCTCGAAAATAACTTTGCTATTAATGTTGGAGGTATGATAAGTCAGTCTGCAGATGTCAAAAATGTATGGCATTGCAGTTAGCAGGATTGTCTGGCTACAGCATGATATTGGTCAGATGAAAAACTGGGCAGAGCAATGGCAAGGAGTGCCAAGCAATACATTTTGAAAGGTGTGACAGATTATAGATATGTTTTTGGTAGATAAATTGGGGCAGGTTTTGTTTTTAAAGTGTAGATCACATATAAACATTTTAAAACAGATCTTATTTACAATACTGGAGCTCTGCTCATGTTAGACAGACCAGCTCCAAGAGCTTTTGCAAAAGCTTTGGAGAATGCCCAAGAGACTTGTTGTTTACAAAAAGGCAACAGATGAAAGAACTTGTCGAGCCACAGGCTGTCTGGAGTGGAACTTGCTGTTCTAAGAGGGTCATGTGGTATTTCTATGAGAGAGAGAATTCAGTTCTACAGTTCAGCAGCAGCAGCTGGGACTAGAACAGGAAAAGCTGGCAAGCTTGTGGAAAAACCCCATTTGGAAGACTTGTTGCTAGTGCTTAGTTCAGCCTGGTCAAAGCCCTTGTGGTTCATGCAAGAGAAGAGGACCGGCTGTCTAATGTTTCACTTGAAATATAACAAAAAGGAGCTCTGTGGGAACCTGAAAGAAAGAGGTCATCATCTGGAAAACACTGATGGGGCTGGTTACAAGGAATCAGTTGTGGGAGTCCAGTGAACAACAAATCTCTCAACTTACATACACGTGCACTTAGAATTATGAGGGGGGGGGGTTAAGTTGGGTTAATTAAGTTAAAGTGTGATTCTGTTTTCATGTTTAAAGATAAATAAAAGCAACTTTTGTTTAAGTAACCATTTGTCTTGGTGAATATCTATTGCTGCTGGGTTTATGGGTCCTCTGGGTTCGTATAAAAGGTCAAATAAGGATATGGCATACTGTGTGGCCAACTCTTAGGAAGTGTTGAAAAACAAAGTTCAAGCAAGGATCTCTCAAAATGGTTGCACAGGTGGTGAAGGAGGCACATGGGATCCTTGCCTTCATCAGGCAATGCTGAACCCAAGAGCACAGATATCATACATCTTTATAAAATATAAGCAGTGTGTACAGTTCTATGCCAAAGATGGTCGAGGCTGATAGAAGTACATTTAAACAGTATTTGGATACCAAAGGACTAGGGGGATATAGGCCTTAAACATGCAAAAAAGATTAGCATAAATTAGCATTATAATTAACATGAACAAGATAGGATCACAGGGCTAAAATTCTATGGATATTTAAGCATCTAGACAACCATTTGTGTCAGCATGGCAATGAAGTTCACAGCCAAAAAGTAGGTAACTGACTTCAGTGTTGCTAAAGTCTATGGACATAAAACTTTATAGCATGGACTTTGAACATTGCAGCACAGAACAAGCCCTGTGACCCACAATGTTGTGCCAACCTATGTTAACCTGCACCACAACCAACTAATCTTTCCATATTTCACATCCATATCCCTCCATTTTTCTTCCATCCCTGTGTCTATTGAGGAAGGAGCCTTTTGAATCTCCCTACTGTGGTGGATCTCCACCACCACCACCCCCAGAAATGTATTCTAATGTATTTCTGTAGAAAGCATACCTGACATCTCCCTAAAACTTTCCTTCATTCACCTTAAATGGAGATCCTCTGGGACTTGCTATTGTTGCCCCAGGTACAAGGTGCTAGCTGTCCACCCAATCCAAGTCTCCTATGATCTTATATACCTTCATTTCGTCACTTCTCAGTCTTCAAAGAGAAAAATTATAGCTGTCAACTTTGCTCCAAGATACATTCTCTAATCTATGCATAATCCAGGTAAATCTCTTCTGCACTGTCAAAGCATCTACATCATTCTATAAATGGGGCAACCAGAACTGAATGGAATCCTCCAAATGTAGTCTGACCAGAGCTTTATAGTGTTCTAACATTACCTCATGGCACTTGAGTAATGAAGGCCATCCCCTTAACCACATCAACTTGTATAGCAACCTTGAGTGATCTATGGACCTTGACCCCCAAGGTCCATCTGTTCTTCCACACTGTTAAGTATCCGTACTCTGCCTTCAAGTTCAACCTTCCAAAGTGCATCAATTCACACTTATTCGTATTGAACTCCAAGTGCCACTTTTCTGCCCTACTCAACATCCTGTCTATTTCGTGTTATTGTCTATGGAAAATATCTACTATTCACAACACCTTCAACCTTTGGTTCATTGGCAAATTTACTGATCCACTCCTTCACATAGAAACATAGAAGATAGGAGCAGGAGTAGGTCATTCGACCCTTCGAGCCTGCTCCGCCATTCAACGAGATCATGGCTGATCTTAAAGTTCAGTATCCCGTCCCCGCCTTCTCTCCGTAACCTTTAATACCCTTATACTGAAGAAATATATCTAATTCCCTCTTAAATATATTTAATGAACCTGCCTCTACTGCCCTCTGTGGCAATGAATTCCACAGATTCACCACCCTCTGGGTAAAGAAATTCCTCCTCATCTCGGTCCCAAATGGTTTGCCCATTATCCTCAAACCATGGCCCCGGGTTCTGGATTTTCCCATCATTGGAAACATCCCATCTGCATCCATTCTGTCCAGTCCTGCCAGAATTTTATATGTCTCTATGATATCCCCTCTCAATCTTCTAAACTCCAGGGAGTACAATCCCAATTTGCGCAATCTTTCCTCATAAGTCATTCCTGCCATTCCAGGTATCAGCCTGGTGAATCGCCTCTGCACTCCCTCCATTGCAAGAACATCCTTCGTTAGATAAGGTGACCAAAACTGCACACAATACTCCAGGTGTGGTCTCACCAAGGCCCTGTAAGCTGCAGTAAGGTATCCTTGTTCCTATACTCAAACCCTCTTGATATGAAGGCCAACATACCATTTGCCTTTTTAACCGCCTGCTGTACCTGCATGCTCGCCTTCAGAGACTGGTATACAAGTACCCCTAGGTCTCTCTGCACCTCCCCATCTCTTAATCTATTGCCATTCAAATAGTAATCTGCCCTCCAGTTTGTATTACCAAAGTGGATAACCTCACATTTATCCACATTGTAGTGCATTTGCCATGTATCTGCCCAGTCCCTCAATTTATCCAAATCACACTGGAGCTTCCTGACCCCCTCTTCCGTGCACACAACCCCTCCTAACTTAGTGTCATCTGCAAATTTGGAGATATTACATCCAATCCCCTCATCCAGATCATTAATGTAAATTGTGAACAGCTAGGGTCCCAGTACAGATCCCTGTGGTACCCCACTGGTCACCGCCTGCCACTCAGAAAACGAGCCATTTATCCCAACTCTCTGTCTTCTACCTGTCAGCCAGTTCTCAATCCACATCAATACTTTGCCCCCAATCCCATGAGACTTGATTTTGGAAGCCAGTCGTTTATGCGGGACCTTATCAAAGGCCTTTTGGAAGTCCAGGTACACCACATCCACTGGCTCTCCCCCATCTATTTTACCTGTCACCATCTCAAAGAATTCCAATAGATTTGTCAAGCACGATTTACCTTTTGTAAATCCATGTTGACTCTGTCCGATCCCTTCTCTGTTAGTCATGTGCTCCGCTATTACATCCTTAATAATAGATTCCATCATTTTGCCCACTATTGATGTAAGGCTCACAGGCCGATAATTCCCCGCTTTTTCTCTACCCCCCTTTTTAAATAGCGGGGTAACATTAGCTACCCTCCAATCCATGGGTACTGATCCTGAGTCTATCGAGTTCTGGAAAATAATTCTTAAAGCTTCTGCTATCTGAATGGCCACTTCCTTGAGTACCCTAGGATGTAGATTATCAGGCCTTTGGGATTTATCTGCCTTCAATCCCATCAATTTCCCCAAGACCATGTCCTTAGAGATACTGATTTCTTTCAGTTCCTCCCTTGCATTAGTCTCTATGTATTCCAACATCCTTGGGAGGTTATTTGTATCCTCTCTTGTAAAATAATATATTATAATAAAATCACAAAATGCAGGGGGTCCCAGAGCAGAATATCTTTAGGAAGAATACATTTCATCTATTACTGCTTCTGCAGGGAAGCCAATTCTCAGTCCAAGCAGCCAATGTTTCCCAGATACATGCCTTGACTTTCAGAATGAGCCAACAATGGAAGACCTTGTCAAACACCTTATCAATACACCACATCCACCACCTTACCTTCATCAATGTCTTTTGTCACCTCCTCAAAAAACTCAATTAGGCTTGTGAGGCAAACACTGCTTCTTATAAAGCAATGTTGACTATCTTTGAGAAGAGTTTAAATGCTCATAAATCCAGTCACCGAGGAGCCTCTCTTATAGCTTGCCCATCACTGACGTTAGATTCATTGGTCTATAATTTACAGGATTCTCCCCCTTACGTTTCTAAAGGGAACTACATTTGCCATTTTCTAATCCTCCGATACATCTCCTGTGGCCAGGGAGGATGCAAAGATAACTGGCAATACCCCACCAATCTTCTTCCTCATTTTCTGTAGTAACCTGGGATATATCCTGTCTGATCCTCGGGTCTTATCTATAAAAATAATATTAAGAAGATAGTTCTTTCTCTTGCTTAACCTTGGCATGCTCCAGCCTATTAGCCTGTTCTACAGAGCCATCATATTCACCAAAGTCCCTCTCAACAGTGAATAGAGAAGCAACGTATTCATTTAGGACCGCTCCTACCTCCAGGTACCCATTCCCCCATTATACCCAATTGGTTCTACATTCACTCTTGTTATTCTTTAGTTCTTCATGTATGTTTAGAACACCTTTATGTTTTCCTTAATCCTACTTGTCAACGACTTCTCATGCTGCCTTCTAGGTCTACAAAATCCTTTGTTAAGCACCTTCCTGGCTAACATACAACACTGATGAACCTTTCTTGATTTTTACTTTTTAAATCTTATATAGGTTTCCTTCTTCCTCTTGACTAGCAGTTCAACCTCTCGTCAACCATGGCTCCTTTACTCTCCCATCTTTTCCATCTGATTGGGACAAACCTATCCAGGTCCATATGCTGTCCCAAAACATCTTCTATATTTCTGATGTGCTTTTCCCCCAACATGTTCCCAATTTACTCTCCCAAGTTCCTGCCTCATGGCATCATAATTAGCCATTTCCCAATTAAACATTTTGTCTACTCCTATCCTTGTTCATGGTTAAGATAAAGATCAGAGTTCTGGTCAGTTTCCAAAATGTTCACCTACCAAGAGGTCTGTCATCTGACCAATTTCATTACTCAGTTCTGGATCCAGAAAAGGCCTCCCCTCTAGTTGGCATGTCCACATACTGTGTCAGAAATCCTTCTTGGACACAATCTTTTGCCATAATGAGGTTCCAAAATATTCAAAAAGTTGAATTCTCCCATGCCAACAACCTTGTTGTTTTTGCACCTTTTCATAATCTGCCTTGTTATCTACTCCTCAATATCCCAGTGGTTATTTGAGGCCTTTCAAATACTCCCAATTCCGTGTTTGTTCCCTTAGTTTTCTCAGTAGACACTCCATCTACAGAACCCTCCCTTTCTGCAGCTATCATCAATGACACTTGATCATCAATGGCACTTGCTTTCCCCACACTCCCTTTTACATCCCTCCCTATCCCTTTTGAAATAGCTAAAACCTGCAA
The DNA here is from genome assembly GCF_036971445.1 of Narcine bancroftii. NCBI lineage: Eukaryota > Metazoa > Chordata > Chondrichthyes > Torpediniformes > Narcinidae > Narcine > Narcine bancroftii. The sequence goes on from NC_091471.1 coordinate 213,773,548, forward strand.
CTTGCATCATCCAACTCTCGAAAGGCCACAACTTCGTAATTTCAAGTAATGATCCATGCTCAGTTTTACACCCTTATTATTGGTTTTCTCGCATTAAATGTACTTCTAACATGGTCAGCTGAAGGCCCAGTGTCTGTGCCGAAAAACTCAATGGTTCCTCCATTAACTTTAGTGAAGAATAGTTGCAAATTTTAAGATAAGCAATGGTCCATACAGAAAAAAAATAGTATGTGCATGTAATTTAAAATGTCACCGTTCAGATACAGGTACACGATCCTTTATCCAGAAACCTTGGGGGGCAGTGTGTTCCAGATTTCGGAAAGCCCATCCGAATTGTGCTGCTGTATTCACCCCCCAACCGCCTCCCGGTCCCTCGGCCGCCTCCCCCAACCGCCACCCGGTCCCTCGGCCGCCTCCCCCAACCGCCTCCGGGTCCCGCGGCCGCCTCCCCCAACCGCCTCCGGGTCCCGCGGCCGCCTCCCCCAACCGCCTCCGGGTCCCGCGGCCGCCTCCCCCAACCGCCTCCGGGTCCCGCGGCCGCCTCCCCCAACCGCCTCCGGGTCCCGCGGCCGCCTCCCCCAACCGCCTCCGGGTCCCGCGGCCGCCTCCCCCAACCGCCTCCCCCAACCGCCTCCGGGTCCCGCGGCCGCCTCCCCCAACCGCCTCCGGGTCCCGCGGCCGCCTCCCCCAACCGCCTCCCCCAACCGCCTCCGGGTCCCGCGGCCGCCCCCCCCCACCCCAACCGCCTCCCGGTCCCTCGGCCGCCCCCCCCCACCCCAACCGCCTCCCGGTCCCTCGGCCGCCCCCCCCACCCCAACCGCCTCCCGGTCCCTCGGCCGCCCCCCCCCACCCCAACCGCCTCCCGGTCCCTCGGCCGCCCCCCCCCCACCCCAACCGCCTCCCGGTCCCTCGGCCGCCCCCCCCCACCCCAACCGCCTCCCGGTCCCTCGGCCGCCCCCCCCCACCCCAACCGCCTCCCGGTCCCTCGGCCGCCCCCCCCCACCCCAACCGCCTCCCGGTCCCTCGGCCGCCCCCCCCCACCCCAACCGCCTCCCGGTCCCTCGGCCGCCCCCCCCCACCCCAACCGCCTCCCGGTCCCTCGGCCGCCCCCCCCCACCCCAACCGCCTCCCGGTCCCTCGGCCGCCCCCCCCCACCCCAACCGCCTCCCGGTCCCTCGGCCGCCCCCCCCCACCCCAACCGCCTCCCGGTCCCTCGGCCGCCCCCCCCCACCCCAACCGCCTCCCGGTCCCTCGGCCGCCCCCCCCCACCCCAACCGCCTCCCGGTCCCTCGGCCGCCCCCCCCCACCCCAACCGCCTCCCGGTCCCTCGGCCGCCCCCCCCCACCCCAACCGCCTCCCGGTCCCTCGGCCGCCCCCCCCCACCCCAACCGCCTCCCGGTCCCTCGGCCGCCCCCCCCCACCCCAACCGCCTCCCGGTCCCTCGGCCGCCCCCCCCCCACCCCAACCGCCTCCCGGTCCCTCGGCCGCCCCCCCCCACCCCAACCGCCTCCCGGTCCCTCGGCCGCCCCCCCCCACCCCAACCGCCTCCCGGTCCCTCGGCCGCCCCCCCCCACCCCAACCGCCTCCCGGTCCCTCGGCCGCCCCCCCCCACCCCAACCGCCTCCCGGTCCCTCGGCCGCCCCCCCCCACCCCAACCGCCTCCCGGTCCCTCGGCCGCCTCCCCCCACCCCAACCGCCTCCCGGTCCCTCGGCCGCCTCCCCCAACCGCCTCCCGGTCCCTCGGCCGCCTCCCCCAACCGCCTCCCGGTCCCTCGGCCGCCTCCCCCAACCGCCTCCCGGTCCCTCGGCCGCCTCCCCCAACCGCCTCCCGGTCCCTCGGCCGCCTCCCCCAACCGCCTCCCGGTCCCTCGGCCGCCTCCCCCACCCGCCTCCCGGTCCCTCGGCCGCCTCCCCCAACCGCCTCCCGGTCCCTCGGCCGCCTCCCCCAACCGCCTCCCGGTCCCTCGGCCGCCTCCCCCAACCGCCTCCCGGTCCCTCGGCCGCCTCCCCCAACCGCCTCCCGGTCCCTCGGCCGCCTCCCCCAACCGCCTCCCGGTCCCTCGGCCGCCTCCCCCAACCGCCTCCCGGTCCCTCGGCCGCCTCCCCCAACCGCCTCCCGGTCCCTCGGCCGCCTCCCCCAACCGCCTCCCGGTCCCTCGGCCGCCCCCCCCACCCCAACCGCCTCCCGGTCCCTCGGCCGCCCCCCCCCACCCCAACCGCCTCCCGGTCCCTCGGCCGCCCCCCCCCACCCCAACCGCCTCCCGGTCCCTCGGCCGCCCCCCCCCACCCCAACCGCCTCCCGGTCCCTCGGCCGCCCCCCCCCACCCCAACCGCCTCCCGGTCCCTCGGCCGCCCCCCCCCACCCCAACCGCCTCCCGGTCCCTCGGCCGCCCCCCCCCCACCCCAACCGCCTCCCGGTCCCTCGGCCGCCCCCCCCCACCCCAACCGCCTCCCGGTCCCTCGGCCGCCCCCCCCCACCCCAACCGCCTCCCGGTCCCTCGGCCGCCCCCCCCCACCCCAACCGCCTCCCGGTCCCTCGGCCGCCCCCCCCCACCCCAACCGCCTCCCGGTCCCTCGGCCGCCCCCCCCCACCCCAACCGCCTCCCGGTCCCTCGGCCGCCCCCCCCCACCCCAACCGCCTCCCGGTCCCTCGGCCGCCCCCCCCCACCCCAACCGCCTCCCGGTCCCTCGGCCGCCCCCCCCCACCCCAACCGCCTCCCGGTCCCTCGGCCGCCCCCCCCCACCCCAACCGCCTCCCGGTCCCTCGGCCGCCCCCCCCCACCCCAACCGCCTCCCGGTCCCTCGGCCGCCCCCCCCCACCCCAACCGCCTCCCGGTCCCTCGGCCGCCCCCCCCCACCCCAACCGCCTCCCGGTCCCTCGGCCGCCCCCCCCCACCCCAACCGCCTCCCGGTCCCTCGGCCGCCCCCCCCCACCCCAACCGCCTCCCGGTCCCTCGGCCGCCCCCCCCCACCCCAACCGCCTCCCGGTCCCTCGGCCGCCCCCCCCCACCCCAACCGCCTCCCGGTCCCTCGGCCGCCCCCCCCCACCCCAACCGCCTCCCGGTCCCTCGGCCGCCCCCCCCCACCCCAACCGCCTCCCGGTCCCTCGGCCGCCCCCCCCCACCCCAACCGCCTCCCGGTCCCTCGGCCGCCCCCCCCCACCCCAACCGCCTCCCGGTCCCTCGGCCGCCCCCCCCCACCCCAACCGCCTCCCGGTCCCTCGGCCGCCCCCCCCCACCCCAACCGCCTCCCGGTCCCTCGGCCGCCCCCCCCCACCCCAACCGCCTCCCGGTCCCTCGGCCGCCCCCCCCCACCCCAACCGCCTCCCGGTCCCTCGGCCGCCCCCCCCCACCCCAACCGCCTCCCGGTCCCTCGGCCGCCCCCCCCCACCCCAACCGCCTCCCGGTCCCTCGGCCGCCCCCCCCCACCCCAACCGCCTCCCGGTCCCTCGGCCGCCCCCCCCCACCCCAACCGCCTCCCGGTCCCTCGGCCGCCCCCCCCCACCCCAACCGCCTCCCGGTCCCTCGGCCGCCCCCCCCCACCCCAACCGCCTCCCGGTCCCTCGGCCGCCCCCCCCCACCCCAACCGCCTCCCGGTCCCTCGGCCGCCCCCCCCCACCCCAACCGCCTCCCGGTCCCTCGGCCGCCCCCCCCCACCCCAACCGCCTCCCGGTCCCTCGGCCGCCTCCCCCAACCGCCTCCCGGTCCCTCGGCCGCCTCCCCCAACCGCCTCCCGGTCCCTCGGCCGCCTCCCCCAACCGCCTCCCGGTCCCTCGGCCGCCTCCCCCAACCGCCTCCCGGTCCCTCGGCCGCCTCCCCCAACCGCCTCCCGGTCCCTCGGCCGCCTCCCCCAACCGCCTCCCGGTCCCTCGGCCGCCTCCCCCAACCGCCTCCCGGTCCCTCGGCCGCCTCCCCCAACCGCCTCCCGGTCCCTCGGCCGCCTCCCCCAACCGCCTCCCGGTCCCTCGGCCGCCTCCCCCAACCGCCTCCCGGTCCCTCGGCCGCCTCCCCCAACCGCCTCCCGGTCCCTCGGCCGCCTCCCCCAACCGCCTCCCGGTCCCTCGGCCGCCTCCCCCAACCGCCTCCCGGTCCCTCGGCCGCCTCCCCCAACCGCCTCCCGGTCCCTCGGCCGCCTCCCCCAACCGCCTCCCGGTCCCTCGGCCGCCTCCCCCAACCGCCTCCCGGTCCCTCGGCCGCCTCCCCCAACCGCCTCCCGGTCCCTCGGCCGCCTCCCCCAACCGCCTCCCGGTCCCTCGGCCGCCTCCCCCCAACCGCCTCCCGGTCCCTCGGCCGCCCCCCCCCACCCCAACCGCCTCCCGGTCCCTCGGCCGCCCCCCCCCACCCCAACCGCCTCCCGGTCCCTCGGCCGCCCCCCCCCACCCCAACCGCCTCCCGGTCCCTCGGCCGCCCCCCCCCACCCCAACCGCCTCCCGGTCCCTCGGCCGCCCCCCCCCACCCCAACCGCCTCCCGGTCCCTCGGCCGCCCCCCCCCACCCCAACCGCCTCCCGGTCCCTCGGCCGCCCCCCCCCACCCCAACCGCCTCCCGGTCCCTCGGCCGCCCCCCCCCACCCCAACCGCCTCCCGGTCCCTCGGCCGCCCCCCCCCACCCCAACCGCCTCCCGGTCCCTCGGCCGCCCCCCCCCCACCCCAACCGCCTCCCGGTCCCTCGGCCGCCCCCCCCCACCCCAACCGCCTCCCGGTCCCTCGGCCGCCCCCCCCCACCCCAACCGCCTCCCGGTCCCTCGGCCGCCCCCCCCCACCCCAACCGCCTCCCGGTCCCTCGGCCGCCCCCCCCCACCCCAACCGCCTCCCGGTCCCTCGGCCGCCCCCCCCCACCCCAACCGCCTCCCGGTCCCTCGGCCGCCCCCCCCCACCCCAACCGCCTCCCGGTCCCTCGGCCGCCCCCCCCCCACCCCAACCGCCTCCCGGTCCCTCGGCCGCCCCCCCCCCACCCCAACCGCCTCCCGGTCCCTCGGCCGCCCCCCCCCACCCCAACCGCCTCCCGGTCCCTCGGCCGCCCCCCCCCACCCCAACCGCCTCCCGGTCCCTCGGCCGCCCCCCCCCACCCCAACCGCCTCCCGGTCCCTCGGCCGCCCCCCCCCACCCCAACCGCCTCCCGGTCCCTCGGCCGCCCCCCCCCACCCCAACCGCCTCCCGGTCCCTCGGCCGCCCCCCCCCACCCCAACCGCCTCCCGGTCCCTCGGCCGCCCCCCCCCACCCCAACCGCCTCCCGGTCCCTCGGCCGCCTCCCCCAACCGCCTCCCGGTCCCTCGGCCGCCTCCCCCAACCGCCTCCCGGTCCCTCGGCCGCCTCCCCCAACCGCCTCCCGGTCCCTCGGCCGCCTCCCCCAACCGCCTCCCGGTCCCTCGGCCGCCTCCCCCAACCGCCTCCCGGTCCCTCGGCCGCCTCCCCCAACCGCCTCCCGGTCCCTCGGCCGCCTCCCCCAACCGCCTCCCGGTCCCTCGGCCGCCTCCCCCAACCGCCTCCCGGTCCCTCGGCCGCCTCCCCCAACCGCCTCCCGGTCCCTCGGCCGCCTCCCCCAACCGCCTCCCGGTCCCTCGGCCGCCTCCCCCAACCGCCTCCCGGTCCCTCGGCCGCCTCCCCCAACCGCCTCCCGGTCCCTCGGCCGCCTCCCCCAACCGCCTCCCGGTCCCTCGGCCGCCTCCCCCAACCGCCTCCCGGTCCCTCGGCCGCCTCCCCCAACCGCCTCCCGGTCCCTCGGCCGCCTCCCCCAACCGCCTCCCGGTCCCTCGGCCGCCTCCCCCCACCCAACCGCCTCCCGGTCCCTCGGCCGCCCCCCCCCACCCCAACCGCCTCCCGGTCCCTCGGCCGCCCCCCCCCCACCCCAACCGCCTCCCGGTCCCTCGGCCGCCCCCCCCCACCCCAACCGCCTCCCGGTCCCTCGGCCGCCCCCCCCCACCCCAACCGCCTCCCGGTCCCTCGGCCGCCCCCCCCCACCCCAACCGCCTCCCGGTCCCTCGGCCGCCCCCCCCCACCCCAACCGCCTCCCGGTCCCTCGGCCGCCCCCCCCCACCCCAACCGCCTCCCGGTCCCTCGGCCGCCCCCCCCCACCCCAACCGCCTCCCGGTCCCTCGGCCGCCCCCCCCCCACCCCAACCGCCTCCCGGTCCCTCGGCCGCCCCCCCCCACCCCAACCGCCTCCCGGTCCCTCGGCCGCCCCCCCCCACCCCAACCGCCTCCCGGTCCCTCGGCCGCCCCCCCCCACCCCAACCGCCTCCCGGTCCCTCGGCCGCCCCCCCCCACCCCAACCGCCTCCCGGTCCCTCGGCCGCCCCCCCCCCACCCCAACCGCCTCCCGGTCCCTCGGCCGCCCCCCCCCCACCCCAACCGCCTCCCGGTCCCTCGGCCGCCCCCCCCCCACCCCAACCGCCTCCCGGTCCCTCGGCCGCCCCCCCCCACCCCAACCGCCTCCCGGTCCCTCGGCCGCCCCCCCCCACCCCAACCGCCTCCCGGTCCCTCGGCCGCCCCCCCCCACCCCAACCGCCTCCCGGTCCCTCGGCCGCCCCCCCCCACCCCAACCGCCTCCCGGTCCCTCGGCCGCCCCCCCCCACCCCAACCGCCTCCCGGTCCCTCGGCCGCCCCCCCCCACCCCAACCGCCTCCCGGTCCCTCGGCCGCCCCCCCCCACCCCAACCGCCTCCCGGTCCCTCGGCCGCCCCCCCCCACCCCAACCGCCTCCCGGTCCCTCGGCCGCCCCCCCCCACCCCAACCGCCTCCCGGTCCCTCGGCCGCCCCCCCCCACCCCAACCGCCTCCCGGTCCCTCGGCCGCCCCCCCCCACCCCAACCGCCTCCCGGTCCCTCGGCCGCCCCCCCCCACCCCAACCGCCTCCCGGTCCCTCGGCCGCCTCCCCCAACCGCCTCCCGGTCCCTCGGCCGCCTCCCCCAACCGCCTCCCGGTCCCTCGGCCGCCTCCCCCAACCGCCTCCCGGTCCCTCGGCCGCCTCCCCCAACCGCCTCCCGGTCCCTCGGCCGCCTCCCCCAACCGCCTCCCGGTCCCTCGGCCGCCTCCCCCAACCGCCTCCCGGTCCCTCGGCCGCCTCCCCCAACCGCCTCCCGGTCCCTCGGCCGCCTCCCCCAACCGCCTCCCGGTCCCTCGGCCGCCTCCCCCAACCGCCTCCCGGTCCCTCGGCCGCCTCCCCCAACCGCCTCCCGGTCCCTCGGCCGCCTCCCCCAACCGCCTCCCGGTCCCTCGGCCGCCTCCCCCAACCGCCTCCCGGTCCCTCGGCCGCCTCCCCCAACCGCCTCCCGGTCCCTCGGCCGCCTCCCCCAACCGCCTCCCGGTCCCTCGGCCGCCTCCCCCAACCGCCTCCCGGTCCCTCGGCCGCCTCCCCCAACCGCCTCCCGGTCCCTCGGACGCCTCCCCCAACCGCCTCCCGGTCCCTCGGACGCCTCCCCCAACCGCCTTCCGGTCCCTCGTCCGCCTCCCCCAACCGCCTTCCAGTCCCTCGGCCGGCTCCCCCAACCGCCTTCCGGTCCCTCGGCCGCCTCCCCAACCGCCTTCCGGTCCCTCGGCCGCCTCCCCAACCGCCTTCCGGTCCCTCGGCCGCCTCCCCAACCGCCTTCCGGTCCCTCGGCCGCCTCCCCAACCGCCTTCCGTTCCCTCGGCCGCCTCCCCCAACCGCCTTCCGGTCCCTCAGCCGCCCCCCCCCACCCCAACCGCCTTCCGGTCCCTCGGGCACCCGGCAGTCCCCCTGGCTGCCGGTCCCCACTTGCTGGATATTGGAGCTTTCTGGATAAAGGATCGTGTACCTGTATAGTAAAAAAACACAAAAATGCCAGAAAAATTCAGCAGGACTCGGTGTCCAAATGAGTTAAACAAGAAACATTTTGGCCCTGAGTCCTTCATCAAAATATGAGCAAAAAGGAAGCAGGCAGCTGAATAAAATAGCTGGGGGAGGAGCATAAACCAACAGGTAAAAGGAGACAATTGGACGTGGATAGGAGGACAGGAATGCAAAGAATTAATAGGGGAAGGTGGGTGGCTCTGTGAATGTATATTTGGAAGAAAGAGAGACAGGGAGGGAACACTAATAGAAACCATAGAAAATGATGTTAATTCCATATGGTTATAGGGTATCCAAGTGGAATAAAGTGTTGTTCCTCCAATTTTGTTTCAGTCTGGCAGTATACGGGACCATGGACAGACATGCCGGCAAGGGAATGGGGCAATGAATTGTAAAAGATTGTCACTAGTAGATCCCTATTTCAGTGGACAGAGAGAAGGGAGTGATCTCTTAGTCTGCATCAGTCTCTCCGATGTAGAGAGGACCACAATGGGAGTACCACATGCAGTGGAGGACCTCAATGAAAACTCTAAATTCACGATAAACTGGTTTCAGAATTCAGGGAGCAGAGAACTACATTTGCCATTTTAAAGAGCCCAGAGCGGGACACAAAAAAGCCCAAGAACTCCGTGTACCCTTAATGCTGAAATTATAGTTATAATTGGCAAACTTGATTATCACTTTCAACAAGAAATCATAACTACCATTTAGCACAAACAATTAAAAATGTAACATACTATGAACAATAAACTGTTTTTGTTTCATGTACACTCAGTAAATAATGTGGCACAATATTTTCAAAGCAAATATTTCAGTTGACTTAACATTTTGAAAACAAGTTATGAATTTTTAATTCCAGTTTCAGCAATATTAACAATTTGAATATCTACTTCAGAAATATATTTCTCCGGTTTTAGAAATGAACAATTTGCTCAAACATCATTTAAATATTGTCAACAAACTCAAACTTGGTCAGTATGGATATAAATGTACAATAAATAGAGGTTGTGGTTGTGAGCTAGGGAAAGATTGAATTGTGGTGTAGGTTTATACTGGTTGACACAACATTGTGGGTCAAAGGACCTGTACTGAAATGTAATATTCTATGCTTCTAGATTAATTCAGCAAATATCCACATTTCATTTTCCACATTCTTGAATGTGTACAAGATTAAGTATTCTGGACTTTTTTTTTGTCAAAACCTGTGTCTCAAATTAATCACAGGTTTCAATATCAAAACCCTTCAATTCTGATCAATACACTTGATGTTTGGAGCAAAAGAAAATTTAGAAGCTATATGTTAAAGGCTCGCAGGGAAGGTGTACTAAGACAGAAGCAGAGGAATGCAAGAATGGAACAATTAACTTCCTGCCTTTCCATTAGGCAATGTAATAAACTTTGTGCCTTTTGAATCAAACAAATATTGAACAAGATAAAATATGAAATTCACAGCATGCCACAAAAGTCAACTAGATTTTCCTTATGGTTAGTGATATTACAGTTCAATATTGCTACATCTTTAGTGAGCTTGATACCAAAAGGATCTTTCAGAATAGCTCAGCACAAAGAGGAAAGCCAGATCACATCTTGTGAAACAAGTACACTAGTTAGTGATTATAACTCCCAAGTTGAGTGCTTAAGCCTTAACTGCTTTGAAACAGCTATCATGTTGTCAAGATCCACATTGTGAATTGAACAAACATTACAATGTACTTTATCTCCAAAGTTCTCAAAAACACAAGTCTGATATTTTCTACAAATGTCTGAGGTCCTGGTTCAAGCACTATGGTTTGTTATTTGCCTTCTGAACAACTGAAAAGCTCCTCTGATTGACAGAAAGACTGAGTGCTGCTTCCTTGACCAAAAGCCTCTGGAAGGACTGAAATACAGTAAATTATTTCAGTTGCAACTGCTGGAACCAACAGAATCTGCAGAACCAGGTCTGCAGTGAGCTTAGCAGGAAGAAGACACCAAAAAGCTGAGGGATGGGATAGAGAAAATGCAGGAAAATAGAACACACTTTCGATTGCATATTTTTAACTGGCAATGAAGATTGTTTTCGATATTCACATTTGCAGATCAGATTAAAAGTATGTTTTGCATTTAATGTTTTATAAAAATGACATTACCCAATGATTGTGGAGCAAATTCCACTAAGTTTTTATGGGTAGGTCCAATAAAGAGTGTTCACAAATGATTGGAATGCTCTCCAATTAAACACAGTGTACAAGTACTAACTTGAGTACCCCACCAAATTACAGCTTGTCCTTGAATGATGAGGCCTAACCTTTTTTGACATCTGTAATGCAACTGTTAAATCTTAACAAAAGAGAGTAATTTGCCCCTCCCTCAATACACAACCCACTTTCCATCTTAAATCTGAAAGTTAAGAAATTTCAAAATCATAAGGTACTATTTGAAAAATCATCCAATATGAAACATTTTGATTGCACTTGTTAACCATTCCAATAATAATCCTGCACTGATTATTAATAGAAAGCACCTACCCCTGGCAGACAACTTTTTGGTATTGATAATTTTGGCTGCATACTCCTGTCCAGTCGATATTTTCATGCATCGCCTCACCACCGAAAATGCTCCCCTATAAGCAACAATTCAAAGACATGCATATTCACACATCTCATGGACAAAAATGCTTCACCCACCCGACTTATAACACTATTTCAGTGAAGCAGTAAGCCAACAAAAGCGGAAATAATTAAACGCACTGGAAAACGATCGTGATGTCCCAAGAGCAGATAGTTTCAAGGTGCCCAATGCATAAATCAGAAAACAGTTTGATATTTATAAAGGAAAACAGAAAAGTCGCAGTGATTGAAGTAAAAATACAATGCTGGAGAAACTCGCGCCTCCCACATTTCGTTCATATCTTGAAGGGTTCAAGTTCGAAACGTCGGTTATGTCTCTTCATCTTTGCTATATTAAATGCACTGACCTGCTCCGTTCCTCCAGCATTGTGCTTTGACGTTAAGAACGAATATTCTCCCACCAAATCATATTTGGAAAAAGGGACAGAACTAAATTACGCTCACAAATCATTGCCAGTGAAATTAATGGCAGCAGACGGAATGAAACGCTGCATTTCATTGAAACAGTTGGAAACCTCTTGCTCAAGCACTCACGCTCATCGCAAATTAAGTACGCCTAAAATCCAACCATATCGTTCATTTGGAAACACACATAAATCAGACAGATTTGCCGTCGTACTTTCCAAGTTCTTCGAAGAGCTGGTATTCATCCGTGAATCTGGTGCAGGTTGGAGTTGAAGCCATAAGGACGGGCGCTGGGTGCTCTCTCTCTCTCTATCTGGGTCTCGGGGCTGCTCTCTCCCTTTTAGGACCCTGCAAGCTGGGCACCTCTAATTCCAAGGCTCGACTACCCCTTCTTCCTCCCGTGCCCTGCGCCAAGCAAGGACCGGAGAGACTTTTCCCGCAGTGCCGGCCAGCGGCTTCGGCAGCAACGCGGGGAGCTGGTTGGGGGGGGGGGGGGTGTGGGAGAGTGGGAGCCCCTGCCGCCTTCACGTGCACGACTTTCCCCGGTGACCTTGGCGTCCTGCGATCCCCCACTGATCTTCCGCCCCCTCAGGTCAGCGAGAAGAACCCGGCACCACCCCGTCCCCGACGCCGCTTAAACCCTCTGCGAGCGGAGCGGCAGATGACAAGCTCAGCCCCGGCCAGCCTCCCCCGACATCTCGCGAGACTTTGCAGCCCGAACGGTCGAGCCGGGGCGCGAGTGGCTGCGGTGGGCGGTGACGTCACGGCCCCGCCGCGGGAGGAGGCGATACTGTGGTGCGCACGGTTTGCACTTCCACTCCGGCCGTCGTCACCACGAATCAAAGCGCTTTACTTTGTTTAGAGCATGTTGAAAAAAGGCCTCGGTCTAAATCGTGTTTAATATTAGTCGGAGTGAAACACGGAAGTTTGCAGACGCTGTGATTGTATTAAAAACACATTAAAATGCTGGAGGACTCCCCCGGTCTTTCAGCATCCATAGGACACTGAAGGGGTTTTATGGACAAAAGCCACGTTATCGCCTGCTCAAGCTTCTTTTTTAAAAAAAGCAAAATTACCTTTTATTCGGGGGACGGAAAAGGTGATGGCTGTCCTTTTCGCTACCCCAGAGCAGCGCTCTGTCTTCTCAGGGCAAAAGGGGGTGGGATGTGTAGCAACAGCCCTGCAAAATCCCTCCCAATCCGCTTATCGCTCTTGATTTTGCCGCTTTGCTTGTTATTAAACATGAATGCGACCGCTCACTGGTCCGTGAGGAGAGTGAATCGTTTTCTGGCGAGGTAGTGCCTCCAGTGGCGTACAGCCTCCACGGTGGCCTGGGCCTCCTTGACGGAGGGGTGGCGAATTTCAGAGCCTTGGAGAGTGCGTGAGAAGAAGGTGATGGGTCCGCCAGCTTGGTTGTGTGGCGGCCAGGGGAAAGTCGGATGCATTGCTCTCCAATTCGAAAGGTGTGGACTCGTGTGGCATGCATGATTGCCTTGACGATGTCATCTTTGATGTGGTCAAATGCAGCTTGTGCCTCTGACAGCAGGGGACATGAGATGACTAACCAATGGGCGAATCTTGTCCGCATAGTTGGGGACCCGTTGAGCTTAATATGAGAAGAACCTAAGGCATCTCTTCAGTGCTTTGAGGGTATATGGGAGAAGTAACTCCAGAAACGGGTGCATGCGGTCAGGGTTGGGGCCAATGACGCTGTTCTCGACCATGCAGCCAAGGATGGGTAGTCGTGGTGTCCGGAACACTCAATTGTCCTCATTATAAGTAAGGTTCAGGCATTTTGCTGCCCAGAGGAACTTTTGGAGATTTGCATTGTGATTTTGTGGTTACATTATCTAGGTATGGGAAAGTGGTCCAACATGTGGTCCATCTCCCACTGGGAAACGGAGATCCCCTTTGTGACTCCGAAAGGGACTCAGAGGAGATGGTAGAGGCAACCATCCACCTCGAATATGGTATAGTGGCTGTCCTCTGGGTCGATTGGGAGCTGGTGATACTCTGACTTCAGGTCCATCATGTAAGAATATGGTACAATCTGGTTCACCATATTGGATATGCGGGAAAGGAGGTATGCATCAAGCTGTGTGTACCGGTTGATGGTCTGGCTGTAGACTATGACCATCCTATTTTTCCCATTCTTTACCACAACCACCTGGGCCTCGATGATGCCCTCGCCCAACAAGCGCTGATCCTCCAACTTAATGAATGCCTGTCTGCCGCACAGTACCATCTACTCCTGGTGGCCACTGGCTTCCAGTCGGGGGTGAGATTGGTGAACAGTGAGGGGGGTTGGCCTTTGAGGGTCAAGAGGCCACAGATTGCATGCGGTGGGCCGTCCATGAATTGTTTGTGGCAAACAATAAGGGTGGATGGGCCCCATCAAATTGCAATATCATTTTCTGTAGTTGGCACTGGAAGTCCAGGCCTAGTAGAAAGGGGGCACAGAATTTTGGCATGACAAATAGTCTGAAATGTTTGTAAACTATGACTCCAATGCAGGACCCACAGATGGCCGCTTTGTGTGAATTGGACGCAGTGATATCTTTTGTTATGTAGGCCGTACCTTAAGAGATAGGTACTTAGCAGTATCGGGGTGGATAAAACTTTCTGTGGTCCCATTATCAAATAAGCAGTTGGTAATGCATCTGTTTACCTGGACATCCATCATGGACCTGGCAAGTTCATGTGGTGCCTCTTGGTTCAGGATGATGGAGGCCAGTTTAAATTCATCTGAGTCTGATGGGTGCTCACAATCCAGAAATGGCTGCCATCGACTCCAAGATAACCACCCTCGCCCTTGCTGTTCCCTCCTGGTGTCATATGCCTGGGAAGATGGCGTTTGCTGTGCCATCCAAAATGGCAGCCCCCATGACTCGCACAAGGCATTGCTGGTTTGTAGAGGAGTTGGCACCGATCACGCTGTCTAGAGTGGTGACTGTCCGCACACAGCCCTGCTAGGTTTCGCAGCTGGTTTGGACTACAAAACTTTGGCATAATGTCCCTTTCTCCTGCACCTAGCATATACTGCATCCTTGGCAGGGCAGCATTTCCTCGGGTGCTTACCATGCCCTCAGAAGTAGCAATTGGGGAGATCACCCGCAATGGTGTCCGAGGTCAGGCCACTAGAGGAGTGGGACAGTGTGGGTGACCAGTCGCTCATGGCGCGGGATGATTCCCCATCCTAGAATAGCAGCACCCACAAATGGCAGCCGAGTACTCATCTGAATTTTGGAGGCCCTCCTCCAGTGTTTCTGTCAGCTCAACCACCTTCTGTAGATCAAGTACCTTTTGTACCCAGAGTGGATACAGGCCATGTAAGCGTCCCAGATGAAGTCCTTAGCATTCAGATAGCTGTCACTGCCTTACAGGCACACATTTTGTGTAAGCTCTGGAGGGCCCGCAGTTACTCGGCACTTGATTTTTTGGGTTGCTGCTTTCTGGTGCCCAGGAGGTGCCTAGCAAAGTCCTCATTTACCTCCTTATGATACTGAGTCTTCAAGATCTCCATAGCCGCCGGGTATGGGTTGGTGTCACTGATCATCAAGAATAATTGGGGCCCAACCTGCAAGAAGAGTAATCACAGTTGGTTAGCATTTGTGGTGATAACGTCTCCAGCCGCCGCCAGGAAGTCTTCAAAACAACATAGCCAGAGTTCAAACGTGTTTGGGGTGTCCAGCGATCGAGGGTTGATGTTGAACTTCTCAGGTTTCAGGTACTGTTCCATGCTTCTTTTTGAAAAATATATAATAAAATTGATGCACCATCAATAATCACAGAAGAGTGGAGTTGTGAAACTAACAGCCTTTTATTAACTATAGACTAGAACAGCCATTAACCTCATTGACTGATCGAGGTAGAGTGGAATGGGGAGCATGTAAGGAGCTATGGATAGGATTGGTCTCAGGAGGTATGTCAACCTGCTAGGAGCCAATCATAGCATAATATTGGTTTACCACAGTCTATGTGAAAGGAGACAGAAAAGGGAGAGAGACAGGGCAGGGGGTAGGTGAAGGAGAAAGAAGTGAGATGAGGTTTTACAAAAGCCAGAGAAGTTGATATTAATGCCATCCGGTTGGAGGGTGCCCAGTCGGAAGATGAGGTGGTGTTTTTCCAATTTGTGGGTGGTCCCAGTCTGGCAATTCATGAGACCATGGATAGACAAGTCAGCAAGGGAATGGGACGGGGAATTGAAATGGGTGGCCAATGGGAGATCCACACTATTGCGATGGACAGAACTGAGGTGCTCCACTAAATGATCTCCCAGTCTGCGTTCAGTCTCTCCAATGTAGAGGAGACCACAACAGGAGCATCAGATGCAGTGGATGATCCCTGCAGATTCACAAGTGAAATGTTGCTTCACTTGGAAGGATTGTTTGGAGCCCTGAATGGTGGTGAGGTGTATGTGGAGAAAAGTTGCCCGAGGAGAGGAGCTGCATGGTCAGAGAGACTCCGGCGTGCACTCTGCTCTCTCCTGCCCCTCAGCCAAGTGCTTGAATTGTTCCCAGCACAAGCAGGGTCTTCATGGGCTTCTTTCATGGAGAACCCGTCAGTACCAGAACAGTAGAAGGTTCAAGTTCAGAAACGTACACATCTTTTGAGTGTGAATTGCGCATCTTGTGGTTCAGTTAGAATGCTGAAAAGAGAATAGGTGCAAGCAATTTTACAGTAAAGAAAAGGAGTGAACATTAAAATCATGGATAAAGTTGGCTTTATCAACCAAGATTTACCCAAAATTTGCTTTGCCTTGGCAACAAAAATGTTGCTAACTGCCAATAAAAATGGATGTGTTGGTGAGACACAGAATCCTTGGACCTGGCATCAGATCTACCTGCTTTTATTTTGTTTCACACAGTTCACAAGTTTCATTCCTCATCCATAAATTCATCATAATCAGCAAATTTGTGTTTGTGTGTGTGTTGTGGGGGCAGGGCATTATTACATGATGATAGGAATATTAGCACAGGAAAAACATTGACCAGGATCTGACTTCAGAATATAAATCATTGATAATGTAAGGTGACAGAACAGCTATTGTTCCAGATATCAGGTATATTCACGGATGTTTGGAGATGCCAAGATAAATTGACAGCTGCAAACTTTGCACATGTCGATGGCAATGCTGCAGAATCAGCTTCGTTTACTTAGAAGATGGTTGTGGGCTCAGTCTCTACTTTTGAATTCAAAGTCTTAAGCTTACTGAAAGAGAGATGCCATTTTTAAACTGAAGTGCTAATGTTAAAGATAACGGTGAAGCAATTCTGTGTCAAAGGAAGTCTTTGAAGTTCTTCTGGTTACCCAACCAATATTTGTATTTGAAATGACATGAATATCCAGACTATTTTGTCATTCCAACATTGTTTTGGAACTGAGATTTCAAAAAAAATTGGTTGTCATGTGAAAACACAATATAATGCAGCATGAATTGACCAGGTTGGACTTGCATTCAGCTCTCATTGCTATTGACAGTTTCAGTGAAGTGGGAAATGTTGCTTTGCTTGGAGAATCACACTCCATTGCATCTTGTAGTGACGATGCTTGAAGGAGTTTTTTCAAGGTCGGATGTTCCCAAACACAGATGAAATATTGGAGCAAGATGGGATGGTGGATGAACTGAAGGGCTGGTTTTATGCTGTATCCCTCTCTGATTAACTTGTGTCAGTAAATAATATTGATTCAGAGAAGAGCAAAGACTGCATTGAAATGAAATTCAGATTTATTGTCAGTGCACATACATGACATCACATACAACCCTGTGATTCTTTTTCCTCCAGGCGAGGCAGAATTGCCATTTACTAGTAGTGCAAAAACTGTACACAAGAAGGTATATATACATGTAAAGAAGGAGATGTAAACAAGTTATGCAATACAGAGAGAGAAAAAAATAAAGTGCAAAAGTAAGAGACTTTAAATAAATCTCTAATTGAGTTTGTTTTTTTAATATTTTTTTAATTTTTCGCTCTGTGAACCATATCAACCAAAATATATACAAACGTTTCTCATTAAATATACACAGAGGCATTTTTTCCCTTTTTTCCCCCCTACCCATCCCCCTCCAAAACCATTAAATATTTAACATATACAATACAATAAAACCATTAAACAATGTCATCACACAATGAAACATAAACAAGAAAAATGTGTCATCTACTTTTACATACAGGATCAAGTCATTTCGTCTTCTTATCATTTTAGGGGGTGGAGGTCCGAGGCAAGCGCTCTCTGCTATGTTCTATGTATGGTTCCCAAATTTGTTCAAATAATATGACTTTATTTTTTAAATTATATGTTATTTTTTCCAATAGAATACATTTATTCATTTCCATGTACCATTGCAGTATTCTCAGGCTCTCTTCCATTTTCCAAGTTGACATTATACATTTTTTTGCTACTGCTAAGACTATCATAAATCTTTTTTGTGCTTTATCCAATTTGAGGCCTAATTCCTTACTACTTATGTTACTTAGAAGAAAAATCTCTGGATTTTGTCTGTGATCACCTGGGATGTGTCCACTACCTTTTGCAGGGTTTTCTGCTTAGGGGTATTGACGACCCCAAGCCAAACTATGATGCATCAGTCTACACAGTTTCCACCACACATCTGTAGAAATTTGCCTTGATTTCCAATATCAATATCCTCCATAAACTCCTAAGGAAGTTGAGGCACTGACATGCTTTCTTCAAGATGCCATTAGTGTTGGGTCCAGGAAAGATTGTCCAACATAGTGTCTCCCAAGAACTTAAATTTGCTCACCTTCTCTATCTCTGATCCCACAATGATAACTGGATCGTACACTTCTGGTTTTCCCTTCTTCAATTCGATAGTAATCAGCTCCTTGGTTTTGTGACATTTCGTGTGAGGTGATTATTGGTGCACCATTCAGCCAAGCTTTCAATATTCCTACTCGTGAGTGTGCTGACTCATTGCCCCTTTTTATATAACTCACTTCCATGGTATTGTCAGCAAATTTGTTAATGGTGTTGATGTACCGAGCCACATAGATGTAATGTGTTGAGCTGGTACTGATGGAGATTGTGGAGGAGATATTCTTACCAATCCTGAAAAAACACACAAATGCTGGAGAAACTCAGCAGGTCAAACAGTGCCTTTATGTAGCAAAGGTAAAGATACATCACCATCAATTCGGGCTTGAGCCCTTCATCAAGGTGTGAGGAAGCATTAGAGATGCCCGGACAAAAGGTGGGGGGGGGATGGTGAGGGTGGGAGATGATAGGTAGGGGGGGTGAGGATCACAGGAATGGGGGGGGGAAGAGTCTAGGCTAGGAGGAGAGAAAGGAAGTGGGAATTGGAATGACTAGTTCAATGGGGGGGGGCAGGGGGGAGAAAGGCAGGCTGATTAATGGAATGCAGTGAACGCAATATTCATGCCCTGCAGCTGGAGAGTGCCCAGACGAAAAATGACGTGTTGTTCCTCCAATCTGGGGGTGGTCAGGTTGGGGTAGTGTCTGGGCACTCTCCAACCCAGGGCATGAACATTGCATTCACTGCATTCCACTAATCAGCCTGCCTTTCTCCCTCCTGCCCCCCCCTCCCCATTTAACTAGTCATTCCAGTTCCCACTTCCTTTCTCTCCACCTAGCCTAGACTCCTCCCCCCATTCCTGTGGCCCTCACCCCCCCTACCTATCATCTCCCACCCTCACCATCCCCCCTTCCCCCTTTTGTTCAGACATCTCTCATGCTCCCCCACTCCCTGATGAAGGGCTCAAGTCCGAAACGTTGGTGATGCAACTTTATCTTTGCAACATTAAGGCACTGTTTGACCTGCTGAGTTTCTCCAGCATTTGTGTGTTTTTTTCACTTAACCACAGTGTCAATAGAATCCTGTGTTTTACCCGTTCTTACCAATCCTCACTGATTGTTGTCTGGAGGTGAGAGGAAATCCAGGATCCCATTACATAGTAGGGTATTGAGGCCCAGGTCTTGGAGTTTGCTGATCAGTTTTGAGGCATGATGGCATAGTTGATAAAGAGCATCCTGATGTATGCATCTTTGCTGTTAAGGTGTTCCAGGTCTTTCAGTAGAGCCAGTGAGATGGTATACTCTGAAAAGCTGTTGCTACAGTAGACAAATTGGAATGGATCCATGTCACCGGTCAAACAGGAGCTCATATGCTTCAACGCCAGCCTTTCAAAACACTTCGTCGCTGTGAATGTGTATGCCACTGGTCGAGAGTAATATTGATTGTTCAATATTATATGTACAAGAAAGAAATGCAGGGTGGTGGCAACAACATCAAGCCAAGCACTTTCAGCATTTGTAATATCCTTCTTCATAGATGGGTAGGTCCAATAAAGAGTGTACATAAATGAATGGAATGCCCTCCATTTAAACACAGTATACAAGTACAGACTTGCCCTACCCCACCAACTTGAAATTGTTTTTCTTGAATTATGAGGCCTCGCCTTTTTTGACAACCGCAGTGCATTTCACAACTGTTACATCTTCAAAAAGTTGTCATTTACCCCTCCCTTAATACACAGCCCACTTTCCATGTTAAATCCGAATCTATTGAAATTTCAAAATCGTAAGGATGTTATTTGAAAAATCATCCAATATGAAACATTTTGATTGCACTTGTTAACCATTCCAATAATAATCCTGCACTGATTATTAATAGAAAGTGCCTACACGTGGCAGACAACTTTTTGGTATTGTTAAATTTGCTGTGTAGCCTACCGCCACAAAGAAACACACACACAGTGTGACAGGTTAAGCTCACATCTTTATTAGGTCTGGAAAGGCTGCTTTTATACTGTTCAAATTCCCGCTGTTTTTGCTGATTGACTATAACAATAGCGAGTGGGGACATTTATGCATATGAATACCCTTCTTCCCCAGCCTGTTTCTGCTGAGTTAGCTGGGCAGCTTGATCAATGCCATTTTAAGGTTGTTGGTCTGATGCTGCCCCAGCTTCTACCACTGGGAGTCGCTTTAGCGATCTCTGTCCACGTTTGCTGCCGCGCAATTTGCCAGCCCGATCTCCACAATTGCGGGCCACCACATGACCCCCCCACCCCAGAACCGGCGCTACAGTCTATAGTGTCTGTAGGTATCGTCCCAAAGTCTTTTGTGGTCTGCCTCTGCGTCGAGGTGTTGGTGTCTCCATGGGTTCTGGGGGTCAATGTGGGCAGGCTTGAGTCTATCTGTAGTGAAGACCTTTGATTTACCACCGATGTCCAGCTCGAAGGTGGCTCCGTTATTCCAGATGACTTGAAAGGTACCTTCGTATGGCTTCTGCAGTGGTGAACGGTGGAGTCCACTGCATACAAACACGTACTCACAGTCCTTTAGTTCTTTGGGGATGATGGACTTGGTTTGTCCGTGTCTGGAGGGTGGGATCGGAGCCAGGTTACTAACCTTTTCGCGCAGCCTGTCCAGGAAGATGGTTGTCTCCTCCTGCTGTCCTCTGGCCTGTGAAACAAAATCCCCAAGAACCGTGAGTGGGGCTCCGTTGATGAGTTCAGCAGGTGTTGTTCAGATGCCCAGTAGTGCCCATGGTAGCTCATCCACCCAGTTGGGGCCCTTGAGTCTGGTCATGAGGGTGATCTTGAGGTGCCTGTGGAAACGCTCCACCATGCCACTGGCTTGCAGGTGGTATGCCGTCCAGGTTGGCAATGTCAGTCCACAAACTGAAGATGAACTGTGCGCCTCGGTCAGAAGTGATGTGCTGTGGCAGTCTGAATCTTGCAATCCAGGATGAGAGAAGTGCTTTGGCACAGGACCTGGTGGATGTGTCGGCCAGGGGGATTGCTTCTGGCCACCAGGTGAAGCGGTTGACCACTATGAACAAGTAGCAGAAACCCTGAGAGACTGGCAAGGGTCTCACTATGTCCACTTGAATGTGGTCAAACCTGCGTTCCGTTGGCTCGAAAGGCTGTGGGGGAACCTTGGTGTGTCATTGCACTTTGATTGTTTGGCACTGTGTACACGCCTTGGCCCACCCCCAGACTTGTTTCTGCAATCCATGCCACATGTACTTGCTGGCGACCAGCCAGACCGTAGTCCTGATGGATGGGTGTGTCAGCCTGTGGATGGAGTCAAACGCTCTTCGCCACCATACCGTTGGGACAAAAGGTCGAAACTGCCCAGTGACCTCGTCGCACAGGAGGGTGGTAGTACCTGTGCCGACTGGAACGTCCTGAAGCCAAAGGCATGTGACAGCGGTCCTGTACTGTGGGATCTCATCATCCTGCTGCTGTGCCTCTCCCAGTGCTGCGAAGTTCAGACCATTGACCAGAGGGTGGATGCTGTGTCTTGACAAGGCGTCCGCGACCACATTGTCTTTGCCCGAGATGTGCTGAACGTTGGTAATGTACTCCGAGACGTAAGGCAAGTGTTTCTGTTGGTGGGCTGACCAGGGATCGGAGATTTTAGCCAGGGCGAAAATCAATGGTTTGTGATCCATGAAAGCTGTGAAAGCCCTTCCCTCAAGGAAGTACCGGAAGTGATAGATGGCTAATGTGACAGAGAATTTAGAGGTGGTTTGGGAGGAATAGTTAGAGCAGTTTGCACACACACATTTTAAAACTCAGAATATTTGCAGGACTTTTGCAGAATGCTTTTTGCAGGAGGCAACAACGTATAGACAACAGCTTGCTTGGGAACATGTGATCTTTGCAGGCTGTGGACAGAGTCCAGGTGCATTGCCGGAAACCTAGTGCCCCTCAGTGCGATAGTCTGAAAGGTCTCGGTGTGGACAAGTCGCTTAACCTTAAGGCCCACTAGGAAGCTGTGGGGTCACAGGAAATCCACTCCGAGGAGTGGTTGTTCCACTGTGGCCTGCCTGAATTCCCATGAGAAGTGACTGCCCCTGAACTGCAGCTCAACCCTACTGGTGTTATAGGTCCAAATACTCCTGTTGTTGGCAGCTTCAATGTGGGCCACGCTAGCCTGCGCCTAGTGTTCAACCCTGTCAGGGGTATCACGCTGACCTCTGCTCCTGTATCCACCAGGAAGCGTCTGCCGGACAGGCATTCCCAGACATACAGGAGGCTCTCCTGGTGGCCAGCCATCGTGGCCATCAGCGATGGCTGGCCTTGTCGTTTCCCTGGAACTCGCAGGGGGACTGGCATCGGAGAGCCTCGATGCCCCATTTCCGGTGGTAGAAGCACCATCTGTCGCTGGACTCGCTCCTGCCTCTCGTCTGTTGTTCCTTGCTTTGGGACTGCTCTGATCTGATTGCGGGTCTTTTTTTACGAGCTCCATGGTAGCTGAGCACTTCTGTTTCTGTTTCCACAGAATGTCTGTCCGTGCTGCGACTTTCCGGGGATCGGTGAAATCCACATCCGCCAGGAGCACTTGGATGTTTTCAGGCATCTGTTCCAGGAACTCCTGCTTGAACATGATGCCGGGTTGCTCATCTCTCAGGAGGGCCAGCATCTCGTTGTTGAGTGCCGACGGGTATCTGTCTCCAAGCCCATCCAGGTGGAGCAAACATGCTCCTCGCTCTCGCCACAAGAGTCCGAACGTCATGGTTAATAGCTCTTTGAAAGCAGTGTAAGTGCCTTCTGATGGTGGCCTGTGGATAAAGTTGGCCTCTCTGTTTGCAGTCTGTGGATCCAGAGCGCTGACCACATGGTAGTACCGGGTGGTCTCTGCTGTGATGCCTTGAATCTGGAACTGAGCCTCCACGCCAGGTCGAACTGTCCAGAATGCCATTCTTCCGTAGCCTGTTTCTGCTGAGTTAGCTGGGCAGCTTGACCAACGCCATTTTAGGGCTGTTGGTCTGATGCTGCCCCAGCTACAACCCCCACCGGTTTGTTGTCCTGGGAGTTGTTTTAGCAATCTCTGTCCATGTCTGCTGCCGCGTGATGTGCTGGCCCGATCTCTGCAATTGCGGGCCACCACAGCTGCAAATTCCTGTCCCATTAATATTTTCATGAATTGCTTCACTACCAAAAATTATACTATTTCTTGGTTTGATTCCTCATCTATGTTTGTGTACCCTAGTGGTTCTCAACCTTTTTCTTTCCACTCACATCTTCTTTGGCTTGGCTTCGCGGACGAAGATTTATGGAGGGGGTAAAAAAGTCCACGTCAGCTGCAGGCTCGTTTGTGGCTGACAAGTCCGATGCGGGACAGGCAGACACGATTGCAGCGGTTGCAGGGGAAAATTGGTTGGTTGGGGTTGGGTGTTGGGTTTTTCCTCCTTTGCCTTTTGTCAGTGAGGTGGGCTCTGCGGTCTTCTTCAAAGGAGGTTGCTGCCCGCCAAACTGTGAGGCGCCAAGATGCACGGTTTGAGGCGTTATCAGCCCACTGGCGGTGGTCAATGTGGCAGGCACCAAGAGATTTCTTTAGGCAGTCCTTGTACCTTTTCTTTGGTGCACCTCTGTCACGGTGGCCAGTGGAGAGCTCGCCATATAACACGATCTTGGGAGGGCGATGGTCCTCCATTCTGGAGACGTGACCCATCCAGCGCAGCTGGATCTTCAGCAGCGTGGACTCGATGCTGTCGACCTCTGCCATCTCGAGTACTTCGACGTTAGGGATGTAAGCGCTCCAATGGATGTTGAGGATGGAGCGGAGACAACGCTGGTGGAAGCGTTCTAGGAGCCGTAGGTGGTGCCGGTAGAGGACCCATGATTCGGAGCTGAACAGGAGTGTGGGTATGACAACGGCTCTGTATACGCTAACCTTTGTGAGGTTTTTCAGTTGGTTGTTTTTCCAGACTCTTTTGTGTAGTCTTCCAAAGGCGCTATTTGCCTTGGCGAGTCTGTTGTCTATCTCATTGTCGATCCTTGCATCTGATGAAATGGTGCAGCCGAGATAGGTAAACTGGTTGACCGTTTTGAGTTTTGTGTGCCCGATGGAGATGTGGGGGGGCTGGTAATCATGGTGGGGAGCTGGCTGATGGAGGACCTCAGTTTTCTTCAGGCTGACTTCCAGGCCAAACATTTTGGCAGTTTCCGCAAAGCAGGACGTCAAGCGCTGAAGAGCTGGCTCTGAATGGGCAACTAAAGCGGCATCGTCTGCAAAGAGTAGTTCACGGACAAGTTTCTCTTGTGTCTTGGTGTGAGCTTGCAGGCGCCTCAAATTGAAGAGACTGCCATCCGTGCGGTACCGGATGTAAACAGCGTCTTCATTGTTGGGGTCTTTCATGGCTTGGTTCAGCATCATGCTGAAGAAGATTGAAAAGAGGGTTGGTGCCAGAACACAGCCTTGCTTCACGCCATTGTTAATGGAGAAGGGTTCAGAGAGCTCATTGCTGTATCTGACCCGACCTTGTTGGTTTTCGTGCAGTTGGATAATCATGTTGAGGAACTTTGGGGGACATCCGATGCGTTCTAGTATTTGCCAAAGCCCTTTCCTGCTCACGGTGTCGAAGGCTTTGGTGAGGTCAACAAAGGTGATGTAGAGTCCTTTGTTTTGTTCTCTGCATTTTTCTTGGAGCTGTCTGAGGGCAAAGACCATGTCAGTAGTTCCTCTGTTTGCGCGAAAGCCGCACTGTGATTCTGGGTGAATATTCTCGGCGACACTAGGTATTATTCTATTTAGTAGAATCCTAGCGAAGATTTTGCCTGCAATGGAGAGCAACGTGATTCCCCTGTAGTTTGAGCAGACTGATTTCTCGCCTTTGTTTTTGTACAGGGTGATGATGGTGGCATCACGAAGATCCTGAGGCAGTTTACCTTGGTCCCAACAAAGCTTGAAAAACTCATGCAGTTTGGCATGCAGAGTTTTGCCGCCAGCCTTCCAGACTTCTGGGGGGATTCCATCCATACCTGCTGCTTTGCCACTTTTCAGTTGTTCGATTGCCTTATATGTCTCATCCAGGGTGGGAACCTCATCCAGCTCTAGCCTTAGGGGCTGTTGAGGGAGCTGGAGTAGGGCGGAATCTTGGACTGAGCGGTTGGCACTGAATGAGTGGTGGACTAGCCTCGCCAAACGAACCCAGCTCAGCGCGGACATTGGCGACTTCAGGGGTTTCTACGAGGCTCTAAAGGCTGTGTACGGCCCCTCACCCCAAGTCCAAAGCCCGCTGCGCAGCTCAGACGGCAAAGTCCTCCTCAGCGACAAGATCTCCATCCTCAACCGATGGTCAGAACACTCACATATCACTTGAAGTTATCCCTATGCCATCTGTGCTCTGTGATTAGTAAGGGATTGCTTAAGATGGTATGTGAGTGGGAAGGTTGAGAATCACTGCTCTGGAGCCAATTGTTACTGAATTATTTTGATTAAGAAAAATTGTCATTGGCCCATTTCCTTTGGAGTTATGAAACCGTGTATGTAACGAGTCAATTAGATACTATTAAAATAGTGATTTTCAAACTTTTTCTTTCCACCCACATACCACCTTAAGTAATCCCTTACTAATCACAGAGCAGCGATGGCATAGGGACTACTTAAAGTGAAATGTGAGTGGAAAGAAAAAGGTTGAGAACCACTGATGTAGCCCATCTCTTAATGGGGTTTGTGCGGCAGTGGGAAGAATTACAACAGTATGCTGACTTTGATCTCTTAAGATACAAAAATTGCCCAAGAATTTTAGATACAAGATAATGATTTCTGCTGAAGGAGTTTGCATTAGAGCAGTGGATAAGGCCCACACTTAAATGAGCTCCGAATCAAACAAGTTTTACACACTCAGAGTGGTGTTTATCTGGAACAAGCTGCCAGTGGAGGTGCTGGACGGAGATACAATTACAATGGATGTTTGGACTGGTATTTAGAAAGCCATAATGGCCTGATGTAGGACAATGTGATTGTGTAGATACGGACCCCCAAGCAGTCCTTCCAATTGAAGCAACACTTCACTTATCAATTTGCAGGGCTCATCTACTTCATCCAGTGCTCCTTTTGTGGTCTTTTCTAAATTAGAGAGACTGGGCACAGACTGGGAGGTCACTTCATTCAGCACCTTGGCTCTGTCCACTGCAATATGGGATTTCCCAGTGACAACCCATTTCAGTTCCCTGTCCCATTCCCATGCTGACATGACTGTCCTCAAGCACTGCCAGACTGAGACCATTCACAAATTGGAGGAACAACACCTCATATTCTTTCTGGGCACTCTCCAACCTGATGGCATTAACATGGACTCTGGTTTCCATTCGCCTGCCACTCCCCCATACCTACTTCTTTCCTTTAGATCTCCCTCTCTCTCTTTCCTTTTCCCTCTGTCTCCTTCCCCACCCCCACAATCAATTCTCACCTTCTCCTGTTCTCCTATCTGTCCAGTTATCACCTTTGTCTGATGGCCTGTGCTCCTCCCCCTGCCCTTTCTTCCCTTCTCTCCCCAGTATTTTTATTCAGGGGCCTGCCTGCTTTTTACTGATATCTTGAAAATAGGCTCAAGCCAAAAATGTTGGTCATGTATCTTTACTTCCTATTGGCGCTGCAGGGCCAGCTGAATTCCTCCAGCATCTTTGTGCTTTTATTGCTATCACAACATTTGCAGACTTTCGTGTTTCACTTCATATGGATAGGCATCAGGGTTAAGATGGAAAATTTTATGATTCTATGTTTGAATGAGGTCACCCCTCATTCTCCCAAACTCGAAGGAATACAGACCCAAATTGTCTGACCAATCTCAATAGGACAACCCTCCTACTCCAGGAATTACCCATGTACATATCCTTTGAACTGTCTCCAATGCTACTACATCATTTTTTAGTAAGGGGACAAAAACTGTAGGCTTTATTCCAGGGTGGTTTTATCAACATCCTGCACAACTATAATAAAGCATCTCCATTTTCAACTCCTTAACTTGGAGTTTTCATGAGTTATGGACTAGAAGACAGAGATTACCCTTCCTTTCACTCATTTGCAGGCTCTCTTCATTTTGATAATAATCTGCTTTTTGATTCCTCTCATGAAAGTGCATGACTTCACATGTCAATTTTTTTGCTCAATCCATCTATTTCCTATCCACCCCTGTCCGCATCACTTTGTACTCTTTCACCATTTTTCTGTACGGTATTATCAGAACTTGGAAATAAATCACAAAATTCTTTGGAATAAAAACACACACAAAATGTTGGAGGACCTCAGCAGGTCAAACAGAGCCCTTTATGTAGCAAAGGTGAATATACCTTTTTGCTATATAAAGGACACTATTTGACCCGCTGAGCTTGATACGCTCTATCAATTACACCAAAGACTGAGAATGGGAAACGATAGGCTTTATTACACTTTAGATTGTAGCTGGTCTGACTCCACATACTCGAATGGAGGGTGGGAAAGGAGGTCAGGTCACAAGGGGAGGAGTCACTAGGGAGCAAGTTATCAGTGGATGGGCCAGCCACTCATACACAGCAGTATATTTATATCACCACAGAGCTTCTCCAACATTTTGTGTGTTTTTAATCAGAACTTGGAAGTAAATCACAAAATTCTTTAGACATGTGGTTGGAATAAAAACACACACAAAATGTTGGAGGAGCTCAGCAGGTTATATTTTATATTTTGTTCCTTTCTCCAGGTCATTGATGTAAATAGTAAACAAAATAGGGACAAGAACCCTGAGGTACTTTACTAATTACATCCTCTAACACTTTGTTTCCAACATTCACAAAATTTTCAATCCATGCTAATACTTTTTTAATTTAATTTAATTCATTAATTAAAATTAATTTATTCATTGCAACTTGACAAATGGCTTTACAAATTTGTCATACATAATTTACCTTGTGAGTTGATTAGGTTTGTTTATATAACTTTCCTAAATGCTTAGCTATTTCCTCTTTAATTATTGACAATCAACAAAGGGGAAACACGAAGTACAATGTTTACATATTGCTGGTTGAAAAATTATCTAAAAGATATATTGGGAAATAGCTTGAGATTATCAGAAAGTAGCAAATATGAATATTTAATCACAGACACAATGATAATTAAAACATTTATTACAAACATGTCCATCAAATTACAATACAAAGAAGAAGATGAAATAAAGTATAAACCAAAACAAAGGTGGGAAAAAGATTTAAACAGAGATAAAGAACGAAACATGGGAGAAGTTATGTACAGGAACAATGAGGAACATTATAAATAGTAGATTATGTATGATTCAATATAACTGGCTACACAGATTATATATTACTTCTCGGAAATTAAAAGAATGGTACCCAACAGCTTCGGATGGATGTTTTCGTTGCAAATGAGGTTGGATCAACATTACATGCAATTTCGACATGCTCAAAAGTAAAAACTTTCTGGGAAGATCTAAACCTAATATTAAACAAAATCACAAAAAATAATATACCAAAAGATCCAAAAAAAATTCTGTTAAATAATATAAAAGACAAAAAATTAAGACTAAAATTAGACAAAGCCCAAATAAAATTTATTATGATAGCGTGAGCAGTAGCCAAAAAATGTATTATGACAACCTGGAAACTGGAAAAAAGCCTTAAAATACAACAATGGTATACAGAAATAAGCAAGTCTATTCCATTAGAAAAAAAATACATAGAATCTGAAAGACAAGTGTACATTATTTGAACAAATTTGGGAACCGTACATAGAATACGTCGGAGAATCCCAACCACAAATCTCCATCTCGTAAAATAACATAATTATGAGCACAATAAGATTTAAATATGTGAAAGTAGATGATACGACTTTTTCTTTTTTAGGATTATTTCTTTGTTTTAAGTGTTTTATCATTTATTGATTTTTGATGAGGGTGGGGAAGGGGAGAGAGGAAGTGGGGGAAAAGGAAAAATGTCACTATTGTTGATGATCATTTGTGGATGTTGTTATTGATGTGACTCATAGTGCAAAATATTTTTTAAAAAATCAAAGGGGAAACTTAGAAGTCAAGAAACATATATCTAATATTTTGATTATACCATATGTGCAGATAGTATTTTGAAGCTGAGTGTTGATACATTGGAGGTTTTCTAAATCCATATGTATAATGAATGGCATTCTCATGTAATCAATGCCCGCCAGATTAATAAAATAAACATTGACATGATGTAGAAGGATAATATTCTAATAAAGTCTTGTCAAAAGAAATTAAAAATAATAAACATTTGCAGTAACTTTGAAAGTCATAATTATATGAAAAACGTGAAACAAAAAACTCAGCCCATTTCTGCCAGACCCATAGAGTTCTTCCGGCTGTTCATTGTTTGATACGTCTTTATGCTCTGCAGAGTACTTAATTTATTTTTTCTAAACAGTAAAATTATTATAAATAACATCTTCATTCAGATATTTAGCTACCACACTTTATTTGGTGTAATTATCACAGCATCAACTGCTTTTATTTAAAGATTGACCTGCGTGTGCCTGAACAAGTGGAAGAAAATTTACTTCAAAATCTGATTTCTCAAGGAATCTTAAACGTGCCATTTAATTCTGCAGTTAAAATCTCAGTGTAAGGATTGCGCTTAAATCCTTGTGTATTGCACTATTATCACAGCGACTGCAAACTTTCCTGTTTAAAAAAAATGCTCAAGTCCTTATCAACCATCTTGTGTCCTGGGTCTCTTGTCTTTCAGTTTCTAGTCCTTTGATCTAATTTTATTCTGGTCTCCGGGTCTCTGTTCCCTCAACAAAACCCCCAGACCCTTGGAGTTTTTCTCTCCCTTGCTGTGGCATTCTTAAATGTTTCTCAGGCTGCTTCACTTCCTGTAAGATCCCAGAAACAGTTTCTGTTATAATTTCTTCTCCTTTAAAAGATGGAAATAAAATTTAACTTTCTTTAACTTGTGCCCTGACTTGTTTACTGCTATTCCAATGACGTCACGTCCACAACAGATGGGCTCACAATCTGCTGACCACATTTAGCTCACGATGTCAGATACCCCATTAGAGCTGACAATGGCCTCATGTATCTGTGACACCAGTCTTGGCATACAGCCAATAGACCCAGAAACACCTGGGCTAGCAGAGCTTAGACCAGGGACCAGAGACCCAGGCACCAGAATAAATCTGGGATGAGGGAATTTCTAAGCAGTAAATAGATAATCAGCAAAAAGAACAAGCCTGGGACTATGAACCAGAGGCCAAAGAGCCAGAGGGCCCAGATAAAGTCTGGGTCCGTGGACCAGACCAGACAGCAGAGATAGAGGGGCCAGACAGACCCTGGATGAGGGAACAGAGACCCGGAGACCAGAATAAAATTAGATCAAAGGACTAGAAACTGAAAGACAAGTGACCCAGGACACAAGATGGTTGATAAGGACTTAGGGGGTTGAGAAGATAGTGGGTATCAGGGTAGCTTGTGTTTCAGGATGAGAGCCTGAGTAAATCTCTAGGGAGGTGACCTTTGTGGCGATCACTGAGTCATGGCTGGACGACCACAGCTGGGAACTAAATATCCATGGATATACCATGTATCGGAATGTAGGGAGAGGGGGTGGGGTGGTTTGTTGGTTAAATATTAAATTAAGTCTATGAGA
Source organism: Narcine bancroftii (assembly GCF_036971445.1). Lineage (NCBI taxonomy): Eukaryota > Metazoa > Chordata > Chondrichthyes > Torpediniformes > Narcinidae > Narcine > Narcine bancroftii. The sequence goes on from NC_091471.1 coordinate 213,803,756, forward strand.
GGAAATAATGGATCAAAAGATAGAGAATACCTGTGGGTAGAATTAAGAAAGTAAGGGGGAAAAATCCTCATGGGAGTTATATACAGGCCTCCAAACAGTATTCAGGATGAGGCATACAATCTATAGAGGGAGATTAGTCATGGGGAATTTCAATATGCAGGTTGATTTGGAAAACCAGATTGGTGCTGGATCCCAAGAGAAGGAATTTATCAAATGTCTTATGTCTTATGGATGGGTTTTTACAACAGTTTATGGCTGGACCAGGAAAATGGCAATTCTGGATTGGGGGTTGAAAAGGGAGCTGAAGATAAGGAAACCCCTAGGAGGTAGTGAGCATAATATGATAGAAAAAGACACTGGAGAAATGGGAGACAAGGAGATGGGAGAGGAATTGAACAAGTCATTTGCATCAGTCTTCACTGTGGAGGACATTGGCATGACTTTCAAGGGTACCAGGGAAGAAATGTGAATGAAGTCACAATCAGCAAAGAGAAGATGCTTAGGAACCTGAAAGGTCTAAGGATAGAGAAATCTCCCAGAGCAGATAGAATGCATCCTTGTATTTTGAAAGAAGTAGCTATAGAGATTTTATTGGCATTCATAATGATCTTCCAAAAATCAATAGATTCTGGCATGTTCCAGAGTTCTGGGAAATTGCAAAGGTCACTCCTCTATTTAAAAAGGGAGGGATACAGCAGAAAGGAATTGATAGTCCTGTTAAGCTTAACATCGGTGGCTGGGAAGTTGTTGAAGTCGATTATCAAGGATGAGGTTATAGCATATCTAGAGGTGCATGAAAAAAGAGGCCTTAAAGGCCTGACAAACCTATTGCAAATATTTGAGGAAACCACAAGCAAGCTGGATAAAGACATTCAGTCTTTGTATATTTGGACTTTCAAAAGGCCTTTGACAAGGTGCCACACATGAGGCTGGTTAACAAGATGAGAGCCTGCAGACATTACCATAGATAGAGCATTAACTGATTGGCAGTAAACAGAGTGGGAATAAAGGGATCCAATACCGGTAGGCCACCAGTTACCAATGGTATTGCACAGGGGTCAGAGTTGGGGGCCACTTCTTTTTATGTTGCGTGTTAATAATTTGGATTGCAGAACAAGTGGCTTTGTGGCTAAGTTTGTCGATGATACAAAAATTGGTGGATGGGCAAGTAGTGATGATGAAACAGAGGCTGTAGAGAGAATTAGATTAGGGGAACGGGCAAAGAAACGGCAAATTAAATGTAATGTTAGAAAGTGTGCAGTCACGCACTTTGGGAGAAGGAATATAAGGGCAGACTATTATTTAGATGGAGAGAATATTCAAAATTCGGAGGTGCAAAAGGACTTGGGCGGCCTCATGCAGGATACACTAAAGGTTAACCTCCAGGTTGAGTCAGTGGTGAAGAGGGGAATGCAATGTTGGCATTGAAATCTAGTCGAATAAGATATAAGACCAGGGATATGATGTTGAGCATTTATAAGGTTCAAATGAGGCCTAATTTGAGGTGTGGGGTACAGTTTTGAGAAAGTAGAAACACAAGTGCTTGTGCACCCCCCTCCCCTCCCCCCCCCTCACCGCAAGGTATTCTTACAGCTGGGGTTTCCATGATTCTATAATGGTTCCAGACAGAAAAGATATTTGAAGATATTTGAATATGTATCTTAACAATGGTACAGTTGAGTAATTATCTGTAGTGGGGCCACAGGAACAGATTGCACCTTATGAATGGAACCTATGAATCTCACAATTGGTTGACAAATGTTTGACTGGAAGGATGACCAGCTTCAGAGGCAATTCAGGTCAGGAACCATAGGGAGAAATGAAGTTTGAACAAGACATAGTTTTTAAGGATCATTCTAATAAACAACTTTTGATAAGGACTGGAAAAAAATAGTTGACTTCACATGTTGCTTTGATCCCACTTTAATTAATTGTTTAATTGCCAGTTTTATACTAAAAATTAGTTGTCAGATAATGAAATAAGGAAGACAGCTTGTATAAATATCCGTGTCTTGGAAAACATGGTGGAATTTATTGCAGTAAAACTCCATTGTTACTTACAATAGCTTTGCTTATAAGAAAGTGCCTAATTACTTTATAAAGTAAGAAAATAATGCTGAACTGTTGATATGGGATGTTATAGATAGAGAATTTGGGTTAAAAAGGGTTTAAGTTAAAATCTGATGATTAGTCATAAAAGGGGGCTAACCACTAGAGTTTAGCTGGAAAATGTTACAACAGACTTGCAACAGATTTAACTCCAGAGAGACATGCAGGAGCCAAAGATTGATAAAGAGTGAAAAAACAGGATTTGGTGTGAGCAGAGGTCATGAATGATCGTGGTGTGCGTGACTAACATGATACTAAACAAGTACAAGCATAATCAGGATGATTCTGCAAAAACTAACCAATTAAAGCAGTGTAGTGGAGATGCCAAAGGACAAGCAAATTGTATAAAAAACAACGCACTGTATGTATCGGGGCTTGACTTGGCGAGAAGCCGGTTGAGTCCAACTCTGCAGTCTCGTGAATAAAGCTTGTCGTGTCACCGATCTTAAAGAGACTCATTTGTGAGAATTTGTGTTTCTGACATGGGATATGCTGTTTTATCGTGTCCTCTACACAGAACTTAGCTTAACAGTTTTGTGTTCCTTATTTAAGAAAAGCATTTCTGGCATTGGAGAGGGTTGAGAATGTTTCCTGGAATGAAGGGATTAGTATATGACAGCTTTTTTTGGGGTAAATTTTATTTATTAATCACAATAAGTTGTACAATAAAAATACAGATAAATACATGATATTTTGCCCCATATAATCTCCCACCCCCCCAACCCTAACCCACCCACTCCTCCTCTAAACTACCCCAAAAGAAAAAAAGAATAGAAGAGGAGATCAACTTACATAATAACCTTCAACTATTGCCATGGTTTAGTGCAACGCCAACAAGTGAGGGGGGGGGGGGGGGGGGGGATTACAAATTCAATCCCATATATCTCCTATATGGGTTCCAAAAATTAAAAAAAAAAGAATAATTATTAAATAAATTATACATTATCTTTTCCAAAGGAATACAAGACCTCATTTCCAGATGCCAACGTAGAATACTCAAATCAGTCTCATTTTTCCAAGTAATTGCCAAACATTTTCTAGCCACAGCCAGTGTCAATCTCAAAAAAGCAATTTGAAACTTATCTAGTTTTAATTCCAAACTCAATTTCTTATTATAACCTAATAAAAATGCCATAGGATCAAGCGAGATTTTAAATTTAAATAAAGCTTCTAAAAATTCCTTAATTCTATTCCAAAAAGATTTCACTGTTTCACATAACCGAGTAGAATGCAGGAGGGAGCCAACTCGTTATGGCACCTATAACATAAATCAGAAGAAATAAACTTAGATTTCCTTAACCTCTCAGGAATACATATAACTGATGAATAAAGTTATAATGAACCAATCTATACCTAACATTAACAATTTTAGTCATACTCTCCTCACATAAAGTCATCCAATCATCTTGAGAAATAGTTATGGGCAAATCTTTTTCCCATTTTAGTTTAGATTTATGAATATCTGGTTTAAGCATTTTATTTTGTAATAAAGTATACATCTCAGATATAAATCCTCTCTTGCCACCTTCAGTAAGTAAACTTTCAAATTTAGTCCACCTAGGTAACCATAACATGTGCCCAAAATTATTCAACAATAAAGCACTAACTTGATAATAAGTAAACAAAGTATTCAAAGAAATTTCATATTTCTCATTCATTCTTTGGAATGAAATAAAATGCCCAGCCTCATAACAATCCTCTACCAATCTAATTCCTTTCTGTTCCCACAATTTCAAAAGTTGATTTTTTAATGTAAAAGAAAAAAGTTTATTTTGAAATAAAGGAGTTTTAGCTGAAATTTTACCTTCCGTGCCTATAATTCCATTCTTCTTAGTCCATAACTCCATTAAATGTTTCAACACTGGTAAATTATAAGTCTGTAAAAGCTGAGAATTCCATTTGTAAATAAAGTGATCCATCCACTTCTTATCAACCTGAGACAGTTCAATATGAGCCAATTTAAAAGGTTTATCCACTTCAAACATCCTATTAATAAATTTCAGCTGTGCCGAGTCAGAGTGATTCTGAAAATGAGGAAGTTGCAATCCTCCAAGTCAATATCTCCAACAACACCCTCCCCATTTTACCTTTCCACAAAAATTTCCTCATTAAAGCATTTAAATCTTTAAAAAACTTTTGGGGAATCTTATAAAGAATAGATTGACAAAGATACTGAATATGGAGAAAGACATTCATTTTCACACAACTAATAAGTCCTATTAATGTTATTGGTAAATCTTTCCATCAATTTAAATCATATTTAATTTTAGACAACAAGGGTAAATAATTCAATTCATATAAATGATTATAAATATTATATTATAATACCTAGGTTCTTAACTCGATCAGACCACTTAAATTTTGCAATATGTCTGCAAGACAAATAATCCACATCAGCTAGAGGGATAATTTCACTCTTATCACAATTAATTTTATATCCCAATAATTCGCCACATGGCTCCAATCTAACATGCAGACTCCCCAATTTTGGCGGCTCTTGATCTGTACTCCCTGGGGTTCAGAAGAATGAGGGGAGACCTCAGAAGCATCTTAAATGTTGAAAGCCCTGGATAGAGTAGATGTGGCAAAGTTGTTTCCCATGGTGGGAGAGTCAAGGATAAAAGGGCACAACTTGATTAAAAGACCCCAGTTAAAACAGAGATGTGGAGTCACTTCTTTAACTAAAGAGCAGTGAAATTCTGGAATTTTCTTCCACAGGGGACTTAAAGACTTTGTCTTTGGGTGTATTTAAGGCAGAGGTTGATAGGTATCTGAATAGTCAGGATATCAAAAGTTATGGGGAGAAGCTAGGGAGTGGGACTGGAAGAATGGATCCGCTCCTGATGGAATGGTGGAGCAGACTTGATGGGCCAAATGGTCTACTTCTGCTTCTATATCTTATGGCCATAGGATTACTAAAGAAGTAACTTTGAGAAGAACGACGGATGCCACTGACTACCTTGCAGGTGCAGATGACATTGGCTTTTTTAAGTATCAAGGAAGCAGGTGCAAACCCTCATGTTAAGATGCTCTGCAGTATTTGGGGCTATTATTTGCCATCAGTGTGCAAACCAGCAGGCCCTCAGATGGTTGGAGGAGCCTTCTGTTCATTAACATTTTGTTTCTTTTTCTCACCAAATGGATAACCTTACATTGAGTTAAATTATTGTTGCAGTTTGCGCAATACTATTACACAGTACCAGCAACCCAGGTTCAAATCCACCAGTGTTTTTATGTTCTTTCTGCATCTGCTTCGGTTTCCTCTGGGTGCTTGAGTTTCTTCCCATATTCCAAAGACGTACAGACTTAGAAAGTTAATTAGTCACATTAGTAATTGGGTGGTACAGTCCCATGGCGCAGAAGGGCCTTTTACTGTGCTCTATCTCAAAATGAAAAAATTAAATTAATTTAATATATTGTGTAGCAATATATTGCTACACATATGCTATGTTGTTGCCACTCCCTTGTCCATATCCTCTTTAAATCTGTATCCTCATCAATACTCCCTATCCCACCCAGTTTTGTGTCATCATCAAACTTGGATATGTTTCATTAATTCCTGAGTGAGATGGTTGATATAGACTGTGGTTAGAGCCTTAGCACAGATCCCTGAAGTACTTCACCTGCCTCAACCAAAAGATTTTGATCCTTCTACAGGTGCCTAACCTTTTATCTGGAATTCCGAAAATGGCAACCTCCAAAAACCGGCACTTTTTTTGTTAGATGAAATCTGCTCATCAAAAACGGGGTTTGGCCCCATACATGACCTGATTTGACCCTCGCTTAACTCCTTCTGCTTTCATTATCTGACTCCTATCACTAACTTCCATACCAACGTCCTTAGTGGGTCTTTATCAAACCCTTCGCTAAAATCCATATAAATAACATCAGTGGCCTACCCACATACAAATCCATGCTGGCTCTACATAATTTTCCCTGCCTGTCCAAATGTTGACAGATTCTATATCTCAGAATCTTCTTCAGCAGTTTTTTTTCTACCACTGGCATGAGACTGATAGATCTATAATTACCCACATTTTCTTCATGATCCTTTTTAAATAATGGCACCGCATCCTCCAGTCCTTTGGAACTTTAACTGTCTTCAGCGATGAGATAAAAATGTCTGTCAAGGTCCCAACTATTTCATTCCTGTCTTACTGCTATGTTCTGGGATGCACTTTGTCTAAGACTGCTAGCATCTATTCACTTCTGAGGCAGACCACACCTCCCCCTCCTACATTTCCTGCTCTACAATAAATATATTAACATGCATAATCGGAGGCATTACATCTTGCAACATCTTCACCCTGTATGCTGAGCCAACCAGATAGAGGTGAGCTTGTGATCAGTTGGTCAACATTGTAGGAAGCACATCCATCAGTTTTGAATTGGAATTTCATTCTCTGTACCAAGACCAAACTGCCACAAGTTCAACATTACTCATGAGGAAGCTGGGCTGGTTTTGACTTCATTATTGTAATTTCTAGGGTCCTGCAAAATCTTAGTCATGATTACCAACCATCATGGAAACTTTATCCCACCATGGAAGCATCAGAGAGAGTGAAGAAGAGATTCACCAGGATGTTGCCTGAACTGGAGGGCTATAGTTACAAGGAGAAAATGGATAGGGTGAGTTTATTCTTAATGGAATATAGATAAGTTCTAGAGTTATATAAGATTATGAGGGACATAGGGTGGATAGTCAGAGTCTTTTTTTCCAGTGTAGGAACTTTAAATCTAGAAGGCTTAAGTTTAAATTGAAAAGAGAAATTTAAAGGGGACTCAAGGGTTACTTAAGCAAGCTACTAGAGGTATGAACAATGTATGTTCAAAATATTTGATTAGGTATAAATAGGAGAGCTGAAGAGGGATATGGGCCTAATGCAGGGAAATGGGATTAGTGTAGGTGCAATTAGGGATGCATTTACATCATCTTGCACAACTTCAACATGGCATTTCAACACTTGTATTCATTGCCCTGACTGATTAAGGTAAGTGTTCCAAACACGACTCTATCTTTAAAGAACTATTTACCTGCATGGCAAGTTCTTCTGCTCCATTACATTCTTTTAGGCCCTGCTGTGTTGGGCCAAGGGACTCACAGAGTAATACAACATGGAAACAGGCCCTTCAGCCCAATCTGTCCATGCCAACAATGAGTCAGTCCCATTTGCTTGCATTTGGCCCTTATTCCCCTCAACATGTCCAAATATCTTTCAAACATTGCAATTGTACTTGCCTCTATCATTTCTTCTGGCAGCCCGTTCTGCATACCACCACCTTCTGTATGAAAGACTCGGCATTCGGTTCCACTTTAATATTGCATCTCTCACTTTAAACATCCCCTTAGGTTTTGATTCTCCTACTGTGAAAAGACTGTGATCATTCACCTTATCAATGCTTCTCATGATTTTATAAAGCCCCCATAAGGACACCATTCAGCCTCTTTTGCTTCAGGGAAAACAGTCTCAGTCTAGCCAGTCTTTCCTTATAATTCAAATCCTTCAATCCTGGACAAGATCCTTGTGAATCTTTTCTGCACCCTGTCTAGCATCCTCATATATTTCCTATAGTAATGCAACTAGAACTATGCGTATTATTTCCAGGTACAGGCTCACCAACATCTTATATAGCTGTATCATGATGTTCCAATCTTGTACCCAATGAAATGCACAAAAGTGCCTGAGAAAATCAGCAGGTCATGCAGCATCTGTAGGAAGAAATGGGTAACAAACGTTTTAGGGTTGAGCCTTTCGTCAAGGAATGAGCAAAATCCAGGTAGCCACCTGAATAAAAAAGGTGGGGGTTGTGGGTAGGAGAAGAGAGGAGGAAGGAAGAGGCTGGGAGAGGAGCACAGGTTAACAAGTAGGAGGTCATAGGTGGGAGAATAGAAGAGATAAAAAGCTGAGAAGCCCTGAGAAGGGATAGCTCTCTGAATGGATAGGGAAGGGAAGTGGATGGGGAACAGGAGGAAAGGAGACAGAGGGATAGGAAAAGAGAGAGCCTTAGGGGAGGGGTTCAATGGAAACTGGAGAAGTTGATGCTCTCTGGTTGCTGAGTTCCCAGACCAAATATTAAGTATTGTAACCTTAGATTACCTTTTTCACTGTCCACCACATCATGAATTTTGGTGTTGTTACAGAGTTCTGTGTTGTGTATTGGCCTATGTGTTGTGTGGTTTTTATGTTAAAAAGTGACAGTTTGCCCTCGAGAGCCAAGGTGAAGGTGAACTGCTGAGAGAGTGGGAGACGGACTGAGCATGTGTAGAAAATGATCTAAAAATTTCTGGACTTGGATGATAAACCACCTCTGGGTGGTGCTGTGGAGTGGAATGGGGCCCAGAACATGAGTCATGGTCTGGAGGACAGTTTAGAATGTTGGGATTTCAAAAAGGATGAACATTCCAAAGGCAGCCAGAAGAATCCGGACCAAGCCAGTGGTTCCTCTCTCTGCAAGCAACACAAGACAACTTTGAATTTTGTGCCCTCTCTCTCAAAGATCTTTTGGCTTCAGTTTACCAAACAAACCGAATTTTGTTTATGATCTTTGGTTTGGTTGAGATTGAAGTTTTGTGAGTCTTGTGTGTTTTGTGTCTGTTTTATGTCTAAGTTTTTCTGTGGACTGGTTGGAAGTGTAGCTTAGACTTTGATTACATATGTTATATTTAGGCTGGGGAGTTTATTTGTTTTACAATGTTATAGAGATTTGCATAGTAACCAGTGGGCATTGTTATAAAAGGGGGGGGGGATTTTGAATGAAAGTTTGAAGGTGAATTTTTTTTGTTAATAAAGTAATTGTTCATCTTTACCCCTGTGTAATATGCCTTCTTTGTGGTTGCTGGTTTGATCTTGTAACAGTGTTTATATCAAAGCACAATGGACCCAGCATTGAAATTCCAGCACACAATTGGTCACAGACCCCCTAAAAAAAACCACTATCATCCTTGCATTCCTTCCACCAATTTTGTATTCAGTTGGTTAGCTCACTTTGGATTGTTTGTGATTGAACTTTCCAGGTAATGCTACCTTGTGGGATAATGAATCAATCCTTAATGAAGTCCATTATGACATAGCTGTGCTGCTGTATGAGCCCATGACTCTATGATACCTCTTATTCAATTATATAATTTATTTTAACAAAAATAATCCTCTTTGCTACTCATCCTCATATCTTTACCATCAATCCTCTTAATGATACACGGAACAAGCCTTTACATATTGTAGTCCATGGCTTCTGAATCCACAGAATTTTGTTGAACCCAATCCAACTATGAGTAGTCTGACCCAGACCTGAATACATTATTCTTTTCATGTCTGTCAACATGTCCACAGATGTGGAAGTAATAATTTCCAAACAGCCACTGTCCATTGTTGAACCAGTGTAAAAAGGGCAAAAATTGTTCCATGCAATAATGTTGAGCCCATTTCCTTCTTCCCTTCTCTTTCGGTCAACTCTTACTTTTCTTTCTCAGAGAGATCCTGGTCCTGAAAACCATTCCTACAAATGTCCATGCCCTCTTGAGCAGCAGCATTTCCCATTCTTGCTGGATGCACCTTCTCCAGGCAAGCCTTTACCCTGTTATACATCTTTTCATCATGTATCATGGTAGAATACTTGGAAACAAACAATGAAGTGCTGAGCTGACCTGACCAGCTAAGCTGAGCCCAAGAACAATTCTTAACTTGACCCTGACATATTTTGTGAGGTTGCTCTGGGTGGGGAGAAATGCTCTTGCTTTATCAGTGTTCGGTTAACTTATATCAGTGAACCAGATGTTTTTAAAGCAATCTGGTCACAGTTACTGAAAACGGACTTCCTTTAATGTACATATACTTGCACAGCAACCATGGTGAAATGTACACTTATGTCTCAAGGTAAATGCTCCAGGCCTCTGATTTACTTAGTTCACTAACAATCATTGCTCCGGAGGTTCACTCATCCCTTTGCAACCTATAGCTGTTTATGAGCAAATGCAGTGGATCATCCATATCAAGCCAGGAATATCGCTGCATTTGTAATGATTTATTCATTCCACAATAAAATGTGGTAGTCCTGAATATGAACTAGCAGGCCAACCAGAGGTTGTAATGGGCTAAAAGTGCTAACAGCTGATAAGTCCAGTGTGACCAAACCAAAGATGTGCGCTTAGTGTATGCACAGTGAAAATCATTTTGACATACAAAGCAGAACATTGATCCACTGATTCTGTCTGTGAACAGAGGTCTTCCTTACCAATCGGTGTTGGGACTTGGTTATTTGAAATACATGCTGTTAACTTGTATGTGAATGTAAAAGGTATAATGAGTAAGTTTTCAGATTTCACTAAAGATGATGGTGCTATAGAAAGAGGAAAATTTTTATAAGACGGCAGTAGGATATGGATCAGCTGGAAAGTCGGGTAGAGCTTGGGCTGATGGAATTTAATGCCAACAAGAATGGGGAGATGCATTTGAGGATGTCAAATATGAGTAGGTCATTCATAGTGAATGATAGTCACTGGGGAATGACCTTGGGATTTAAATCCATTGCTCCATGAATGTAGTTACAAAGATCATAAGATGATGAAGAAGGCATATGGCATGCTTGCCTTCAGAGATCAGAGCATAGAATATAAAGGTTTGACATCACATTGCAACTATCCAAAACACTGATTGAACACTGGCTAAAATTATGCACAATTCTGGCCACCACACTGGACAGTGTGCGGAGGGTTCACCTTTGGATGTTACCTGGATTCAAAGATCCTTGTTATGGGAAGAGATTGTTTAGTTTGGTTTCATTTTCCCTGGAGCAAAGGAGCTAAGGGGTGAGCTGAGAGAAGCATTTAAGGCACGTAAACAGGGGAAATCAGCAAAATCTTTTTCCCAAGGTAGAGACATAAAAATTAAGAGGGCAAAGGTTAAGATGAGAGAAAGAACCTTTACAGGGTATCTGAGGCAAAATTGTGTACACTGAGAGATGCTTGAGTTGATCAGGGTGCTGGGCGAAATATTCAGCATTGACTGGTTGAGCCAGAGGATTTAGACTTAGAACATTACAGCATGGTAAAGTCTCTTTAGTCCTCAATGTTGTGCCAACTACATATTCCTACCAAAAGAATACTACCTTCTTACCTTCTTACCTCATAAACCTTCTATTTTTATTTCATCCCTCTGCCTGCTGAAGAGTCTTTTAAATGCCCTTAATATTTCAGCCTCCACCACCACCCTGGCAAGGCATTCCAGGCATCCACAACTCTCTGTGTAAAAAACAAACCCTGATGTCTTCCCCTAAACTTTCCTCCTTTCACTATGTACATATGTCCTCTGGTGTTGCTATTACTGCCCTGGAAAAAAAGTGCTGGCTGTCCACCTTTTCTATGACACTCAGAATCTTGTAAATCTCCTCTGCATCCTCTCCATAGCTTCCACATTCTTCCTGTAATGAAGTGACCAAAACTGAACACAATACTCTTAAGTGCGGTCTTACCAGAGATTTGTAGAGTGGCAGCATGACTCTTGAACTCAATTTCGTAACAAATGAAGCCCAGCATGCCATAGGCCAGGGGTGGCTAAACTGTGGCTCCCGAGCCACATGCAGATCTTTGACATATAAATGTATGGGTCGCAGAAATATGTTGACTCAGACAGGAATCATACGATCTGGTTCTCACACTGATAGTTTTAGTACGCATGGCTTGTGATCCCATGATTGTGGCACATGTAGCTGTGTTGTGGGCAGTGAAATTAGCAGAATGTTAGTGTGATAACATAACATATAACATAACAATTTACAACATGGAAACAGGCCATTAGGCCCTTCTAGTCCGCACCGAACCAAACACCCCTCTCTAGTCCCACCTCCCTGCACAATGCCCATAACCCTCCATCTTCTTCTCATCCATATACCTGTCCAACCTTTTCTTAAATAATACAATTGACTCCGCCGCCACTATTTCTCCCGGAAGCTCATTCCACACGTCTACCACTCTCTGAGTAAAGAAGTTCCCCCTCATGTTACCTCTAAACCTCTGCCCTTTAATTCTTAACTCATGTCCTCTTGTTTTAATCTTTCCTCCTCTTAACGGAAATAGTCTATCCACGTCCACTCTGTCTATCCCTTTCATAATCTTAAATACTTCTATCAAATCCCCTCTCAACCTTCTACGCTCCAAAGAATAAAGACCTAATCTGTCCAATCTCTCCCTATACTCTAGATGCTTAAACCCAGGTAACATTCTGGTAAACCTTCTCTGCACTCTCTCCACTCTGTTTATATCCTTCCTATAATTAGATGACCAGAACTGCACACAGAACTCCAGATTAGGCCATCCGCCAACCGGAGCTCCAGATGCCCCAACTGCGGACTCTCACCTAGGCCTCTGCCGCCCTCCCATCCAAACTGCCGACACCCCAAAGGTGGACTTACCATTATAAACAAAATATTTGATACGTATATGTGTACTTTTTTATTACTGAAACTGATAAAAATTATCAGTTTAAAAATTATATTTAATAAATAAATATTATTGTGCACATGTATTTCTTAATATTTACATAAAAGTTTTGTCACAAAATATGCTTGTTAGAGTGAAAACATGTATGTAATATCTTTTCATGTCCAGCTGCTCTCAAGCATCTGAAATTTATCGTATGTGGTTCTTACATTAAGCAAGTTTGGCCAACCCAGTCATTTGACCTTCTTAACTATCCTATTAACCTAGGCTGCAACCTTGAGAGATGTGTGGATTTTGACCCCAAGATTTCTTTGTTCTTCCACACTGTTAAGTATCTGACCATTAACCTTGTATTCAATCCTCAGAAGAGATCCCAATGAACCACAAATCTGAACCCCTGCACCAACTCTTCAGCCATGCATTCATTTGGAACCTCTTCCTGTTCCTACCCTCTTTGGCATGTGGCAGAGGCAGTAATCTTGCCATTACCACCCTTGAGGTCCTGCCTATTTTGTCCGGTTTTGGTGCTCAACTCAAGGACTCCTTGATTCGCATGTCTCTAGTGCTCATGCTGTCTGCTTATGAATTCTGAGAGTCATAGAGAATTACAATAGGGAAACAAGCCCTTCACCCCACTGAGTTCATGCCCACCATCAAGATTTCATTTTTAAACTATTCATTCCCGAAGTGATTTTATTCTCCCCGCATTCCCATCAATCACTTCCAAGACTTTAACAATCATCAATACACTAGGAATAATAACCTGCAGAGACCAACTGACATTTCAACCTCAATATTTTGGGAATTCAAAGGAAACCCAATCATGGAGAATGTATAAATTCTGCACACCTGGGTCAGTAAGGCAGCTGATGTCAAGTCAAGTTTATTGTCATCTGATTGCAAAACTACAACCCGATAAAACAGCGTTCTCCAGTCCTCAGTGCAAAACAGGCAGACACACAACCAGACATAACACACATACAGACAAAAAGTACATATGGAGTACAAGTATTTTATCTATAAAAATAAATAAATATGGTTTTATACAAATGAGAGTCTCAGATGGTTAGTGTGAGCAGTTCCGTTGGTCATTCAGTGTTCTCACTGCCCAGCTCAGCTGTTGGTCTTTCCCCTGATCTGCCTGACTTGTTGATTGTTTCTCTCATTTTTGTCTGTTGCCTGCTGTTAACATGTCTGAATATTAAAGATCAGCCATGAGCAAACAAACACATGCTGCTAGAGGAACTGTATGGGACAGGTGGCATTCAAATGCTGATATTTTGGGACAAGACCCTACATCTGGACCAGGACATGATACTTTCACACATTTTATATTGTGATTAGATTTCTTGAACTTGGAGCCATTGATACAGAGATTAATCAACAACCCCTGGAGAAATCTACACCACCATGAAACTATGGGATAGTTGTAAAAACCTACCTGTTTCAATTAATTTTCTTAGGCAAGGAAATCTGTTATCCCTATCTGGTTAAGAGGATCACATGACTCTGAATCCATAAGAATATGGTTAACTCTTGGCATTTCTCAAAAGCAAACCATTCAAGGAAAATCTGGGACAGGAGCATCATATGGAAAACATTAAAAACAGACCAAAGATCTGTATAATGATAAGGATTCACAATGCTTCTTCATCGATTGGTAATTTGCAATTAAACACTGCAATATGATTACTCAAAGCAATGACATTTTTATGTGAATTTTAGCAATCAGTCTGAGGGCAGCATAATTAGCATACTGCTTAGCACAATGCTATTAGAGTGCTGCCAGCGACCTGGGTTCAAATCCGGCACTGTCCGTAAGGAGTTGGTACATTCTCCCCATATCTGTATGGGATTCCTCCAGGCACTCCAGTTTCCTCCCATTCTTCAAAATGTATGGAATTGCATGCATGCATGTAGTATGTAGTTGCTCTCTGCTAGCTGGTATGGAGGACCAGCGCTATAGGCTGACTAGGGGGAAGAAGCCCCCTTGCTTGCACATAAGTGTTCCTGTCCTCTGCTCTCAGCTCAGATTGGGACCAGCTTTGTAGATGGCTAACACTGCTATGTTCTTGCTAATAAAAGCTTGTATTATTTGCATAACTCCTGTCTCATGAGTTATTGACTGCGGTTCAATGCGGTTTTTCGGTTAATTGGGGGCTTTAGGGGGCATGGACGTGGGCTGGTATGGCGTGTTACCATGTGGTACAACTATATTTAATCATGGCAAACAGCCATCTAAGATTCTAGATTCTCACACAAGTAAAAATATCCTTGCCACAGTCGGAATGTCAAGAGCCCTGAGGGTATTATGTGTTTCCATAGAATGCAACTGGAATCCTGCCAACAGTTCTGGAACTATGCGATAGCACCAGAGAGGATGCAGAGATACACCAGGATGTTGCATGGCATGGAATGCTTCAGTTAAGGAAGAAATCGGAGAGGCTACAACTCTCTCCTGGATTGGGGGAGGTTAAGAGGGGACAAGATTGAAGAATCAAAGATAATGAAGGGTATAGATCAGGATGCAGGGGTCTCATGCAGTACACAAAAGAGCTGGAGAAACTCAGCAGGTCATGCAACATCCATGGAAAGCAAAAGGCAGTGGATGTTTTGAGCCCTTCTTCAGATGTGCTGAAATTTAGGCATATGCCTGAATGGGGGAGTGGGAGGGGAAGGGGAAGTGGGGAGGAGAACAGGCTAGCAGGTGATAGGTAGGTACAGTGGGAAGGGGAAGAGAAAGGAGCTGAGAGGTGATGGGAAGAGGGCTGAGAAAGATGCTCTCTGAAAGAAGGAAGGAAAAAGGTTAGAGAGCTGGAGGAAGGGAGTCAGAGGGTGAAAGGAAAAGCAAGAGAACAGGGAAAGGGGTGAATGGGAATTGTCAATATTGATATCATCTGTTTGGGGATTGCCGAGACAGAATATTGTGTGCTGTTCCTCCAATGTACGAGTGACCTCAACATAGCTGTACGAGGCCATGGACAGGCATGCTCATTTGGCAAAGGGGTGTGACATTGAAGATGAATAAAGGTAGGGATATAGATTTAGGATTCAGAATGAAACTGAGGGGCATAATTTCACTCAGAAAGTGATAGATACCAGAAATGCATTGCCAGAGAAAGTGGTGGAATCAGAGTCACTAACAGCTTTTGAGAAATGTCGAGACAAGTACTCAAATTCCCTTGGCATAGAAGGCTTTAATGATGGAAGATGGGAGTAATGCAGATGGGTGTCCATTGGCCAATGTGGATGTGATGGGCTATACTCTGACTCGATGTCAAACTGATCATTCTATGCACTAGTATAGTAAACTTTTGTACTTGAAGAGGTGCTGTAATGGCAATGCTGCCGCTACTGTGTACCCATGGAGAGCGGGCAGCGGAGTCATAGTGCTCCCGTGGGGTCCAATCGCCCAGTCCGACTTCGTACAGGGTCTGTTAATGGAGCAGCAGTTTTATTTAACAATTCTGTGGCTGCGAGGTCTGCGCCCAATATGGCGTCGCCAATGATCACAGCAGCCACAAGGAGTTGAAGTCTCCTGGGAAACAGAGGACTGGCAGAGGGCACCAGAAAACAGGGTGAACAACCTTCATTTGAGAAGGAGAAACAGAGGAGATGACCCATGAGACAATGACAATGGCGTCGGACCAGTGAGAGGTTCTGCAGTTGAAGAAACACACAATCAGAGGGCTGTCGGGGACTCGAGGCAAGGAACCCACGCAGGCTCTGGGCTGCTGGAAACTGTGGTCAAGGGATTCATACCAGGTAGCTGACTGCTGGAGACTGGCTCAAGACTGGCTGAAGAGGTACTTGGAATTGGAACGGTGATGCAAGAGGGTGCTGAGGGTGCTGTAAGATTCCTGACTGTATCAGAGGTACGGATCCAGATCTCAGGCTGCAGAATAGCTGCGGAACCGCTGGAGGTGAATCCATGGGTGGTGATTCTGAGGGGACTCTTTTTTTTTTGGTTCTGACTATAAGAGGCGCTTCAGGTAATTTCGTCCAATGATGAATCTGTCTGTCTTACATCAGTCAAAAACAAATTCCATGTAATATTGCACTGTCTTTATTATATGATGATAAATTGAATCTTAAATCTTTCTCTGAACCACTGCCATTTTATTAACATCTCCACTTGATTAAGGAGACCAACACTGCACATTTTTCTCTAGATGTGGTTTCACCAATACCCTATATAACCAAAACATAATCTTCCTGCTTTTGTGTTCAATTCCCCTACCTAAACACAACATTATGTTTGCATGGCTAATTACTTGCTACATATTAGCCTTCTGTGGATTGCACCAGGGCATCTACATCATAGAGTTCTTCAGCCTCTCATTATTTAGATAATTCAGCTTTCTTGCTAAATTGATCACCTTCCCACATTGTGTTTCATTTTCCATATATTTGTCCAATCCCTGAACCTATATTCTCTTAAAGTCTCTTTATGTTGTGTCACTATGAAATGTAGCAACTGTGGCGGCACACATCCTCATGGCGAACTACCCCTGCTTGTATTGCCACGTGGCGGGGCAGCCATGGGGAAATGGCATTGTCAGAGGTTTCTCTCTGACTCCAGCATCCCTTCCAGCGCGCACCCTGAACAGTGATTATGATGTCACAAGGCACCAGGTGACTGAGCTCATGTTGCGCTTATAGGGGCCGGGCTGAATTTGAGTAAAAACTGTCGTTAATGACCCTCAACGTGGTGGCTGTGTTTCTTCTACTGCTTATATTGCCACAGTGGTGACCCCGACGAGCCCAGATGTTTTTCTGGACTCAAAACACCATGGATTCAGCAGAGGTTAACGCTGTCTCCATTAAGCTTCCCCCCTTTTGGACCCACCGACTGAGAACGTGGTTCGGGCAGGCGGAAGCACAATTTCAACTTCGCAACATCTCCTCAGACACCACGATGTTCTATCATGTCGTGAACGCTCTGGACCAAGATACGGCAGCGAGGGTGGACGACATCATCCACCATCCGCTGGATATGGGCAAGTACACTGCCCTCAAAGACCTGCTGCTTGGAACTTTTGGGCTAACTCTCCAGCATCAGGCTTCCATGTTCCTTCACCTAGATGGGCTTGGGGACCATAGTCCGTCGGCGCTGATGGACGTAATTCTGGCCCTGGTGGAAGACCACAAGCCTTGTTTTCTCTTCTGCCAGATAATCCTGGAACAGATGCCGGAGGACATCCAGCTGCTCCTCACAGATGAAGACTTCTCGAACCTGAGGAGAGCAGCAGCTCGTGCAGATGCCCTCTGGTGCACGAAAAGGGAGAACGAGGCAGCCCTCAACCAGGTGGCAAGACCAGGAGCCAGCCGACTGCAAGCCGCTCCAAAGACCAAGCCAGAGGAGGGCCAGTCGACCTAGTGTTTCTACCACCAGCACTAGGGAGCACAAGCTCGTAAGTGCCACCTGCCCTGTGGGTTTCAGGGAAATGACCAGGCCAGTCGCCGTTGATGGCTACGATGGCTGGCCACACAAACAACCTCCTTCATGTGATGGATAGATCCACCGGCCGCCGATTCCTGGTGGACACAGGGGCTGAGCTCAGTGTCCTTCCCCCCCCACAGCATTAGAGACTCGCACCCGATCTTGAGGTCCAACCCTGTGGGCAGCCAACAGCTCCACCATCAGGTCCTATGGCACCCGCAAGGCACAGATCCATATTGGGAAGGAGAAGTTCAACTGGAAGTTTGTCCTAGCCTCCGTGGGCACCGTACTGATAGGGGCTGACTTCCTCAGAGCTCATGGCCTACTGGTTGACATGAAGGGCAAAAGGCTGGTCAACACCCAAATGTTCCACTCCACCCGACTGGACACAGCAGAAGCCCGCAGGCCCAAAATCACCACCGTAGCCACCACCAGGGACGAGTTTGATGAGATCCTCCACGAATTCCCTGCCATCTTTGAGCCACAGTTCAACGCTGCCCTGCCCCAGCATGGGGTCTTCCACCACATCGTCACACAGGGCCCCCTGCTGCCCGCTAGACCCAGACGGTTGCCGCCTGAGAAGCTCCAGCAGGCAAAGGAGGAGTTCTCCAGGCTCCAGGAACTGGGAATCATCCAGTGCTAGGACAGAGCCTGGGCATCGCCTCTCCATATGGTCCTGAAATCGTCTGCGGGCTGGAGACTTTGCAGGGACTACCGTCGGTTGAACAACGCAACCACCCCCGACTGGTACCCGATGCCCCACATACAGTACTTCTCCGCCAACCTCCACGACACATGGGTCTTCTCCAAAGTGGATCTCGTGCGGGGATACCATCAGATCCTGGTGCATC
The DNA here is from genome assembly GCF_036971445.1 of Narcine bancroftii. NCBI lineage: Eukaryota > Metazoa > Chordata > Chondrichthyes > Torpediniformes > Narcinidae > Narcine > Narcine bancroftii. The sequence goes on from NC_091471.1 coordinate 213,822,594, forward strand.
CAAACGACGTGAGTAAGATGGTCATTATCACCCTTTTTGGCCTCTTCGATTTCCTGCATATGCCCTTCGGTCTAAAGAACGCGGTCCAAATGTTCCAGCGCCTCATGGATGCGGTTGGAAAAGACTTAGACCTTGTGTTATTTTACCTGGACGATATTCTCATTTCCAGTCGCAACCGCGATGAACACAAAGCCCACCTCCACACACTCTTTGGCCGGCTGGCGGACTTCGGCCTCACAGTCAACAAAGCCAAATGCCAGTTCAGCAAGGAGTTCCTCCAATTCTGGGGGCACACCATTTCGACGGCTGGGGCCGCACCAGTCCCGGAGAAGGTAGCGGCTGTTCAACGATTCACCAAACCATCCACCCTGAAAGGCCTCTAAGGGTTCACAGGGATGGTGAACTTTTACCATTGATTCATCCCCAGAGCCGTGCGCAACATGCACCCATTGTTCGCGCTCATGACCACGAAAGAAAAGCCTTTATCGTGGTCAGATGAGGTGGACAGGGTTTTCATCACAACAAAGGAGGCTCTAGCCCGTGCCTCGCTGCTGATGCACCCGCGGCCGGAGGTGCACACGGTGCTCTTTGTGGATGCCTCAGCTATGGCAGTGGGGGGGGGGTTTCTGGAACAGTGGCTCGATGGACAATGGCACCCGCTGGCCTTTTTCAGCAAGCAGCTGTGCCCGCCGGACCTCAAATACAGCGCCTTTGACTGGAAGCTCCGGCGTTGTATTTGGCCCCCATCCAGAACTTCGACCCAGCGGTTCGCAGATTCCAACACATCCACGTTGATGTCGTCGGGCCCCTGCCGGTGTCCAAGGAGGCTCGTTACTTCCTCACGGTGGTAGATCGGGCCACAAGGTGGCCGGAGGCCATCCCGATTAAGGAGGCCTCCGTGGACTCTGGTCAGCCAAAGGATTGCCCTTTTTGGAGTCCCGGTGCACATCACTAGTGACAGAGGGGTGCAGATCATGTCTGCCCTGTGGACTCAGATGGCGAAGCTCCTGGGAGTCAAGCTCCACCACTCCATAGCATACCACCCGGGTTGGTGGAGAGGTTCCACAGGCACCTGAAGGCATTGCTTATGGCCAGGCTTTCTGGACAAAACTGGGCAGATGAACTACTCTGGGTCCTCCTCGGGATTAGGACGGAACCCAAAGAGGACTTGCAGGCTTCAGCAGTGGAGATTGTCTATGGCACACCACTTTCCCAGCTGGGTAAGTTTTTCAGCCCAGACCCTGACACCACGGCCACCGACAAAAACCTGCTGGCAGACCTATGCAGGCAACTGGCCTCCCTAGCTCCCCCACCCCCGGCACGCCATGGCACCCGGATGTTTCATCTCCTCAAAGAGCTCGACTCGGCCCAGTTCGTTTTCATGAGGAGGGGACCACAAGATGCACCGCTATGGCGACCATACGAGGGGCCATACAAAGTCTTGCACTGGTCCGACGGAATCTTCACCCTGGATGTTGGGGGGAGAGAAAAATGTTTTACGGTGGGTCGCCTGAAGGCGGCCCATCTGGATTCATCACAGCCGGTGCAGATGGCTGTGCCAAAGCAACAGGACGCTTAGCCGGTTCGGGGGGGGGGAGGTTTGTGTGGTGGCGCATATGCTCATGGTGAACCGGCCCCGCTTGTATTGCCATGTGGCGGGGCAGCCATGGGGAAATGGCGTTGTCAGAGGTTTCTCTCTGACTCCAGCATCCCTTCCAGCGCCCACCCTGGACAGTGATTATGATGTCACAAGACACCAGGTGACTGAGCTCATGCTGCCCTTAAGGGGCCGGGCTGAATTTGATTAAAAACTCATTAACGACCCTCAAAGTGGTGGCTGTGTTTCTTCTACTGCTCACACCACCACACAACCATGTTTTTGGCTCTTTTATCAAAATAGATCATCAAATTGTAAAAGATTGATCTCCCCACAGCAAAGCATGTTGTACACCATGTATTATGCCTACCAGAGAAAATCCTTTTATTATTATCCTTTTTATTTCTTGTTAATCAGCCAATCTAGTTTCTGCACCATTTCTTGATCCCAAAGTAGTTACCTACTGATAAACTTAAGGTCTCCCTCAGTCATTTCAATATAACTTGTCAAGTTCATTGAGTTATGCAGGTGGAATCTTTTTACTGATACAATAAAACCCTGTTATCTGGAATTCAAGCAACCGGTAGCCTCAAGCAACCAGCAAAAAAAAATCACAGAAAATAAAAAGGTAAAAAATACAGAAGTTTAAAATTGACACACCTCACCTTTAGTTCACCAGACACACACACGCAATCTCAAGCAACCGGAAATTTCATTTATCCAGTAACTACTATTCCCTAAAGATGCTGGATTCCAAGGGTTTTTGCTGAATTTTGAGAATCAAATTTAACAATTGCATTCCTTTATAATTCATTATTTTTCAGAAATTAAATGAGACAAATTCTATTTATTGCAAGTATATGCTTACCTGTGTTTTGGGAAGAAAATGTGTAATTATTTTCATTTCCCTGTAAAAACTAAAAAAATCGCTTTACAGATATTCATCTCAAAACTGATCATCAGAAAATGGCATTGCAACAAAATATATTACGCGGATACTTTCAGGTTAAATTGGGCTGTTTAATAATTTCATTTGAAGTACAGGACTGCTGGGAATTGTCTCTTCCAAATTGAAAAATACATTTGTCACGTCATTTCTCCAAACCATTCCGTTCATATCAAGAAAGCTTCTAGCCTACTTGGATATGAATTATACCAGAGACCAGTACACAGAGAATGACCTACATTTGATGCAAGGTTTTTCATATCTGCAGTGCGATTCGTCAGTATCAGTTTCACACTTCAGGATGAAATTACTAAATAGCACAATTTAATCTCTGGAGACTGAGCAGGCATCCTATTTGCCAAAGAACTCTGCTTTAAATGAAAGATAATTCTGTATGAATAATATTGTATGAAAAATCTTTTCCAAATTTTTATTATAATACTTTGGTTGTGGCTTTTATACAGAAGCTTTTAAATTCTTTAGGTTCTCGAAATAAATATGGCAAAAAAAATCATCCAGGTTCATGTGAGCCACATAAAAACATTCAGTCCATGCTATGTTAAAAACTACCTGGATTTGTCACTGGAAGCCAAACCAGATCAGTGAGCATGTGTGATTGGTAAGCAGGACATGGTGTGGGATAGGAAATGGACAGCAGAGTTTTATTTGAACTGTGATTTATGAAGAATGGGAGATGAGAGGCAAATCAGTAAAATAGCAAAGATGAGACATGACGACAAGATGGAGGACAAATAGAAATAGTCAAATTTAACCTGAAGCAATGTCTGGGATGTGTGGGATCAAATTGGCGATGAAGAGCTTGTAATGCAGAAACAAACCATTCAGTGTAACTTGTCATTGCTGTTTCAAATGATCCATACCATGCTCTGCCTATAGTATTTCAACATATTTCTCTCTTCTTCCTATCTGTTGCGATTATCTCACTCCCTCTTAAATGTATTGGATCTTAATTGGATGTATTAATGAGTATTTTATTTATATTTTAGGTATTATATATGCCACTAATCCCGTTGAACACAACTTTTTAGCTCTACAACTAAAACTGGATGAATTTGTTGTGGGTGTAACTGGGCAGCATAGAAGGGCCTGTTACCATCTCAAAATAAATAAAATTAGTAAATTTCAGTTCATCCAAGACAGAATGTTGGATGTGATTTGGACCTCATTAGTGTCCTTAGCGTGAGTTTGCGGCCTTCTCTTCAGATGATTTTGAGCATGTAATGAGGATGAGTAAACAGTTAAATGTTGGATCCTCATAGGACTTCCATTGAAAAGGTATAGAGACGGAAAAGCAAGTTGTTGGCAGTAGTGCTCAGTGTACAATTGTGCAATTAAGAGTACGAAAGGAGGGAAAGGTGTCTCTGCATGGCAGTACAGAGAAAGAAAGAATGGAGTACAGAGTTCTGGCTACCTCAACAACTACTGAGAAATGTAAAGAACTGTGGATTGAGAGTGATGGGAATGTACAGTAAGCTGTGACTTTTAGTGAAGGTATTTCAGTGTTCTGATAAGATTCAAGATTCCTGCAATAATTCCTGTAAATCCTGGAGGATTTCCTTTCTCCAGACCACAATCAGTGAGGATTGGTTAGAACATCTCCTCCACAATCTCTGTTAGGACCAGAGCACCACAGAGCTGCGTTCTTAGCCCCCTGCTCTACTCGCTATACAACTATGACTGTGTGGCTCGGTGCAACCACACCACCATCCATAAATTCACTGACGATACCACGGTAGTGGGTTGTATAAAAGAGGCAATGAGTCAGCGTACAGGAGGGAGATTGGAAACTTGGATGAATGGTCCACCAACAGTAACCTTGCCCTCAATGTCACCAAAACTAAGGAGCTGATTGTTAACTTCAGGAAGAGAAATCCAGAGATATACAATCCAACAATCATTGGGGGATCAAAGGTGGAAAGGATGTGCAAATTTGTTTTTGGGAGTCACTATCTCGGAGGATCTTTCATGGACCCAACACACTAATGGCATCGTGAAGAAAGCACATCAGTGCCTCTACTTCCTGATGGCAAATTTCTACAGAGGTGTGATGGAAAGTGTGCTGACTGGCTGCATCGCTGTCTGGTATGGGGACACCAATACTTTGGCAAAAGGTAATGGACACAGCCCAGGACTTCACAGGTAAAACCCTCCCCACCATTAAAGATATCAACAGGGAACGCTACTGTCCGAGTGCACCAGCAATCACCAGCTAGTATATGCTCTGTTCTCATTGCTGCCATCAGGCAAGAGGTGTAGGTGCCACAAGACTCACACCACCAGGTTCAGGTACAGCAGCTACCCCTCCACCATCAGACTCATCAAAATCAAACTCAGTCAGGGACATATTGAAGAACTCTTACTTTTCCACGTTATTGATATTTTTCTCGGTCTCTCTGTATTGCACTGTTAGTTTCTTTATTTGTTTAGATGTGCAAGTTGATCAGGTTTTTTTTTTGCACTACCAGTAAATTGTTGTTCTGCCGCGCCTGCAGAAAAAGAATCTCAGGGATGTATGTGATGACATGTATGTACTCCAACAATAAATCTGAAATCTGATCAATTGGAAATCTGATCTAATGCAGAAAATGTAATATTACACAAAATATTTCTGCTATGAGGCAGAAAAAAAGTCGCCATTAGTGTTACCCGGCGCCTCTTACAATAAGAAAGAGAAGCAAAACAGAGTCCCTTCAGAGACACTGTGTGTCTGTGGATTCACCTCCAGCATTCCTGCAGCCTCTGCAGCCATCTGTTTGATCCATAACAACCCGAGTTCCAGATCCAAACATCCGTTTCAATCAGGAAGCCTTAAGCTACCCGAGGTCCTTTGGGAGCCCTCAACGCCCTCTCAAATTCCTGTTTTGGTTCCCATGAGCCTGTCCCGAGCAGCCTGCAGCCTGTATGATTCCTTCAACTGCAAGTCACCAACAGCCCGTGTCCTGTGTGGGTCCCTCAGCTGCTGATCTACTGCCTTGGTTACCTTCCCTGTAGGCTTGTCTTCTCTGCTTTACTTTCTCAATACAGGTGGTCTTTCCTTTTTTCAGCAGTCCGCTGTTCCCTGGAGTCTGCAACCCCTCATGGCTGCTGCCCAGCACAGGCACTGCCATCTTGGGCTCAAACCCAGTGGTTGCGGGATTTTAAACAAAAATACCATCAACTCCTTTAACAGGCCATTTATAGATTGTACAGATGTGAATCTGTCTATAGATTCAAACGTGAAGTTATGGAAAAGTTGGGCAAACATTGTATTGTTAAAAAGTAATTATCATTAAAAAAATCAAAAATGAAATCTAAAATGAAATGTACATGATGGAAGAGTGATGAAATATTTTGAGCATCAAAATGTAGTTTCTTGACAAAGTGGGGTGATTTTCAAATAATTCTTTTCAGTGAAAGATTTTATTTCCACTGTGTATAACTAATACTGAAAGACACTCCATCATGATTCCTGGCAGGCTAAATGGAAATTGGATGATTATGAGGGGGTAATTTCCAAGCAAGCTACATGGTGGTGTCTTGCTGGTATTACTGGTTCATCCTCAGGTTGTAAGCCTTTACAGTAAGTTAGCTGGTCATCTGATTGTGGAAACATCAAATCAGATCAGATTTTAACCTCACCAGTGTCTGCTGACCCCCACTTTCCCTGATCCAAGGATGACTTGTGGGTTGTCTTCAGGAGAGTGAATCCGAGGAAAGCATCTGGACCAGACAGAGTGTAGCACGTTGAATGACTCAAAGTCTTGTTGACTCAATCCAAGGCTTTTATTACCAAAAGACTGGAGCGAAGTACATCGAGGTCGACCAGTCCAGACTGACCTGGATCTGGTTAGGTTCAGCCCTTTATGACCTGGCCAGTAGGCGTGGCTACGACTCTCAGCCAATCATTATCACTATATGCAAATATATACAAATATATACAGTGGTGATAGGATCCCATACTATCACACAGAGTATGCAGCTGAGTATTAAAAATCTGTTCTGACTAATGTACTGATGTTTCACAGATATCTTCAACATCTAACTCTGGCAGAATGTGGTACCCACCTGCTTCAAACAGGTGTCAATCCTACCAGTGCCCAAGAAGAGCATAGTGACCTGCCTCAACGACTATCAACAGTGATGAAGTCTTTTGAAAGGCCGGTGTTGAAGCATATCAGCTCCTGTCGAGGCGGTGACATGGATCTGTTCCAATTTGACTATTGTAGCAATAGGTCTACAGCGGAGACCATCTACTGGCTCTACGCAAAGCCCTAGAACACCTGGAGAGCAAAGGTGCATTCATCAGGATGCTCTTTATCAACTACAGTTCAGCTTTTTACACCATCATCCCCTCAAAACTGATCAGCAAACTCCAAAACCTAGGACTTAACACTCCACTGTGTAATTGGATCTTGGATTTCCTCACCTCCAGTCCACAATCAATGAGATTGGTAAGAACATCCCTTCCACAATCTCCATCAGTATCAGAGCACCACAGGGCTGTGTTCTTAGACCCCTGCTCTACTCACTTTACACCTACAACTGTGTCACTCAGTACGACAATAACACAAAATCGCTAATGATATCACGGTGGGTTGTATTAAAAAAAATGACAAGACACCATACAGGAGAGGGATTGAAAACTTAGCTGAATGGTGCACTAACAACAACTTTGTACCCAATCTCACTAAAACCAAGGAATTAATTGTTGACTTCAGGAGGGGAAAGCTAGAGGTATACCATCCAGTGATCGTTGGAGGATCAGAAGTGGAGAAGATAAGCAACACCTCTACTTCCTCAGGACTTTGCGGAGGTTTAGTATGACATCAGAAACCCAAGCAAATTTCTACAGAGGTGTGGTGGAAAGTGTGGTGACCGGGTACATCATGGTCTGGTATGGGAACACCAATACCCAGAGCATAAGGCACTCTAAAAGGCAGTGAACACAGCCCAGGACATCTCAGACAAAAATCTTCCCATCATCAAGAACATCTAAAGAGAATGCTGCCGTCGGAGAGCAGCAGCAATCATTAAGGATCCACACCATCAAGCACATCCTCTGTTCTTGCTGCCGCCATCAGGAAAGAGGTGTTGGTGCCATAAGACTCGCACCACCCAGTTCAGGAACAGCTGCTACCCCTCCACCATCAGACTCCTCAACAACATCCTAATTTAAGGACTCTTACTTTTCCACTTTGTTTTTTTTTACTCTTTCTGTTCTGCACAGTAAGTTTGTTAACATTTTTTATTTGTTTACATGTTTACATTGTGTACAGTTTATTTTTTGCAATGCCAATAAGTGGTAATTCTGCCTCGCCCGCACGAAAAAGAATTTCAGGGTTGTATGTGATGTCATGTATGTACTTTGACAATAAATCTGAAATCTGAATCTGAATCTTTAACAGAGATAACTGGAGAAAATCAGATGTGTACACTTATATTGTGTACAATCACAATATTCTAACTGTTCTCCTCACAATCAGCACAGATCAAGGTCTAAATCATTGAGCCTCCAAATATTAACGGATGTATTATTTAATGCAAATACTTGCTGAGTGTCTGAAGAATTCATTTCCATATCCCAATCCCCTTTTGATGATAGGAGGTGCTATTGAAAAGGAATTCATTAAAGAGTTTAGCACAATTATCAGATGATATTTATTCATGGAGTACACTAAGAAGACATCAAAAGCTGTTCCACTAAAACCAACTATTTTATTTTACTATTCTGTTCATGTTTCATTGTAAATTAATAAACATCAAATCATTACCGGTCTTCTGCTTTAAAGTTGGCAATTTAAATGAACGGATGTGAAGAAAGATTTGGGTTAGTGGAACAGGTCCCTTGATCTGGCTCCATGTGTAAGAGCTCAGTAACTCTCTCCTCAGCTTTGGACAGCAGAATTAAGCAGGATGATTCCTCTTGTTCAGCATGTCCTACTTACTTGTGATAGGAGTGCATTGCACAGATAGTCCTTTTGCATTTTATTAAGCCACCAGCAGCAGTTTTCTCATCTTTTTCCATTTGGGGGACTGAATTTACTTTCTAGGCCAGTTATGCTCAACTAATGTATTCTTTATAGGAGTGGAGCAAGTTTGTTATCATCTGACTGTACATGTATAACAGGATGAAGCAGCCTTTTTCCCAATCACAGTGCTCACACATACACACATCATGGCATTTATCACAAATTCAGCACATAATAATAACAGACATACCTAAAAATATATTATTAAATAAATTGTATAAATAATTTACTCAGTTTCATTTATGAGGAACCCAAGGTTATAGGATACCGTTCATCAATCTCACAACCTACGTGAAGAAGTTGGCAGTCCTGATACCTGTGCTTCCTTCCTGATTTTTCCTCGAGCCTGTTAGCTGAATGCTTTGCCTCAAATCATTGCTTCCACATAGTTTGCACCTTCCCTTTTCACATTTTGTTCCTTCATCGCTTAATACCATTTTCCTTGATAATTAGAAGGATTAACATCAGGAAATTTGTTTTTCTTGGTCAGAATTTTTTTTGAGAACCTTTCTTTGAGCCTCACTCTCCATGTGATGAGCTGGCAAATGGAGATCAAAACCAAGCGAAACTGATGAATACCCCTCCCCCCTCAACATGCACATACAAACGATTAGAATACAAGCATAAGATGGTCAATTGCTCTGCTGCCTGCAAATGTGAACACTAATTTCAAATTTAGGATAGTTTGAAAATAGCGCTTCAATGTTGTCTCTCGATTTTAATCATAAACATATAGAAATAGGAATCACCAATATATAGACATGAATAAATATCTTAAAGTCTGACATTTAGCTTACCTCTTGCTTTTTAAAAAAAAATAAACATACTGCACAGTAACAGGCCCTTTCCCATGCCGTCCAATTGCACCCAACTAACCTACAATCCCCGTTACGTTTCGAATAGTGGGAGGAAACCAGAGCCCCTAGGGAAAACCACGCAGACATGGGGAGAAAGTACAAACTCCTTACAGACAGGGCGTGATTTGAACCCCAGCCACGATCGCTGGTGCTGTAACAGTGTTGCGCTAGACACAACGCTAACCATGTCACCCCTTTACTTTTCAGGGTCTCATGTTCATGACTAATTAAACATTTTAAAAAAGTAACACGAGTATCATATTTGCAGCTGTGTAGAGCTCGTCGAAAGAACCAAAGACTTGTTGATCCAAACCAAGGCTTTTATTAGCAAAAGACCGGAGCTCTTCACAGGTGGCCGACCAGTCCGGAATGATCCGACCTGGCTAGGGACACAACCCTTTAAGGCCCAAACAATAGGTGTGGCTTAGCTCTCAGCCAATCGCTGTAAGCACAGTCTAGATACAGTAACTATATACACTATGTACATTGGTGATAGATCTGTACTATCACAAGCTGAAAATAATCCACTGTGCTATCGAAATAAAATCTGAAGACCTGCAGTTCAGAGAGATGACTTAAATTCAACAGATATACAAGAAGTTTAGCTATGGCACTGACAAAATTATTCCAACAGGAGCAAACCAATAATCCATTGTGCTTTGAATTCCTGTTGAACTGTTGCAGCCTTGTGGTGGAAGATTTTATTTAGTATGGCATCATTGCTGAGCTCCAGACAGTTAATTTAATCTAATCCGAGCCATCCTGCTTATTCGTAGCTCCCAGTTTTATTGTTTGAATTTTATTTCACTGTTGTACATTCACAAGTCTAAATTATTTTCATAAAAGGAGGAGTTCATCCATTAGTTTGCAGACTCTTTGTAAACAGTTTGCTTTTTCAGCTTGGGATTCATCACTACAAATCCTCCCATCATATCACATACAGGCCTTGACACTGCATCCCAGCAGATGTATGGTCAATTAATTATGAAGTAGGATATGATAAGCCTCATCAGCATTGCAAGCATGTATTTTGATCACAACTGCTCCACCTGGAACAGTCAATTTTCAGCTTGAGATTAGAAGTCTCAAAATGGGTATTAGGATATCCATTGTGACAGCGAGGTGGCTGAAATGCCAAAGAAAAAATATACACAGGAGATGATCTGAGCCATTATTAGTTAATTTTGTAGCACCAGCAATGATTGTTTCTTCTCAAATTAAGACTTGTGAATTCACCCTTGTATTTATAGTTTTATATTTTCTTGTTTGGACTGCGAACATATTCTGAGATTTTTTTTCAACCTGCTCATGCCTTGGAGATAAAAGTTAAAAAAAACAAAGCTGGAGAAACTCAGCAGGTCAAACAGTGTATTTTATATAGCAAAGATAAAGATACATAACCAACGTTTCGGGCTTGAGGCCTTCATCAAGGTATGCATCGGAGATGTCTGTGGAAGCACTTTGAATCAGCAATAATTTATCATGCTCAGCCTTTAGTGTGGTGGGTAGAAGATTTATACATTTCTGCTTGGAAGTATGTCAGCGACCAAACACAGAGCTCATGTCACACTGGCAGCTGCCCTGTGTAGATTGTAGAACATAAAACAGGACAGGAGCAGGCCATTCAGTCCACATGTCTGGTGCCAAACATAATGGCCACATCAAACTAAAAAAATTCTGCTGCATGCACCCGATAGATATACTCCCATCCCTTTCATATGCATGTGTCTATCTAGAAGTCTTTATACAACATAATGATGACTGGTATGAAGGTGCTCTCACATCACTATTTAAAGGTCTAATTTGCTGGATGATCAACCATCATCATCCCCATGGTCGATGCAATGGGCGCCTTTCAAAGTCTAGCTGGAGGTATTGAAGTATCCAAATGTGATGGAGAAACTCGGCAGGTCACGAAAAACAAAAGGCAGTAGACGTTTTGGTCCTGGGTTCTTTTTCAGTGTGCAAAAAATGAGGCAGGCACCCAAATATGTAAGGGATAAGAGGAAGGGAGAAAGATTAAAAAAAGCTAGCAGGTGATAGGTGGATACAAGTAGGAGGAGGAAGAAGAGAAAGGATTTTGGGCTGCTAATCACAAAAATCACCTTAAAATTTTCGTATCACAAACCTATTTGTTAGTTTCTTGTCTTATTTTAAATCTACTAGTATATTGCCCACAAAGTAAGTTGTTTTGGTCAGTCTGAGCATGCCTGGGCATGCACTCAGTGTAGGTGATATGCAAATGATATTTAAAGTTGTTGTTGAGAATTTTCTTGGCAACTACAGAGCACCAAACTACATCCAACTGATTGACAACATGCTTCAACCACACAAAACCATGAAGTGCAATATGTCATAGAAAGTTCATTTTCTGCTGATCTTGGTGCAGTCAGTGACGAAGATGGTGAAAGGTTTTATCAGGACATTGCGACCATGGAAAAATGGTATCAGGGCAACTGGAAACCATCAATGCTGACCAACTATTGTTGGACATTGACATGAGAGGCATCAGATGCTAAACACAAATGAAAATCAGTGGCAAAACATTTTTAGGTCTGTTAAACTAACTCAATATGTCAGTATCATTTTGCAATGAAACATGCTAAATTCAATAAATGTTTCTTTGCTGTTTCTCCAACATCCTCCGTGATACAGCAAATCTGAAATCATCTTTCTGTTCAGCTTGAAGTTGTCTATCATAATCCCCTTTTTTTTCAGGAAGCAAATCTTTCAAGAACATTTGTTGTCCAGTATAATCAGGATAGAATAAAACCTGAAGGAAAGGAGGATGTCGTGGCGGGATCGTCTCCTGAGTCAGGGTGGCTGGAAGTCAGAAACAGGAAAAGAGCCACTGAGGAGCAGGTAAGTAGGCAGATTTTGGAAAGATGAAAAAAATAACAGGGTTGTTGTCATGCATGACTTCAACTTCCTTAATACTGATTGGAAACTTAGGGCTAAAGTTTGGACTGAGCAGAATACATTGAGAGTATTCAAGAAGGATTCCTGACACAATATGAGGACACACCAGCGAGAGGTAGAGGCCATACTAGATCTAGTATTTTGAAGATGGAGACCACAAATCCCTGACTTCAGCAGAGCCATGGATAAGGATATGGGAAAGTAATTTATTTCAAAACAGCTACTTATAGGAACATTAATCAGGAAAAGGCCTGTACTGTACTGCATGGTACAATCTTTTATGTTCTATTGCACAATGTCTAATTGCATTTGCAATTCTTCAACAAAAATGTGGTATGTGCCTGTAATCAGAAAGTCCTCTGCTTTGGCATGGTCTGATAATGGCAGGCAATGACCATCCCCAAAAGAGCCAGTCTTATCACCCATCATTAACAGCATGTGGTGGGAAATACTGACCCGAGGTTTAACTAGATCTTGCATAACCACATGGCTGCCATTTTTTCCATTCACAAATTGCATTCACTTGGTTAGCTATGCCCACCACCTGTGTATGTGATGACTTTTAGGATTGTACCATCTGCTGTTAATGCATGCTCTAAATGTATAAACTAGTCCAAATTGCCTGAATTAAAGCTAAAATATTGCCTTGGATCCATATTGGACGGGGTGAGCTATATGTGGAACAAATGATCACATGGCTCTGCTGTCCAGTGCTGGTTTGCAAGACTCAGCATTGAGCCCAAGAGTGATTCCAGACAATAATAAGATGAGAGGCCAGACAGACTTCATATTTGCTTGCTCAGCATTATGTCAATATTGTCTTGCTTCCAGGCAGAATGGGAAAACCAGGCCTTTAACAAGAGGCTAAGTTCAGGTTACTTTGTTGTTTAATTTCTTCATTCCAAAATTCAAAGTTTAGATTTTTGTCAGATTATTGTCATCACATACGACGCTGAGATTCTTTTTCCTGTGGGCTGGGTAGAATCTCTATTTATCGATAGTGCAAAAAAAACTGTGCTCAAAATATAGGTATACATAGAGAGGAATCTAAACAAAGAAAGAAATGTAAACAAACTGACTGCAAATCCAGAAAATAAATATTCAATAATAAATAATGTGCAAAGTAAGATTCCTTAAATGAGTCCCTGATTGAGTTTGTTGTTGAGGAGTCTGATGGTGGAGAGGTAGCAGCTAATCCTGAATCTGGTGGGGTGCAAGCTTTGTGGCACCTCGACCTCTTTCCTGATAGCAGCAGCAGGAACAGAGCACGTCCTGTGTGGTGTGGATCCTTGACGATTGCTGTTGAACTCTGATGGCAGTGTTCTATGTAGATTTTCTTGATGGGTTGGGAGAGTTTTGCTTGTGATGTACTGGGCTGTCCACTACATTTTGCAGGGCTTTCCACTCAGAGGTATTGGTGCCCCTCCCCATACCAGGTCGTGATGCAGCTGGTCACCACACTTTCCACTGCACATCTGTAAGGGTGCAAGACAATGCTAATGGTGATTCTTTGTCTGCTTTATCGTTTAATATTAGATTTCTGTTTTATTACATGACAATAAATAGTATCTGTATTTGCAACATCTTGGACTCTGTTGCTCTGATTTGGAACTTTACATTATCACATATCACCATATACAGCACAGAACAGGCCAGTTCGGTCCTACTAGTCCATGCCGGAACAAATCCCCACCCTCCTAGTCCCACTGACCAGCACCGGGTCCATACCCCTCCAATCATCACTCCTCCATGTATTTATCCAGTCTTTCCTTAAATGTAAATAACGTCCTTGCTTCAACCACCTCTGCCGGAAGCTTATTCCACATCCCAACCACCCTTTGCGTGAAGAAATTTCCCCTCATAATTTTCCCCCTGCAATCTCAAACCATGGCCTCTGGTTTGAATATCCCCCACTCTTAATTAAAAAAGCCTATCCACGTTGACTCTCTCTGTATCTGAATTTATTCTGAGTTCCACTATGTTCGCTCCTCACTTTTACTTTGATGTTTAATTCTTTTTAATTGAACATTGAAAGTAAGAATTCTAAACTTTTGCCTCATTAATAAAAAAAAGTTTCTAAGGTAGAATTATTTTCAGAGTGGTGACAATTCCCTGCAGAGGCATTTGATTGATAGTGTGGGCAGCCCAGCAAGTGAAGGTCATTGCTGAGAGGTCACAGATGAAGTGGTGATTTATCTCTATCAGTGTTACGAGCAGGCTGTGGAAGTGAATAAGTAGGGCAGCACCTTCTGCATGTCCCAGTTGCTTATTCCAGGATGATAGTTCCTGTGTGAAGTCTCTAGGACACAAATTGGATATTGCATGACAAGTTGAAAAGAAGCAAGTTTGAACATTCCAAATATAAAATGTAATCCCAATGGAAATGTGAAATAATGAACAAATATACTGATGACATCTGTCTACCGTAAAGTAAGATGTCATCTGTGCTTGTGGCAAAATGGAACATTTATGATTTTGCCACAAAATGTCTCACAAAGGAGATAATTGATGGGTTGCAGAGCAGAGGGAAGAAGGAAATTGTTGTACTGAAGAAACTTTAGCAAAAATATTCATGATTATGAGATGCACACAGGGATATCAGATGTTACAGAGTAAATCACTCCCTCTTTTTTAATTTTAATTTTTTAAAATTTAGACATGCAGCACGGTACCAAGCAATTTTGGCCCTCGAGTCTGTGCCACCCAATTTACACCCAATTAACCTACACCCTCTGTACGTTTCAAAGTTTTGTGGAACTTGAATAGTCATGACAACAAATCCGAATTTTGAACTTTGTGATGAAGCAACATAACACAAATATTCTAGAGACAGACAGTAGTTAATTTGGCAGATTTTTACCACAGGATTATGGTCTATTTAACAAGTTAAAATTGTTATGCACTATTCCCCTGTCAATTTCTGCAATACAAATTACTCCTTTGTTTTTTAGGAAGGAAATTGTACATGTAAACATGCCATGGAGTAAGTGAATAATCTACCAGTGATGGCGCTATGGTACACCAAGTCTGACTTTCATCAGCCAATGTTGAAATTATGTTTTACCAGAAAACACATCAACCTCTCCCCATTCCTTTTAATATTTCAAATGGACTGTCAGGTCTGCCTTTCTGTCTCCAACATTGCAGCACTTTCCTGTGCTAAAGAAAAATGGCGGTGCTGCCAGCTGGTGCAGACCCAGGAGAGGAGTGGAGACATAGCGCTGCTCCAAAAGGTTCAACTGCTTGGTCCAAATACTGGCAGCTCGGTACAGGCTTTAAACGGCCTGTTAACGGAGCTGATGGAGTGTGTAAGGTGTGTGTGGAGGCTGTCTTGTGCTCCGACAAAGTTGTACCTCACACTCATGTTCATCCTCATTCTAAAAAGGTAGGGGGCCACAGGCAGGTTAGAGTGGGATTGGTAATCTAAATGCCAGACCCAAGGGAACTCTACATAATTTCTGCAGACTGAATGCAGGTGCTCTATGTAGCAGTCATCCAATTGCATTTCCATTTCCATTAGTACAGCCTGATCTACTGGCCAAATCCAGCCACCCTGCATTTCACATTTTTTATTTTCTTCTGTCTGAGTTCTCACTCTCGAACTGCACTCATCTGAGAGCTTTTACCATCAAAACACTGCTTTCCTTGTCCCTAACTGCTCCATTAATTTGTTAACCGGATAATATAATTTACTGCTTATTCCCACGGCAAGCCTGGCTCACCAAATAGGCCTCACCCTTTTGTCACATCCATCCCTCCCTTACCCTCTCTGCCAATGAATAGAAACATTTTCTCTCTTCACTTCTGACAAAGAATTATGCTTTTCTCTCTACGGATGCTGCCTGGTTTGCTGTTTCCAGCATTTCTGTTTACATTATAGGTTCAAATCCGGCACTGTCTGTGAGGAGTTTTTACGTTATCTCTGTGTCTGCGTGGGTTTTCTCTGGGGGCTCCTTCCATCATTCAAAAATGTACTGAGATGTAGGTTAATGGGGTGTAAATTGGACGGCATGGATCCTTAGGGTAAAATTTGCATGTTACAGTCCTGTATATCTAAATGAATTTAAGTTTGAGATTTCTCACTTCCAATGTTCTTTTGAATTTCATTTACCATAATTATGTCTATAGCCTTCCCTATTTGCTGTATAACCTTCTATTAAAGTTCTCCAATGCAGTCTTGATATTCAGTTGATGAATATAAGGAGTGAGATGGATAGATTTTTTGAATACAAAGGAAATTGAAACACATGGTGAAAAGGTGGGAAGTTCAGCTGCAATTCTATTGGTTGTCACAGTAAGTTTGATAGGCCTCTTTGTGTTTTATTCTTTTGCTTTCAGATTCAAATACTATACATTGTCATGTAATAAAACAGAAATGTAATTAAATGAAATTGCCTTTTGTCTGCCATAAGGCAAAGATTTTCCATTAGCATTGCCCGGCACCCCATGCAGAACAGAGTCCGAGCCTGGATCCAAACCACAGACACAATGAGGGAGCCTTCAGCTCCCAGGGCCCTTCCAAAGCCCTTCTTGCCCTCAGCATCCTGTCAATTCCCGGTTCCGATACTTGATTCTCATAAGCCAGTTTCCAGCAGGCCGCAGCCTGAAGTGACTCAACAGCTCACTGCCTGTGTGTGTCATTCACCTCTAGAGCCCCTCACTGATTCACCACTATGGTCATTGTCCTTAGGGTCTTCTCCTCTGCTTCTCTTTCTCAATGTGAGGGGGAGGGATGGGGCATGTTTCTCCCCATTACTGATGCCCTGCACCAGCCCGCTGGTCCCTGGTGTCTGGAACTCTTCATGGATGCTGCCAAATACAACCGCCACCTTGGGCCAAAACCCTGCAGACACAGGTTTTTAAATAAAACACCGTTGGCTCTTTTAACAGGCCATTTAAAGTCTGTATGGAACCGTTGGTAGTAGAACTAGGTGGTAGGATCCCACGGAGGAGTGCTGTGTTTCCACTCTTCCCTCTTCCTGGGTCTGCACCAGCAGAAATGCTGTCGTTAAAGTTGTTCCAGAAATGCTGCGATTTTTGCTTTTATTCTTTTACAATGATTCAACCAACATCAACACAGACGTTCTTCCCTGGTAATCAATAGCAACAATAAAGTGATCGTCAGATATACTTTAGCAGCAAACAAGAAACATAAAAATGCTATAGGAAATTTAAACTGATTTTGGTTGAATTCATTGATTTAATGAAAGTCAGTTGTGAAAGGAAGAAAAAAGGAAAATAAAATGAGCGAAGGGGAGGGAAAACATTTAAATGGTGTCTTATAAGAGGAGGGGTGAGACCAATTTGAAGTAAAGAATATAATCTATGCATCACGGCAGAAATCCCACCCGATAAACTGTAAACACTTTTTGGTCTTTACCAAACAATATATGTTGCCAAAATCTCAGTAGGAAAGAAAATAGTGGAGATAATGACTGTGCTTAAAGTAAACTAGTCACCAGTGTTACAAGGCCAGAGGACCCCAAAACCCAGCAGCAATAGAAATTCACCAAGACAAATGGTTACTTAAACAAAAGTTGCTTTTAATTATCTTTAAAACATGAAAACAGGATCAAACTTTTACTTATTTCTATTAACTTAACTTATCCTAACTTAACCCCCTTCTAATTCTAAGCACGCGTATATGTAATGTGTGTGTGTAAGTTCAGAAAAGTTCTTTGATTCACAGTTCAATCGCATTTCTCATTCCTCCAAGTTCACTGGTATCAAGCAATTATCATATTGTGCACAGAATTTAACATTTATTAAAGTCACCAGGCTTTGGTGCTTGAAAAGAAAATGGTTACTGGTTAGGAAGGTTCTTGCTGAAGAATCTTACCCCATCAGGGTTTTCCAGGTGATAACCTCTTTCTTTCAGATCACTACAGAGTTCCGTTTTGTTTCCCTTATTTCCTCTTGTATGGATCACAAGGCCTTTGACCAGGCGGAACTAAGAATTCACAACCTGGCTTCAAAATGGGATTTTTCCACAAGCTTGTCATGTTCCAGTCCCAGCTGCTTCTGCTGAACTGTAGAACTGAATTCTCTCTCTCTCTCACTCAGAGAAAACCACATGACCCTCTTGGAACAGCCAAATGCACGCAGACAGACTGCGGCTCAAGACCTAATCTTTTGAG
The DNA here is from genome assembly GCF_036971445.1 of Narcine bancroftii. Lineage (NCBI taxonomy): Eukaryota > Metazoa > Chordata > Chondrichthyes > Torpediniformes > Narcinidae > Narcine > Narcine bancroftii. Next base: position 213,841,079 of record NC_091471.1, read on the forward strand.
TTTGTTCATCTGTTGCTTTCCAAAACAATAATCCATTACTCCACAGCATGTCCAATTAACACGTACTTGTGAAGTCCTTATAGGCATTCTTCAAAGTTTTTGCCAAGGCACCTGGAGCCTAGGCTGTCTGGCTTGAGTAGAGCTCTGGCATTTTAAATGAGATCTGTTTTGAAGTGTTTGTAACTGTATGTGACCTAACTAAAGAACCTGCTACAATTTATCTCCTATAAAACATATCTCTATACAGTATAAAACATAACATAAACTGTCACACCAGGAATTAACGAGAAGCTAGAGAGACTCAGTAGGTCAGGCAGTATTGAAGGAGAGAGATGGTGTGTTGGGTGCTCCTGTTGGTGCCAGGTCCCTGGTTGAGACGGTGTCCTCTCTGCCACTGCTGAACCTAACATAAGCGTAGTTATGGTTTGCATGAAGGAGGAAAACCTGCTCTACCAGGGCTTCGGCCTTGTGTGTATATGCTTACGCAGAAGCACCGGTCACGGGGACGTGAGCCATGCTGGGAGAGACATTCCAGTCGCCGACCTCCTGGGGAATGAGAACAGACATTTGTGAGGGGTCTCATTGGTAGCTGTGCACAGCAGTGACCGAATGGCATGGAGCGCCTCGGGCAGGGCATCCTGCCTGTACTCAACAGTCCACCCTTTTGATCTGAGAGCCAGGAGGACTGCCTTCCAGACCACCCCATTCTCGCGTTCTGCTTGCCCGTTGCCTCTCGGGTTATAGCTTGTCGTGTAACTGGTCGCGATGCCCCTCACCGTGAGGTACTGGGGCAGCTCGTCACTCATGAAACTAGACCCCTGGTAACTGTGGATGAAGGCGGGGTAGCCAAACATGGTGAAAATCTGCTCCAAGGCCCTGATGATGGAGTCCGTGGAGGTGTCCGGACAAGGGATGGCGAAAGGGAAGCGTGAGTACTCGTCCACTACTGTGAGGAAGTAGACGTTTCAGTTCGTGGAAGGCAGGGGCCCTTTGAAGTCCATGCCGAGACACTCAAAAGGCCGAGTAGCCTTTACAACTTGGGCCTTGGGGGGGGGGGGGGGGGGGGCGGAAGAAGCGTGGTTTACACTCTGCACAGACCCGACAGGCCTCGATCATGTCTCTGATGTCCCTGATGGTGTACGGCAGATTTTGGGACTTAACGAAATGGTACAACCGGGTGACGCCTGGATGGCAGAGGGACTCATGCAATGCCTGCAACCTGTCATCATGCATAGATGCGCAGGTGTGAGAGAGGGCATCGGGGGAGTCATTAAACTTCCCGGGGCGGTACTGGATGTCGTAGCTGTAGGTTGCCAAGTCGACTCTCCAGCGCAGGATCTTGTTGTTCTTAACCTTGCTCTTGTGGGTAGTGTTAAACATGAATGCCACGGCCCGCTGGTCTGTGAGGAGCGTGAATCTCCTGCCGGCCAGGTAATGGTGCCAGTGGCAGACCTGATGTGGGTGAAGGGTACCTGCGCCTCAGGTGGGAGCGGAAAAGTTGTGGCTTGGGTCAGTGGGTGGACCTTGTCCAAGAAGTGAGGGACCCACTGCGAGTAATAAGAGAACAGGCCCAGGCACCTGCAGGGGGCTTTTAGCGTGGGGGGGAGGTGCAACTCCATCAATAGAGGCATCCTTTCCGGATCTGGGCCGATGACTCCATGGGCCATGATGTACCACAGGATGGTGAGGCGGGTGGTGCTGAACACACACTTCTCCTTGTTGTAAGTGAGGTTCAGCTCTGCGGCCATCTGGAGGAATTTTTCCAGGTTAGCATCATGGTCCTGCTGGTCACGGCCGCAGATAGTGACGTTATCCAGATATGGGAACATCGCCTTCAGTTTGTGCCAGTCTACCATGGGATCCATCACCCGCTGGAAGACGAAGACCCTGTTCGTGACCCCAAAAGGAACCCGGAGGAACTGGTACAGGTCCCCGATGCCTCAAAGGCAGTGTAGGGCTTGTCTTTCGGGTGGATAGGGATTTGGTGATACGCCGACTTCAGGTCAATCGTGGAGAAAACCCAGTAGCAGGCTATCTCATTGACCATGTCGGCGATCCTCGGCAGAGGTTAGGCATCCAGCTGGGTGTACCAATTAATGGTTTGGCTATAATCCATGACCATCCTCAGCTTACTTCCCCCTTTGACCACCAGGACTTGGGCTCTATAACACCTTCCGCCAGGAGTCGCTGCACCTCCGCCTTGATGAATCCCCTGTCTGCGGCGCAATAGAGCCTACTTCTGGTGGCGATCAGCTTGCAGCCTAGCTCAAGATGTGGGAAGAGCACCGGTGGGGTGATGTGCAGTGTGGAGAGGCCGCAGGTTGGCCGGGGCTGGTAAGTTGGTGTGCTGTGCAATGTGAGTGGAGGTTGGGGCCCCCTGAAGGCAAGGATGACACTCTGCAGGTGGCACTGGAAATCCAGGCCCAGGAGGAGTGGTGCGCAGAGTTTGGGCATGACCAGAAGCCTGAATCCTGTGTAAGTCTCCCCACCATTATATCGACTGAGCAGCGCCCAAGGTCTTATCCTTGGTGACGAGGGCGATCGAGCAAGTGGTGGGGTGGACCTTTAAACTTAGGGAGTAGGCCACGCTTGGATGAATGAAGCTCTCGGTGCTCCCACTGTCGAACAGTTACCTGTTACCTGCCTGTTGACTCGCACGTCCATCATCGAGCGCCTGAGGTCGTGGGGGTTATCCCTGGTCAGCGTGGTGGCAGACAGGACCGTCTCGGAGTCGGAGTCGTTGCTATCCAGAGGGATGGGGAGTGTCGATAGAGTGGCCTGGTCATCGCCCGTGTTGACCACGTCAACATCGGTTGTGAGGTGCAGCGTGCGGTTACCGATGGCACCCGGAGGCATGGGGAGCATCGGTAGGATGGCCTGGTCATTGCCTGTGTTGAGCACGTCGTTCTCAGTATTGTCGGGGCTTTCCGTGTCGGGTGCTGCCTGGCCCAAGATGGCGGTGTCATGTGGGGGGGCCGCTGTGTGGCTGGCCTCCTTCACCAGCCATCTCCGCTGCTCTGGGGGATGTGATGTTATCACAGCCGGCGTCAGTGACGTCGTTACGTCGGACGGAAGTGATGTCACACTGTGAGCCAGAAGTGACCTCGCTATAGTTCTCATAGAGCGGCGCCAGCGAGGGCGGGGGCTGGTGCAAATGCTTGGGACACATGCTGCGACAGTTGTTGGCGGGGCCGGATGTTGCGCGGTCGAAGTCGGGGAAGGCAGAAGTCGTCATGGGGACAATGGCGTCGCCCGGCACACGCACGTGGGGGGGTCCGTGGGGGAGGTATGGAGACCATAGAGGGCCACTGAGCTGCCGGCAGGTTTAGAGAGGCACACTTTTGCAAACTGGCCTTTCTTACCACATCGGGAACAATACTGGTAAGTTTTGGCGCGATCGTCGATCTGACCCACACCAGGACCCACAGTACTTACAGGGCCCTGCCTCAGCGACGTTCTCCTCCCCAGCTTGCCCTGGGGCTGCAGCTGCAGTGTGAGAGTGCCATGAGGGAACCTGGGGGAACCTGGAATTGAAGGCTTCGACGTGTAGGGCTGCTGCTTCCAGGGTTTGGACCACTTCCACAGTCCTGGTTAGGGCATATATGTTGTCTTCCAGCAGCTTCTGCCGGATGGCCCTCGAGTGCAGCCCTCGGACGAAGGCGTCCCGGATCAGCTTCTTGACCTCCTCTGCACCTACCCTGGGTTCAGCCAGACACGGTCGGGCCAACTCTCACAAGTGCCCCAGGTAAGACTCAGCCATTTCCCCAGGTTGCTGGGCTCAGGTGTTGAGGAGGTACTTTGCACAGACTGCATTCATGGGGGGCTTGTACAAGTTCTCGAGAGTGTCCATTGCGCTCCTGTATGTGGAGCAGCCTTTGGTTACCTGGAGGCCGCGGTGTCCTAGCTTTGACCGGAATAGGACCAACCTTTTCCGATCAGAATCCAGGATGTCACCCTCATGTGCCTCGATGATTGCCTTGACCGCGTGCTGCCAGATCTCGAAGCATGTCTGGGCTTCTGGGTGGCATGGGTCGACCTTGAGGCTCCCTGCACACAGGAGTTTTTCCATAGCCGCCCGTGGGAAAATTTTAAATTAAATTGTGGTGCACTGTTAGCCAGAATCAGACACACACAAAGATAAAGACTGTACAACAGGCTTTAATCCACCAAGACTTCCACAGAGCCAGGCTGGCTGTGGTTGCAGCAACACTGAGTGAGGCCTTGGGAGGCCGGTCGGTGCAGGCTTGTATTCCGGAGGGTGATTGAAACCCGACCGGGTGGGGCTTGATCCATTCAGGCCGACTGATTGACAGCTGGCCAGGTATTGTCCTGTCCCCTTACACTCCTGCAGGTACAGAGGTTGCCCCCTGCAGTAGGCCAGTGGTGTACCACCACAATGTTAATTAGTTAGATATTTTTGTGAATGACAGAATGTTTTAAAGTTTGGTATAGATTCAGGAGAATAATGAATAAGTGGCAAAATTTTGTGGAGAGGCTGATTAAATGGGTAGATAAGCTCTCATGTGTTTAACATGGAAACATGCAAAACGATTCACTTTTGGCAGAAAGGGTGCTACAGTGACACTGCAGATAGGGGAATTATTTCACAACTCCAGTAGCCTGGGCTTAATTCTGACCTACAGTATTGTCTGTGTGGAATCTACACATTCTCCTGTGAGTCCATACTTTCCCCCCAGATATTCCATGTTCTTGCTGCATCATACTGCAATATCCTCCTGATGGAAAAATCAGGGATATGTCAATGGACACAAGTAAAACAGTAGGTTACAGTGAAGTATGTGGATGAATTGAATTGATGGAGTTTTTAAATTCAAATTTTAAATTTAGACATACAGCATAGTAACAGGCCATTTCGACCTATGAGTCTGTGCCGTCCAATTTAAATCCAATTATCCTACACTCCCGGTATGCTTCCAATGGTGGGAGGAAACCAGAGCCTTCAGGGAAATCCCCCATGGAGAACGTACAAACTCCTTACAGGCAGCTCGGGATTTGAACCCCGGTCCCGATTGCTGGCACTGTAACCATTTTGCACTAACTGCTATGCTAACCGTGCCGCCCTGAGATCCAAACAGATCCCTTCTCTGTCAAGGAAATATGAATAATGAAAGGAATAAGTGGAGACAATATTGATGTGTTCAAGGTGTATTGAAGAAAGATTCCTGACACAGAATGTGGACAACCCGATTGGAGGAGAAGCCATATTGGTTCTAGTAGTGGGTAATGAACTTGATGGGGGAGCATTTCAGTGATAGGGACCACAACTCCCTGAACTTTAGTGTAGTTATAGACAAAGAAAAGAGTAGACAAAATGGTAAAATGTTTAATTGGTGAAGGGATTATCATGATAGGATTAGACGGGAACTGGGGAGAGACAAGTGGAAGAAGATATCATTGGGGAAAAGCACAGAAGTAATGTGGAGGATGTTAGGGATCACTTGCACAGGATTTGGGAACCATGGTTGACAAAGCAAGTGACACAGATGGTTAAGAGGAAGAAGGAAGCTTGCATAAAGTTTAGGAAGCTAAACACAGGAAGGCCTCATGAAAATTATATGGTATCCAGGAAGGAACTTAATAATCAGACATGAAATACCCTAGGCTGCAGTGGGAAATGAGGGAAGAGATAGCTGGAGCAGTAGCTATGATCTTTGAGTCCTCTTTTGCCACAGGAGAAGTGCCAGAGGATTTGAGAATGGGAAATGTATTCTCCTTGTTTAAAAAAATATAATAGGGAAAATCCTGGGAATGAAAGACTAGTGAGTCTTACATCAGTGTAGGCAAACTATTGGAGAGGTTTCCCAGGGACAAGATTTATGAATATTTTGAGAAACAGTTTTCTCAGGGATAATCAGCATGGTTTTGTGAGGAGAAGGTTGTGCCTCACAAGCCTAATTAAGCTTTTTGATGAAGTGACAAAGGAAATTGATGAAAGTGCTTTAGATGTGTATATAGATTTTAATAAGGCATTTGAGAAGATCCCCATGGTAGATTCAATCAGAATGTCATGAGGCATGGGATCCATGAAATCTTGGCTGTGTGAATCCAGTATGGGCTTGCCAGAAGAAAGGAGAGGGTAGTAGTAGATGGAACGTATTTTTCCTGTAGATCAGTGACTAGTGGAGTTCCACAGGAATGTGTTCTGGAACCCCTGCTCTTTGTGGTTTTTTTTAAATAACCTGGATGAAGAAGTGAAAGGATGGGACAGTAAATTTGCAGATGACATGAAGGTTGGAGATGTTATGAAAAGTTTAGAAGGTTGTCATGGATTACAACAGGATATAGGCAGGATGTAGAGTTGGGTGGAGAGATGACAGATGGAGTTCAATCTGGATAAGCGTGAAATGATGCATTTTGGAAGGTTGATTTTGAAGTTGAAGGACATGATTAATGGCAGGGTTCTTAACAGTGTGGAAAAACAGGGACCTTGGGGTCCAAATGCATTAATCTTTCAAGGTTGCCACTCAGGTTGATTGAGTGGTTAAGAAGGCTGATGGCATGCCGGCATTCATTAGTCAGGTGATCGAGTTCAAGAGCCATGAGGTAATGCTCCAGCTCTATAAAACTTTGGTTAGACCACATTTGGAATATTGTGTTCAGTTCTGGCCACCTCATTACAGAAAAGATGTGGAAGTTATGGATAGGGTGCAGAAGAGATTTACCAGGATGTTGCCTTGATTTGAAGCAAGATTAACAGAGCTAAGGATTTTCTCTTTGGAGTGAAGAAGGATGAGAGGTGACTTAAAAGAGGTTTACAAGATACTGAGGGACATCCAGCACCTTTACATTTATTTCCAAGATATTGGCATTGTTGGCCATGCCATCATTTCAAGTACAAGTTCAAGTTTAATGTCATTTGATTGTACATACACATATATAACCTGACAAAATGGCGTATCTCCAGACCAGAGCACATGCACACACACACACCCACCCCCTCACACCTCAGACCCACAGCCACACACCCACCCACGCACGTGCACACACATGAACGCACACACACACACACACACACACACACACACCATATATACATAGCGATCCAAAATTAATATATATAAAAATAATTTATGATCTTGTTGAATTGCTCAATAGTCTCAGCATCTGTGGGAAGAAGCTGACAGTCCTGATTTTTAAGATCCTGCACCTCCTCTTTGAAGGTAGTGACTCAATTATACTACGGGCTGGATGGTAAAGGTCCACAATGATTTTATGAGCCATCTTCAAGCACCACTCTCTGTAGATATCGTCGATAGAAGTAAAAGAGACTGGTGATCTCAACAGTTTTGATCACCTCTGATCTGACGCTTTGCAAATACCATACCACATTATGATACAGCCAGCCAGGACACTCTCTATTGTGCTCCTGTAGAACGTTGTTAGGATGGTTGATGATATTCATGTCCTCCTCATACTCCTTAGGAAGTGTAGGTGCTGCTGCCCTTTAGTGACTAATGAGGAGGTGTTATGGGTCCATGATGGATTTAAATGGATGCCAAGGAACTTTGTACTTCCCACTATCTCTATGATACAGCTATTGATATGTAGTGGGGAATGTCCTCAAAGCCTTTCCACCTCCTCTCTATGAGCCAACTCATCATTGTTGCCCAATGGGCCAACTACTGTTGTGTCATCCATTCATCCATTTATCACCCATTCAGAATTGCCCTTGAGAAGATGATGGTGATCTCGGCTTCTTGCATTTTGGTTAAATCTAGCATTGAAGAAGGACTAAAAATATTTCTGAGGCAGATTGTTGTGCAATGTATTATAGTGCTCCAATGCACTTGCTGCCATTACCCTTCTTGGTCTAAGTGTCTGCGTCCCACGGGCACAGGAGAAGGTCCTGGGGATGCGATGGGTGGGGAGGGATGTGTGTGTGAGGGAATTGCAAAGGGAGTGGTCCCTGGTGGTGCGACCCTGTAATAAGTGCCGGAAATTCCAGCGGATGATGTGGTGAAAGAATGTTGGAAAGGACCAATATGATAGCATGATGGGCCAATGTTTCTTCCTGGGCTGTAAGAATTCAGCGATTATATGCATCTGTGAATCAAAGGCAGATTGGACAATATTTCCGTTAGCAGGAGTTGCATGGTGGGAACTATTTATTTATTTAGGAACACTGTAAATTCTAATTGAACAGCTGACTTAAGTTAAAATTAAATCAAATTTATAGGAAATTGAGATATTCCACTTGGACAGTCTTAAACTCAACTTTCGGTAACCCCCACCTCAATCAGGTCCTACAATTTCCACATGCTCATACTCTTACTGTTTTTTCTCTGACCTTCTCCCTCCCTCAACCTGTCTCTCCACTTCTGTCACCTTCTATTTAATTACCGAATCACCTTGAAGCTCTGCCCCAGTTTCCTCTTCCGTCTTGATATATTTGATATAAACCCTTCCTATGTTTGTCCTGATCTAGGGTCCTTACCCTGCCACTAACCCGCTGTGTTCCACCAGCTTCTCATTAATATCAAGAATTTTATAAGTTTAATGCAAAATAATAATACACGTACTGTTGTTATACTCAATGGAGAGGAAGAAAAAATGGTGGCATGGCTGAAGCTGCTGTAATGGCAGTGCTACTGCTGGTGAGGACCTATGAAAGCGGAGACACAGTGCCGCTCCCGAAGGTCCTACCGCCCAGATATACCACTGACAGCTCCGTATAGGCTTTAAACACCCCATTAAAGGATCCAACGGTGTTTTACTGAAAATCGTGCAAGTGCGGGGTCTGAGCCCAAGATGCCGCCGCCTGTGTTCAGCAGCAGCCTTGATGGGTTGCAGACTCCAGGAAAGCAGCAGACTGGTAAAGGGCACCAGGATCAGGGAGAATACACCCTGTTGAGAAGGAGAAGCAGAGGAGGTGACCCTAAACATGGTGACCTTGGTGGCAGAGCAGTGAGGAGCTCAGTGGCTGAAGGACACACACAGACAGCAAGCTGTTGGCAACTTGTGGATGAGGAACCCACACAGGCTGCAGGCTGTGGGCGACTTGAGGTCAAAGGACTCTCATCAGGTTGTGGGCTGCTGGAGATTGGCTCATGAGAACCAGCTTTCTGGGTTTATTTTACCAGGATTTAAGAGGGTACTGAGGGCAAGAAGGGCTCCAAAATGTCCTGGGCACTGAAGCCTTCTTCATTGTGTCAAAGGTTTGGATCTGGGCTCAGCTTGCTGATGGTTTGAACTGAACTGGAGTCTTGTGCAGCTGCAGAGGCTGTGGGAACACTAGAGGTGAATCCAATGACTAGGGTGGCCAGATGTCTGATTTTATGCTGGACAGTCTGGCTTTTGAGCCCTCTGACCTCTGACCGGTGCCACCTCAAACTCGACGTTAATTTGTCCTCCATTTGGTGTAGGACCTATACCCCAAACTGGAGGACAAATTAAGGGGCAGAAAGGGAACTTACCTGTTAAATGTGGCATGCACAGCCATATTTCTTTTTGCGTGCTTGTGCGAATGCCTGCTGGCATGTGTGTGTGTTGCAGCCATTTAGTCAGACCTTTAGATCTAGTCTTATAAACCATAATCCTGTGATTCTTCTGGAGGAGTCACGTGATGGAGTAGTGGCCGGTCAGGGAATTCCAGCCCTCTCCCGAAAAGTTAAAAAAACCACACAAAGCACAAAGGTACAAAATTAAAATTTACAATAAAGTAAAAATAAAGGTGAGAAGAAAATGGCAGCGAAGAGAGAAAAGTCGAAAACAACGGGAAGAAAAGAGGAAGAAAGAATGTCGGAAGAAGAAGGTGAAGGCCTTACCTGTCCGAAGAGGCCCGCCGCGGAGAGAGAAGCCCGCTCCCTCAGGTCAGTGGAAGTCCTGGGCTCGGGACTACAAAAATGGCTCGCAGAGCTGAGTAAAAGTGCGCAACCGCGCATGCGCGAGGAGTCGCGCATGCACGATGCGCATGACAAAAAGCACACTGACGGGAGGGGGGAACAGCTGCGGAGTCGATCTCCACAGCTGAGAGAGACACCTGCAACACAGCAGCAGGTGCAGAACACAGACAATAACGACAACAAGAAAGAAGAGGGTAAAAAGAAAACAAGGAAACAACAGATGGTCAACCCAGAGGAAGAAGAAGAAGAAGAAGAACAGAAAGAAATGGAAGAAGAAGAGAAAGCCAAGACAATGGATGTATCTTTTTTTAAAGAATATATGGAATCAGTGAAAGAATGGCAATTACAAGAATTTAATGAGATAAAAAGAAGAATTAAGAATGCAGAAATAAAAATGAATAAAATGGAAATGGCCATGTCAGAGATAGGAAAAAGAGTGTAAAATATGGAAGAACGAGAAATAATTGTAGAAATGGGAGTAGAGGAATTAAAAGGGAAATTAGAAGAATCTAATAGAAAGGTTAAAGAGGCACATGAGATGTTAGCTCAGAAGATAGATATAATGGAAAACTATAATAGAAGAAATAATATAAAGATAGTGGGCCTTAAGGAAGATGAAGAAGGCAAGAATATGAGAGAATTTATAAAAGATTGGATCCCCAGGGTCCTAGGAAGACCAGAATTACAGGAAGAAATGGAAATAGAGAGGGCACATAGAACTTTAGCCCCGAAACCACAACTGCAGCAAAAACCAAGATCCATTTTAGTAAAATTCTTAAGAAATACAACAAGAGAAAATATATTGGAGAAAGCAATGAAGAAAGTAAGAGAAGACAAAAAGCCACTGGAATATAAAGGTCAAAAAATTTTATTTCTATCCAGACATAAGTTTTGAACTCCTGAAGAAGAGGAAGGAGTTCAATACAGCAAAAACGATCTTATGGAAAAAAGGATATAAATTTATGTTAAAGTACCCAGCGGTACTTAAAATAGTTATTCCAGGGCAACAAAACAGACTATTCTCGGATCCAGAGGAAGCAAGGAAATTTGCAGAAAAACTACAAAACAAGCAGAGAGATGAAGACATGTAATGAGAGTAAAAATGACCACGAACTATATGTATGTGTGTAAAGGGGTATATGTGTGTATATATATAGTGTGTATACATGAACGTATCCGTATTTAGAGGAAAATATATAGAGTATAGACAAGAATTAATAAGGGAGGGAAAGGGAATAGAGGGAATAAGGAGGGAATTAAAAGAGTGACCTTTGTTACATATGAAAATTGAAATCTTTTCTGGGGGGGGCTGGATGGGGAGGAGTTACGGTCACTGCAAAATCAGTTGATGTTTGCGAGTGAATTCGCAAATCCAAATGGAGAGGGGAGATGTGGTTGCCCGACAAGGGATAAAGGGCAACTCAGGAGGGGGAGGGGAGAATGGGGTTAAAGAAGTTTTAAATAGGAGAATAAGGAAAATGTTTGATTTTTTAGAAATGTTGTCTTATAAAGTGTTCAAAACAAGAAAGCAGAAATGGATAAGAAGGAAAGGTGATGATGGAGAAACGGAAAGGGAAGATAAACAAAGTATGAAATGGCTACGCTGAACGATATGACTTTAAATATTAACGGAATACATAACCAAATTAAAAGGAAGAAACTGCTAAATTTACTGAAAAAAGAAAAAATTGATATAGCATTTGTGTAAGAAACACATTTAACTGAATTGGAGCACAAGAAATTAAAGAGAGATTGGGTAGGACATGTAACAGCAGCGTCGTATAATTCTAAAGCAAGAGGAGTAGCTATATTAATTAGTAAAAATGTGCCAATTAAAATAAAGAGGAAATAATAGATCCAGCAGGGAGATATGTAATGATAAAATGTCAGATATATTCGGAGTTTTGGAATCTACTCAATGTATATTCACCTAACGAAGAAGATCAAAAGTTTATGCAAGATATTTTTTTGAAGATGGCAGATACGCAAGGGAACATATTAATAGGAGGGGATTTCAACCTGAATTTGGATTCTAATATGGACAAAACTGGGAAAAAAATTAACAGAAAGAACAAAGTAACCAAATTTATAATTAAATCGATGGAAGAAATGCAACTTTTGGATATATGGAGGAAACAACACCCAAATGAAAAGGAATATTCATATTACTCAGGTAGACATAAAACATACTCAAGAATAGACCTATTTTTGTTATCAGCTCGTATGCAAGATAGAGTAAGAAAAACAGAATATAAAGCTAGAATATTATCGGACCATTCACCCTTGATATTGACAATAGAGTTAGAGGACATCCCTCCAAGAATGTATAGATGGAGATTAAACTCCATGCTACTTAAAAGGCAGGATTTTAGAGAATTAATTGAAAGACAAATTAAAATGTATTTTGAAATAAATACGGAATCAGTGAAAGATAAGTTTATACTATGGGATGCAATGAAAGCGTTCATTAGAGGGAAAATAATAAGTTATGTAATCAAGATGAAGAAGGACTATAATCAGGAAACAGAGCAGTTGGAAAAGGAAATAGTAAATATAGAAAAAGAATTAGCAATGAAGGAAGATACAACTAAAAGAAGAGAATTGGCAGATAAAAAAATAAAATATGAAAGACTACAAACATATAAGGTGGAGAAGAACATAATGAAGACAAAACAGAAATATTATGAACTAGGAGAAAAAACGCACAAAATTCTAGCATGGCAGCTTAAGACAGAACAAGCTAAGAAAATGGCATTGGCATCAAGGAAAAAAGACAAACAAATCACATATAATCCAACGGAGATCAAGGAAAACTTTAGAGAATTCTATGAACAATTATACCAAACTGAAAACGAAGGGAAAGAAGGGAAAATAGATGAATTTTTAACTAAAATTGAACTGCCAAAATTACAAATAGAGGAACAAAATAAATTAACAGAACCATTTGAAATAGTAGAAATACAAGAGATAATAAAAAAATTACCAAATAATAAAACACCAGGAGAGGATGGATTCCCAATAGAATTCTATAAAACATTTAAAGATTTATTAATTCCTCCCCTCCTGGAAGTAATCAACCAGATTGATAAAACACAAAGCTTACCAGATTCATGTAAAACAGCAATAATTACAGTAATACTAAAGCAAGATAATGTGACATGAAAGGCGGTAAAGACACAAAGTAGAGCACAGAAAGTGACACTCTCAGTAAAGACCAAGTCATTTAAAGCACTGTCTTCAATCTCCTAATTTCCACCATTCTTTTCACTTATTCTAGTTTACTTTAGGAAACCACAGCTTATCCCAAACTATCTCTGTGATCACCACCAATCCTGTAGATCGATAAAATACTTTCAAATTTTCAATTTTGCCCTTTAATTGGCATTTAATTGTGGTATCATTAACAACCTCTGATTGACCAGAGATTAGGAGAAGAAGCAGGGGCCATTTGGCCCATTGAGTCCACACCATCATTCCATCAAGAGCAAACCCATTGTCCTACTCTCATAAAACCATAGAACATTACAGCATAGAAACAGGCCCCTTCAGCTCTTCTAGTCTGTGCTGAACCATTTATTTTGCCTAGACCCACTGACTTACACCCATTCCATAGCCTTCCATACCTCTCCCATCCACGTACCTGTCCAAATTATTCTTAAATGTTAAAATTGAGGCCGCATTCACCACCTCAGCTGGCAGCTCGTTCCATACTCCCACCATCCTCTGTGTGAAGAGGTTCCTCCTCATGTTCCCCCTAAACTTTTCCCCTTTCACTCTTAACCCATGTCCTTAAACCATTGTACCTCACCTACCCTCAGTAGAAAATGTAGCCCATGCACATTTACTCTGTCTATCCCCCTCATAATTTTAAATACCTCTATCAAATCTCCCCTCATTCTTCTACACTCCAGAAAATAAAGTCCTAACCTATTTAGCCTTTCCCTGTAACTCAATTCCTTAAGTTCAGGCAACATCCTAGTAAATCTCTGCACTCTTTCTATCTTATTTATATCTTTCCTGTACTCCAAATTTGGCTCTCCAATGTCACTGTCTTCTCCTCATATCCTTTGATACCATGACTCTTCAGATACTTATCAATCTCTGCCTTAAATACACTCAATGACCTGGCCTCCACAGATGCCTGTGGCAGAAAATTTCAGAGGTTCACCACTCTCTAGCTAAAGAAGTTCCTCCGCACCTCTGCTTTAAATGGGCACCCTTCAATCCTGAAGTTGTGCCTCTTGTCCTTTGCTCCTCTACCAGGGGAAACAACTTTGCAACCTTTATTCTGTCCAGGCCTTTCAACATCTGAAATGCTTCCATAAAGTCCCCCTCATTCTTCTGAACTCCAAGGAGTAGAGTCCAAGAGCCATCAAACGTTCTTCATATGCTAATCTCTTTGTTCCAGGAATCATTCTTGCAAATCTTCTTGGAGCCTTCCACCATCCCAGCACATATGTCCTTAAATAAGGAGCCCAAAACTGTACCCCGTATGCTAAATTACTTAACCTGGAGGTGAACCTTTCGGGTATCCTGCACAAGGACTTCCAAGTCCCTTTGCACTTCCAAATTTTGAATGATCTCCCCATCTAAATAACAGTTGGTCCTATTATTCCTTCCATAAAAATGCATGATCACACACTTTCCAACATTGTACTTAATTTGCCACTTCTTTACCCCTTCTCCTCATCTATCTGCTTCTCTGTAACCTCTCAGTTTCCTCCTCTTTACATGACCCTCCACCTCTCTTTGTAGCATCTGCAAACTTAGCCACAAAGACATTTATTCCACAATCCAAATAAATCATTAACATACAATGTTAAAAAGAAGTGGCCCCAACACTGTCTCCTGCAGTACACCACTGTAACCGGTATCCATTCAGACCCAGAATTCATTGTCATGAACATGCCACAAAAGTTGTTTAGTGGCAGAATTACAGTGCAAATATTGCTATAAATTACATTTAAAAAAATAGTGCAAGAATATAGGAGAAAGTGAGGGAGTGTCTGAGTTAATTGTCCATTCATGGGCAGCATTGTTGGCGTAGAAGTTAGCGCAACACCATTACAGCACCAGTTATCAGTACCATGGTTCAAATCCCATGCTGTCTATAAGGAGTTTGTACATTCTCCCTGGGGGCTCCAGTTTCCTCCCACTGTTCAAAATGTACTGGGGGTGTAGGTTAATTTGGTGCAATTGGGCGGCACAGACTCATGGGCCGAAATGGCCTGTTAAAATTAAAATATGTCTAAATTTAAGAAAAAAATCTGATAACAGAGGGGAAGAAGCTGTCCTTGTTCCACTGGGTGCTCGTCTTCAGGTTCCTGTACCTCCTTCCTGATGGAGCAGTTTGAAGAGGACATGGTCTGGATAGAGGCTGCTTTCTTTAGAAACTGCCTCTTGTAGATGTCCTTGATGAAGTGAAAATTGATGTCATGATATGGTTGGGTGAGTTACGAACTCTCTGGAATTTTTTTCCTGTCCTGTGCATTCATACCTCCATGCCAGACAGATGTGACCAGTCAGAATGCTCTACATTGTACACGTAAAAATTTGCAAGAGTCTTTGGTGACTTAATAAATCGCCTCAAACTCCTCAGCAAGTAAAGTAACTGGTGAGCCTTCTTTGTGATTGCATCGACATGAAGGACTCAGGATAGATCATCAGAGATGTTTAGACCCAGGAATACGAATTTATTGACCCTCTCCACTAATGGCTCCTCAATGAGGACTGGTTTGTGTTCTCGTTTCCTCCTGAAGTCCACAATCAGCTCTTTGGTTTTACTGTCATCGAGTGCAAGGTTGTGTTTATAAAGGATCCCTTTATTCTCAAAAGAAGAAAAAATAATGCAAAGATGCTCAGAATACATCAAAGATCTATATGACGACAAAGACTGAGAGGACAACTTTGATATCGGCAACAAAAATGAGGGCCCAGCAATAACAAAAGGTGAAGTGAAACATCCTATGAAGAAAATGTGAAAGGGGAAATCATCAGTACCAGATCATATTCTGGTTGAAGTGTACAAAACGCTAGAAGATTTTGTTGTAGAGAAATTAGCAAACATATTAAATAGGATATATAATAGTGGCAAAGTACCAGAAGATCTTTTAAAGACAGTATTCATTGCACTGCCAAAGAAACCAGGTGCAACAGAGTGTGGACAACACAAAATAATTAGTTTATTGAGCTACCTCACAAAAACTACTTAGAACCATCATGCTCAGAATAAGAAACAAAACTAAACCAGAGATCAGTGAAGAACAGTGTGGCTATATCAAAGGCATGGGAACATCAAACACCACTTATATTCTCAGGAATATTATCGAAAGGTCAATAGAAGTACAACAAGATTATACTTCTGTTTCATAGACTACACAAGAGCCTTTGACACAATGTAAAACACCAAGTCATCATGAAAATGCTTAAAGATATTAATATTGACGGAAAAGATCTAAGATTAATTAGGAATCTCTACTGGCAACAAAGTGCAGATAGGCCACAATATAGGTGAATATCAGCCAAAAAATCAAGGAATCAGACAGGGTTGTGTCCTATCACCAGACATGTTCTCCCTGAACGGTGAAAACATCATGAAAACCATACAAGACCTACCTGGAATAAGTATAGGACACAATATCAAAACCTCCGCAATGCAGATGATACAGTACTGATAGCAAACAGTGAAGTAAATTTACAGAAATGAGTATCAACACAGAGAACAAAAGACTTTGCCTAACTTTAAACAAATAGGAAACTGAAGTAATGTTAATATCAAAGAAAGTTGATATTCCAAATTGTAGGGTCATATTGGGAAGTGAAATCCTGAAGCAAGTTGACAACTTCAAGTACCTTGGATCATGAGTAACATCTGATGGCAAATGCGAAATAGACATAAATGCAAGAATAGCAATGGCAAGAACAGCATTGATAGAAGCAAGAAAATAGGAATTAATATCCACCGTAGAACTCTCAGCTGCGATATTCTTCATATTGATGTATGTCTGTGAGTCATGAACCATCACAAATGGAATGGAAAAAAGAATCAATGCAGCAGAGATGTGGTTTCTCAGAATGCTATGCAGATCGTATACAGACAGGATAACAAATGATGTTCTACAAAGAACAAAAGCAAAACATACATCGCTTAAAAGAATCAGAAAACAGCAATCAAAATTCTTTGGACACCATGTGAAGAGATACATTAGGACATTTAGTTACAACTGGAAAGCAGGAAGGTAAAAGAAGCAGAGGCAGACTGAGAATGAAAATGATAGATGGATTAACGTCATGGTTAGAAACAGGAGAGGCAACAACTAAATTCAGAGGGTTAGAGACTGTGATGGATGGAGAGACATGGTCGCACATGCCAAATGGAAAGGCACCTGAACATTATTCCCACTCTCTGTTTCTTGTTTTCAGTCAATGCTCTACCCAGGCAAGAATCTTCCTTTAGCTGCTAGGAGGCCAGAGGAAGTTCGGAGGCTTATAAAATAGTGGAAGAACAGCAAACTAAGTCTTAAAATGGAAAAGACGAAGGAGATGATTATGGACCTAAGGAGGATGAAGGTTGATCACTCTCCATCACACATCAACTATTCCGTCATGGAAAGAGTAGGGAGCACAAACTTCCTTGGTGTGCATATAAAGGATTACCTATCCTGGACTCACGACGCCTCATTAGACAGGAAGGTGCAGCAGCTCCTGCACTTCCTAAGGAGGCTGAGGAGGTTAAGTTTATTGACAACCATCTTGACAACATTTTATGGAAGCACAATAGAGAGTTTCCTGTCTGGCTGCATTATTGTGTGGTATGGTAGCTGCAAAGCATCAGACCAAAAGTCTATACAGAAGATTATTAGGGCCTCCCTTTCCTCTATTGGCAATGTTTACCAGAAGAGTTGCTTAAATAAGGCTCGAAGAATTAGAGAAGACCCTTTCCATCCAGCACACTATCTTTGACGCACTACCATCAGAAAGGAGGCACTGGAGCATCAAAATCAGGGATGTCAGGCTGGGAAATAGCTTCTTCCTGCAGGCTATGAGATTGATGAAACCCAAACCATATATATTTATTTATTTTAAATTATATCTTTATATATGTATGTGATGATTATGTGCTGCTACATTTTTCTTATATTGATGTATGGCTGAGAGTCATGAACCATCACAAATGCAATGGAAAAAATAATCAATGCATGTTAGGTGCAGTCAAATATTAGTAAACTTGAACTCGTATTCTAAAATTTCCTTTCTAAGTTGACATCTCTTTCCTCTTCAGAAATGCTGAACTGGCCAGCCAGTTAGCTTTGAAATCTTCTTTGATTTTGGTGTCAAGTGTTTTTTTAAAAATGTTTCACTGTAATGACTTACAAAATTTTGCTACGTAAAAGTTCCAAAATCAATCAAAGCTGCTATTTGAAGTTATTTTAGGTAAAATTGGACATTTATTAACACATCAAGCAACACCTTCAATGTGTATTTAATGTTGCCTCTATCAAAATGAAACAGCTGATGCCTCTCACCATTAAGAATCTTGTTACCACCTGTTGCTCCACATCTGTATCCCCTTACCCTGGGAATACACACATACGCTGGGGCTCACCCAACTTTTATACAGTTTATTTCAGTATAGAAGTACCCTCCCCCTTACATTCTTCTGCCTCCTGGATGAGTTTGGCATTAGGCAATCCTGTCTGCCTACGTGCTGTTTCTGTGAACTTGGAGGACCAGGGGGTATCCTGTCGGTGTCCCATCATGTCATTATCCTTATTCACAAACCTGCCTTTGTCCTTATTCACACCTTCCCGACTCTCAGGGCTTACTAACTTATATGCAGAACTTGCTAATTCTGTCTAAAAGGCTAGAAGACCCTTATCTTATTCAGACTAACTTTACTTCCTACATTCTATTATCTATCCTTATCCTATTCATACTGGCTTTATTCATTACACATATATCCATACTAGTTTTCTTCATCTTTCATATTTTCATACTAGTTTTACTCATCTCTCACAATCCTAACTTTTCTTTTAGCTACGCTTCATGAATTCTCAACTGGAATGTATTACTTGTAAACTTGGTCTTTTTCCCAGCGGGTCAGTAAACGAACTGCAGTCTCAGCATCATCAGACAGAATTTGGGAAACATACATCCATCATCCAGCTCCCCACCATGACTACCAGCCCCCCCACATCTCCATCGGGCACACAAAACTCAAAACGGTCAACCAGTTTACCTATCTCGGCTGCACCATT
The DNA here is from genome assembly GCF_036971445.1 of Narcine bancroftii. Lineage (NCBI taxonomy): Eukaryota > Metazoa > Chordata > Chondrichthyes > Torpediniformes > Narcinidae > Narcine > Narcine bancroftii. The sequence goes on from NC_091471.1 coordinate 213,860,199, forward strand.
TCATCGGACGCCAGGATTGACAACGAGATAGACAACAGACTCGCCAAGGCAAATAGCGCCTTTGGAAGACTACACAAAAGAGTCTGGAAAAACAACCAACTGAAAAACCTCACAAAGATTAGCGTATACAGAGCCGTTGTCATACCCACACTCCTGTTCGGCTCCGAATCATGGGTCCTCTACCGGCATCACCTATGGCTCCGAGAATGCTTCCACGACCGTTGTCTCCGCTCCATCCTCAACATTCGTTGGAGCGACTTCATCCCTAACATCGAAGTACTCGAGATGGCAGAGGCCAACAGCATCGAATCCACGCTGCTGAAGATCCAACTGCGCTGGGTAGGTCACGTCTCCAGAATGGAGGACCATCGCCTTCCCAAGATCCTGTTATATGGCGAGCTCTCCACTGGTCACTGTGACAGAGGTGCATCAAAGAAGAGGTACAAGGACTGCCTAAAGAAATCTCTTGGTGCCTGCCACATTGACCACCGCCAGTGGGCTGATATCGCTTCAAACCGTGCATCTTGGCGCCTCACAGTTCGGCAGGCAGCAACCTCCTTTGAAGAAGACCGCAGAGCCCACCTCACTGACAAAAGACAAAGGAGGAAAAACCCAACACCCAACCCCAACCAACCAATTTTCCCCTGCAACCACTGCAACCGTGTCTGCCTGTCCCGCATCGGACTTGTCAGCCACAAACGAGCCAGCAGCTGACGTGGACATTACCCCTCCATAAATCTTCGTCCGCGAAGCCAAGCCAAAGAAGAAAGATACTAACATTTACATATTTTGATGTACAGTAAGTTTTAATTGGTAATTTTTCTCCTATGAAAGCCAATATCCTAATTGATTATTTGAATGCAACAATGGACAAAATCATTGAATTGATCTGCATTGGAAAATGTTAAATGATACAGTATAAATAATGGGTAAGTGGATAAAATTGAATCAAATATTACCTGATATATGTTAATATTTAGTTTTTAAAGCTAAAAATATATTTGTCAATATATAGGACTGCTGATTCAGTATGAGACATCGAAGCACGAGTTGCCAATGGCCATAATTAATTTCAAGCAGAGGACAAATAACAAGAGAGGAACAAAAACTGGCTATTTGGCTTCGATGTTTTGGCTTAAGGAGGTGAAATGATGACGGTGCAGTCTTTCTACCATGCCGGACTCTCATAGCAGATCAGCTTTGCAGACCATGGCTGAGATATTTATACTTTGCAGCATACCTGACAGAGGTATTTATTTGAGATTGGCAAACAACTCATGAAAAACTATAGTGCCATCATGTGGCCTTACCTATAAATTGCAGTCAACCTGAGTATGCAGCTGATAATGTAACCACATTCTCTTAATTTTACTTGAAGACAATAGTATAAAGACCTGCACAAGGTCTCCCAAGTCCCTTTACGCTTCAGAATTTTGAATGTTTTTCCCATCCCAATAATAACCTGCCCTTTAATTCCTGATTCCAAATTGCATGACCATAGAATTTCCAACATTATATTTCATTTACCACTTCTTTGCCCATTGTCCAATCTATCCATCTATTTGCAGCCTCTCTGTTCCCTCATCACTGCCTGCCACTCCACCTATCTTTGTATCACCTGCATAATGTGGATCCAGTTTATTTCCATCTGTATGTGGGTTGATTATGTATCTATTTAATTGTGCACTTTGACATTTAATTTTGTAGTTTGTCTTTCATTCCTTACTTGATTTGTTCATTTCTTTCTTGATTTTTTTGTTCATGTGTGTCATTCTTTCCTTCATCAGCTATGTGCACAGCAATGTGAAACTGGTTAGCTGAATTTCATTTTTGCATGTCTTTGTTTATTGATTATATTTAAATGGGAAAACAAAGAGAAGCTGGAAGAGCTCAGCAGGTTAGGCGCCATCCATGGATAGCACTAGTCAATCAATATTTCTGGTTGGGATCCTTTATCGAGACTAAACTAGGAAGGCATAATATTAGCTTCCAGCAGCAGACCCACGGCCATGTAAAGAAGATCCAACCACGTGGGGAGGCTACAGGTTAAGCTGAGGCTTCCGCTGCCTACCATCCTTCTGGCCAATGTACAATCCTTGGAGAACAAAGTTGATGAACTCCAAACCAAACTTCAACATTGGAGAGACATCAGGGTGTGCTGTGTGAAGCGCCTTACAGAAACATGGCTAAACATGGACATTCTGGACATGGTGCTACAGCCTAAGGGCTACACCCTCCATCATGTTAAATGAACACAGGCATCAAGGAAGGTGGTGTTTGTGTCATCACCAATTCATTGTGGTGCACAGATGTGACGGTCATGTCGCAGTCCTGCTTCCCCAACTTGGAACATCTGATGATCAAGGGCTGCCCATTCTACCTGCCGAAGGAGTTCATCGCCATTATCCTGGTTGCAGTATACATTCCACCCCAGGCCAAAGTAAGGCTGGCACTGGAGGAACTGAGCAATGTGATTAACAGCCATGAGACAGCATATCCTGATCATTGTAGGGGACTTCAATCAGGCCAACCTGGAGAACAAAGTCTCTGACAAACTACCATCAACACATCACATGCGAGACCAGGGGAGCCAACACACTCAACAACTGCTACACCCCCATGAAGAATGCCTAACAAGCCATACCACGACCACACTTCAGCAAGTCTGATCATCTGGCTGTATTTCAACTCCAGGCGTACATGCAGAGACTGAGGACAGCAAAAGTATGGTCGAAGGAGGCAGAGGAGCATCTGCAGGATTGCTTTGAATCAGTGGACTGGACTATGTTCAAGAATTCATCCATACACATGAATGAATATGCAACAGGTGTCACCAACTTGAAGACCTGTGTGGATGGGTGTGTGCTCACACACACATACGGGGCGTTCCCCAACCAGTGGATGAATCTGAGCAATCACACACTGCAGAGGGTGAAAACAAGGGCATTTAAAGCCAGGGATCGGTATCTTTACAAGACAACCAGGTACGACCTGAGGAAGGCCAAATGGTAATTCTGGAAAAACCTAAAGACAGAGAGAGAACACAGCAGTTAAGGCAGGGATTGCAGGCCATTACAGCCTACAAAGTGAGGGCAAACATCATAGATGGCTGTGATGCTTCATTACCTGATGAGCTGAATACCTTCTATGCCCATATTGAGAAGAAACAAACAATGCCTACTAGAATCCCTGAAAAGGCTGTGATATCTGATTCTGAGGATGATGTCAGAACATCATTCAAGAGGGTGAACCCTTGTAAGGTGTCAGGCCCTGATGGGATACCTGGCAGGGAACTGAAAATCTGCGCCAACCAACGAGCTGGAGTGTTCACGGACATTTTAAACTTCTCATTGCTGTAGCCAGAGGTTCCCACCTGTTTCAAAAAAGCATCAATCATCCCGGTACCCAAGAAGAGTAGAGTGAACTGCCTCAATGACTATCGCCCAGTACCACTAACTTCTACTGGTCATGGCCAGAACTAACATGTACCTAAGCCAAGATCTGAACCCACTGCAATTTGCCCATCATAACAATCAGTCCACAGCAGATGCAATATTGCTGGCTCTCCACTCATCTCTGGATCACCTCGAAAATAGCAATTCATGCATACGGCTGGTCTTCATCGACTACAGCTCAGCCTTCAATACCATTATTCCCTCAGTGCTGGTCAAGAAGCTACAAACTCTGGGCCTCTGCACCCACCTCTGCAACTAGATCCTTGACTTTCTCATTGGAAGACCACAGTCAGTACGAATTGGAAACAACATTGCCTCCTCATTGATTATCAACACAGGCGCACCTCAAGGAATCGTGCTTTGCCCACTGCTCTACTCATTATACACCCATGACGGTATGGCCAGGCACAATTCCAAATCTATCTACTAGTTTACCGAAGACACCACAGTTGTTGGTTGAAACACAAACAACAATGAGGAAGCGTACAGGAGGTGCCACCTTGCGCTCAGCATTAGCAAAACCAAGGAGATGATTGTGGACTTCAGGAGGAAGTCAGGGGAACATGACCCAATTTTAATCAAGGGCTCAGTAATGGAAAGGGTCAAAAACTTCAAATTCCTCAGTGTTAACATCTCCGAGGATCCGTCATGGAGCCTCCAATCACAAAGAAGGCTCACCCATGGCTAAACTTTGTGAGGTGTTTGAGGATATTCGGTATGGCACAGAAGATTCTCGAAAACTTCTACTGGTGTAATGTAGAGAGCATTCTGGCTGGTTGCATCACTGCCTGGTATGGAGGCATCAAATCTCAGAAGAAGAATAAACTCTAGAGGGTTGTTAGTTCGGCCTGCGCCATCACAGGCACTGGACTTCACTCCATTGAGGACAACTACATGAGGCGGTGTCTTAAAAAAAGCAGCCTCTATCCTCAAAGATCCCTATCACCCAGGCCATGCCCTCTTCACTCTGCTACCATCAGTAAAAAGGTACAGGAGCCTAAAGACGAGCACTTAGCAGCACAAGGACGGCTTCTTCCCCACTGCCATCAGATTCCTGAATGATCAATGAACCAAAGACACGGCCTTCCTTTTCATGCGCTATTATTTTTATTTTTATATATATTAGTTGTAAGGTGGTTTATAACATGAATGTTTGCACTATGATCTTGCTGCAAAACATTGAATTCTATCTTGTTCATGACAATTAATTCTGATTCAGATTCAATTATATCAAAGGGAGGAAAAAAAAGGATAGGGAACAAATTGGGGAGGACATAGGGCATTATACAGAAGCTGGGAGAGATGAAGACAAATAGAGGGAGAAACATTAGGAGGGGCAGAAGGTTAAAGAGAAAAGTAAGGAGTAGGAAAAGAAGAGCAGGTTTTGCTGTGCTCTGACAGCTTTCTCCTTTTCAGCAGGAAGAAAACTGAGAAGAAGAGCCATGCAGTGAACCATATGAGTTAGGAAACCATAGCGGTGGACCAGTGCTGATCTTGGTGGCCAAAGGCCTCAGGTTGCTGGTGAGCAGCTTCTGCGAAATATTGGGTCCAGGATCCGCATGGGTGCAATGGTGAGTTATGAGGAGCTGTTAGTGCACTGAAGATCCAGCTGTGCTGGGTGGGTCACGTCTCCAGAATGGAGGACCATCGCCTTCCCAAGATCGTGTTATATGGCGAGCTCTCCACTGGCCACCGTGACAGAGGTGCACCAAAGAAAAGGTACAAGGACTGCCTAAAGAAATCTCTTGGTGCCTGCCACATTGACCACCGCCAGTGGGCTGATATCGCCTCAAACCGTGCATCTTGGCGCCTCACAGTTTGGCGGGCAGCAACCTCCTTTGAAGAAGACCGCAGAGCCCACCTCACTGACAAAAGGCAAAAGAGGAAAAACCCAACACCCAACCCCAACCAACCAATTTTCCCCTGCAGTCGCTGCAACCGTGTCTGCCTGACCCGCATCGGACTTGTCAGCCACAAACGAGCCTGCAGCAGACGTGGACTTTTACCACCTCCATAAATCTTCGTCCGCGAAGCCAAGCCAAAGAAAGAGTGCCTGATGCCCTTCAGAAGCCCTGGAAACTATTGACACCTTCACCAATCCTGGAACCAGTACTCTGGTTGTTGATCCCTGCACTGTTTTCCTATCTTTCTCCCAGGCTCAGGTTCACTCCTCCCCCAATTTAGTGCTTCACTGCTTCTTCAGAGTCCACAAAATCCATGATCTGGGCTGCTAAGCGTGGAGCTCCATGGGTCTTGAAGTAAAATAAAATGGTGTCAACCCTGTTCTGCAGGCAGTTTAAAGCTTCATGGGGCCATTGGGGCAGGATGGCCAAGCACTCCACTCCTCCCAGGTCTGCACCAGCAGCAACTATAGGCAGTCCCTGCTCCAACACAATCCCCACACCTCCACTCACTCTGACGCAGTCTCCCCCGTTTGCTGCTCCAATGTGGTCCCCCAGCCACACTGCTCGCCTCTCCAATGCTGCCCGATTGCCACTCAGCTCGCCGCCTGAACCTGGCTACCACCCTCCTTGCCTCTCTGGCGTGATTCCCTGTGCCACCCCATTTTCCACTGCTGCTACCCTGTTCACCACTCAGGCACAGACACCACCCCCCCACTGGACTGGATAACTTCTGAATCAGATGGAAAATTTGGCTCCAGTTTTCCATGTTGTAAATCACCCAAATAAAATTCTTACTTGCTAATTTTGGTAGCTAGCTCCTTTATGAGAGAAAAAAATGTGTACTCCAAACTGGCATTTGTTAAAACTCAAGAGTGATAGAATTTCCTGATTGGTCTTGAATTTTAAATCTTTTTCTTCTGCTACATTGTGCCATTTTGAGAATACTGGCTGCCATCAAGCAACTTCCAAATGTTCATGTCTTCTGTTTGATCCTTGGATTGTTTTTTTAAAATATAGTGAATACTAAACAGAATACGATCCATAATATACTCCCTCCCCCCCCCCCACCACCCCCTGCCAAAGTCATCCTTTATACAGTAGCTTCCAGCACTTAATGACATATGAAATGGGTGCTGAATTGCCAATAAAACTGATGGTATTTATTATTTTTACTTTATGACATTGATATGGTCGACAAAGACTGGCTATAGAACTTTAATCTGTTTTGCTTCAAGATCAATCTTAGATTTGCTCATGTACAGTGCTGCATTATTATGTACTGTATTATTATGTTTAAGCTGTTTTAGTGTTGGGAAGTGTTTTATATGCATTGAAAGGTAAAATATATACTAAATATGCTATATAGTAAGATAAACATTTGCCTAACTGACGATAAATAAGGATCATATGTTCTTGTTCCAACTGAAATACAAATTCATATTAAAGACAGACCTAGGTAAAGGAACTTGTATTTAACCTGGGAACTGCCTGTTCAGCGGTACTGCCATCTTGATATCATATACATACTGCTCAATTGCATATGCTTTCTTTCCACAGAGCCTGATATCAGTGAGAGCTTTGTCCAGAGGTTGCTATCCATGACGTTGCAACTAAACATTTTACTGTAGAGCCAAACAATCATATTGTGCTTACTTGTGCAACCACGTCATTGCTAAATATAGTATGTTGCCCATCATATTAACTTATCTAACACTTCAATATTAGGGCAAAGGTGGCAGGAGGAGACATAACTGGGGCAGAGGTAGCAGGAGGAGTTGAACCTGGGGCAGAAGTGGCAGGAGGAGACGTGACTGGGTCAGAGGTGGCAGGAGGACAGGAGGAGTCGTGACTGGGACAAATAGTTGAGCATTTGCTGTGTTGCTCATCATCCAGCAATAAACTATAGTGGCTCATTTTACAGACACCTTTTCAATGCCAGTTGTAAGTAAAGGCTCTTCAGTGGAGCCCGGGTAATAGTTCTCACCTTGATTACAAATGTTTGGGCCAAATGCTGGATGGTGAGGTTGATGAAGATGGAGAGTTCACTGAAGAACATAAAACTCCCCTAAATCTGACCAATTGGTCACTCGGCCAGACTTGTCAAGTTGAGCAAGGGTGCAGAGGTGGAATAGTGACATTCAAAAACTTACCAACATTCAACATCACCTCAGATTCTCTCTGGGCAAACCCCAACTGGTTGGCATTAACATCAACTTAACCAGTTTCTATTAGCCCCCACCCACCCTATCTTTTCCTTGTCTCCATTCCTCTACTCTCTCTCTCTCTTCTCTTTTCCCTCTGTCCCCTTTCACAAAATCAAAATCAATTCCCTCCTTTCCTCTCTCCTCTTCCCCTCATAGCCAATGAACACATTTTGTCATTGGTCTGCAGTCCTACCCCTCCCAGCTTTCCTTTATTTATACATGCCATGAAGAATGGCTCAGGCCTTCTGCAGGTCATACCTGTCATGGCACCTCACCCTAACCCTCCTTTCCTGCAGGGTAACAATTCTAGCCTGTCCATCCTCACCCTGTAATGCAAGCTCCCTGATCTAGGCAACATCTTTGTGAATTATTGTTGCATCATCTTGAACTTAATCATATCTTTCCCATTGTATGGTGACCAGATGCACATTTTAAAAAAAAGTTTTTTTTATTTTTAAAAACTTGGACATATAGCATGGTTACAGGCCCTTTCGGCCCACGAGTGCGTGCCACCCAATTAGATCCAATCGACCTACAACCTCTGATACTTTTTGAAGGATGGAAGGAAACCAGAGCATGCAGAGGAAACCCACACAGACACGGGAAGAACCTACGAAATCCTACAGACAGCGACAGATTAGAACTCCGGTCCTGGTTGCTGGCAATGTAATAGTGGTGCACCAATTGCTATGCCAACCGTGCTGCCCCTACACTAACGATGGCTCCCTGAGGGCCTGGACTTCCCTGGCTTATCCCTGCTGTCCTTAAGTGAAGGTATGTCATTTGATATCCTCCAGTCTTCCAATACCTCACCTGTGGCTAACAAAGGTACAAATATCTCCTTCAGGGCCCAGCAATTTCCTGTCACATGTCCTTGGGATTTATCCAACTTGATGCATTATGCAATATCCAATTTACCTATCCCGTCTTAATATTGATATGCCCCAAAATATCACTCTTTTTTCAGATTGTAATATATACTACCTAAATCAGAAGGTCTGATTTACATCAGATCACTTCTTAATGTTGTGAGGAGTGTTGTTCTGCCTGGTTTCTTCCCAATGTTAATCAGGAAGAAATTGCAACAAGCCATCAGGAAACGATGAATTGTGATGGACAGATAGAATGGAGTGTTTCTGATGCACATATGGAATCTGATGTCATGTCTAGTTAATTTTCTCCATGGACTACCATGTGGATGAAGAAGTAGAGGCTCTCTCTGGAACTTGCTGCCAAGGGTGGTGCTGCAATTGGATACAAATACAATGTTTTAGAGGTGTTGAGGGAGAGACAAAGAGAGAGAGAGAGAGAGAGAGAGAGAGAGAGAGAGAGAGAGAGAGAGAGAGAGAGAGGCACATACATAAATTGGCAAAGCATGGAAGGATATAGTCCAAATGCAAGCAAAAAAATTAGTCCAGATGAACAAGATCAGCATGGATGTGGTGGGCCACAGGACTCTAAAAGTATGCAGTTCTATTATGCAAATCTTTCCCTGTCTAAAACACAATGTGTAGGAGTTAATCCAAGTGAAGAGCTCCAACCACTTTGAATAGGCATGAGGAGACATGACCTCAGGCTGACAGAACTAGTGGTACAAGATGGGATGTGGCTAGTGAGCTCTTTAATGTCCTCCTTCTGTTCTGTAATTTTTCTCCAGTTCTAAGATTCATTGTAAGATCAAAGACCATGGAAATAGCTAAAGAGAGAAAGGAGAATCTTGTACCCCTTTGATTATAGTCAAAAGATTTCATTTGTAACAAGGATTAGGAATGCTTTGGACCTGTGACAGGGCAAATAATAATGGAAAATACTTTACTGGAAATTTTGCAAAATATTTCAGGTGTTTTTATGCACCTGATGACTGAGAGAACCTCTTTACATTTTAATTATCAGAATCAGTATTTATTGTTAAGAACATGTCATTAAGTTCATTGTTTTACAGCAGCATTTCAGGTGCAAACACTGAATATATATTACATTAAAAAATAAATCAGTGCAGAAGAAGAGAAAGTGAGGTTGCGTCTATGCTTCATTGTCCATTCAGAAATCTGATGGCGGAGGGGAGGAAGCTATTTTTGTGCTGTTGTTGGATGTTACCTCCTTCCTGATGATAACAGCATGAAGAGGGCATGGCCTGGGTGCTGAGGGTCCTTGAGGATAGAGGCTGCTTTCTTGAGAAACTGCCTCTTGTAAATGGCCATGAAGTGAAGGCTGGTACCCATGATGTCACTGGCCAAGTTAACAACTCTTTGTAGCATTTTCCTGTCCTGTGCATTGACACATCCATACCCAACAGTGATGTAACCAGTTAGAATGCTCTCCATGGTACACCTGTACAAATTTGCAAGAGTCTTTGGTGACCTACCAAATCTCCTTAAACTCCTAACAAAGCACAGCCACTGAAATAGCCTTCTTCATAATTGCAGTACCCAGGACAGATCTTTAGAGATTTTGACACTCAGGAATTTGACGTTCTTTACCCTTCCCCCTGCTGACCTCTCTCTCTCACTCCTGTCCGCTTCCTCATTGCTGTCTGTGATTTTGCAGATGACCGTGGTGCCATCGACAAATTTGTAGATAGCATTTAAATTATGCCTAGCCACACAGTCAGGGGTGTAGGGTGAAATGAGCAGCGAGTTAAGCATGTATCCTTGAGGTGTGCCAGAAATCTCCAGAAATGGCAAACTGTTGTCATGCTGCACTGATCTCATGGCTGAAGGGAGATTGGGGGATTCAATAGATTTCTTATTTTTAGCAGTGAAGCCAGATAAATTGGTCAGACAGAATTAACAGTCCGTCACAGATCCTTCTGTTCTCATCATATCATTGGGACTGAGTGCCTCTGAGTCAAGCTTTCAGGTTGACTGTACATATTGCGCAACATATATGAGGAGCCCAGGGTATGTATTGGTCCCCAGTTTTACAACTGAAGTAGAGCTCATAGGCTTTCTTAATAAATGCAGTCTTGTTGCATCTTTGAGCCTTAAGATGTATCGCAGCTGGGGGTGTGGCCATGCAAAGGAGCTAGACTGCTGTCTCTTGGATGAGCTCTTTGTGATGAGTTTTAAAAAGATGGTTTAAAAATTTTAATTTATGAATTTTTTCACTGTGGATGAACAAGATGAACTCTAAGAAGCCAAGACAGCAAAAAAACAAAATTGGAAGAGACACTGGCTCAGCCAGGATCGTCAAGTGAAAGCCAAAAAGGGAGTGGCACAAGAGTAGGGGTGGGGGGGGGAGGGGGTCAGTGTGAGACCTGAATATAATCCTGTAGAAGATAGAGACTATGCATTTGTTTCACAGGAGTTGAAACCACAGTGTGAGATACATCAGAGAGGATGACTGAATTTAAAGACTCAATTGACGATTTAATGGGACCAATGGGCCATGGAAGTTGACTTGGTTAAAACATAAGGAAAGCTGAAAGCTTTGGAAGAAGATGCGAAGAAGTGGGACTTGGATAAAAGCTATGCTGCATAAGGTCGACCACATGGAGAATTTCAGCAGACGCAATAATGTTCAGATTATTAGTTGGAAGGAAGGGACTGAAGGGAAAGACTTGGTGACTTACTTTGGAACTTGAATCCCATGAGGGTGGGGAGAAAATAAATTCAACAGAAAACTACAAATAGAAAAGCTCATCGGACCATTGGACCCAGATAATCTGATGAGCAGTGACCATGGCCAGTTCTGGTAAGACTTTTGAGTTACCGGGAACGGGAAGCTGTTTAGGGAGTGGCATTTGATTACTCCAAGCAACATAATGTCCCACTTGAGATCGATGGCAGAAAGGTCTTATACTTTCAAGACTTCGCAACTTTGATTAAGCAAAGGAAGGAGTTTGAAACATAAAAAAGGCAATTGCGGTCAAAGAACATAAAATACTCGATATATCCTGCAAATCTGAGGGTCGAATCAACTGATGGCAATCAATGTTTTATCAAGACTAAAGAAGAAGTGGAAGAATTTTTAAGAAGATTATGAGAAGATTAAAGCAATTAAACAAGAATATTAGAAGAATGTTTACAATGGGACCAAGTAAAAAGTGTATGTTTTGAATTGTTTATATGTTATAGAAATGTGCACAGAGAGCTCAAGAAAGAGTGAGAACTTGTAAAAAAAATAGTAGCAGGGTGGAGACTCCGGTCTAAGGAGGATGATGGCACTGGGAGAGGCGTAGCTTTGCAAGATGATGCTAAAGGGAGGGGTTCTTCTTTCTCGGAAGATTCCATGGGCTTTTTTCACGGCTTCCAGGATTTCTTGTTTACGTCACCATCAGAACAGAGGCACTCTATATGATTTTTAAAGGAGAAAGATCACTGTATTATTTGAATAATCAACATTTTATTGCTGAACAATATTTGTTTAAAAATTGGTATGGATAGAACATTAAAGTTTATAGTCTGAATATTAATGGACTAAGTGGGACAGTGAAAGAAAAAGGATCTTGGCACACTTTTTTTGAAAACTTTATTTATAATTAAAAAGAATACAATAAAAAACCCCTGTTACATTAGTAAAATACAAAATCATAAATTAGTACATTAATAAACAACCCATCCCCCACCCCTCTACCCCCCTAAAAAAAACCAAACTACCCCTATTTTTACATAATAATGGAGCCTTTTACAAAAATTATATATTACATATATAAAAAGTAATTAACATATACTAAGACCCATACATTTTAAATATGAATCCCACATTTTAGTAAAAAAAATAATTATTATGTAATCTATATGTTATTTTTTTCTAAATAGATACGTGATTTCAATTCATTATGCCACCTTTGAATACTTATCTTTACATCACCTTTCCATGTTACTGCTATACATTTTCTTGCTACGGCTAAAGCCAAACGAATAAAAGCAATTTGAAATTTGTCCAATTTCAATCCCTTTAAGCCCATCATAAATCCTAATAGAAACAATAAAGGATCAAATAATAGCTGAATATTATATAAATGTTCTAAAAATTGTCTAACTTTTAACTAAAAATTTTTACCTTTTCACATGACCAAACAGAGTGTAAGAAAGACCCTTTTTGTATTCCACTCCGAAAACATAGATCTGAATCCCTAAAACCATATCTTTTCAATTTCTCCGGTGTCATATATAACTGATGTAAGAAATTATAATTAACTAAATTAAATCTCACATTAATCAACCTAGTTACCACATTTTCACACATCTTTAACGAATTTTCCTCCAATTGTAACTCTTTCTTCCATTTGTCTTTTATTTTAAAAACACCAGGTTTATTAATCTTCTCTTGCAACAAACTATACATTTCTGATATAAATCCTTTTTTCAAAGGTTCTGTAATTAATTTTTCAAACCTAGTCAAATTAGGAAGTTTAATTTCTTGTCCAAAATTTTCTTTTAAAAAAGCTTGCATTTGGTAATAAGCAAATATATATGAAATTTTTCTTGTAATTGGATAAAAGAAAGAAAAACACCTTTCTCAAAACAATCCTTCGAATACCTTTCAATTCCCATTCCTTTAAATAATGACTATCCATTGAAAATGGTATAATCCTGTTTCTATATAGACCAGTAATTTTACCCTTAGCTCCAATTATACAATCTCTTTCATACCAAATATCCATTAAATGTCTAAGTACAGGGACATTATAAGTCTTCAAGAAATTTGGTCTCCATTTATATATATTTTAAAGAATTTACATCATTCTCTGAAAGTTGTATTAATTCAACTCTAGCCCATATAGGAGTTTGTTCCATATCTAACATTCGATTAATAAATTTCATTTGTGCTGCTTCATAATAATTTTGAAAGTTTGGTAACTGAAGACCTCCTAACGCATATTTCCAGGTCAAGTTTTGCAATGAAACTCTAGATAGTTTATTCTTACACAAAAATAAATGAATTGCAGCATTTAGTTCTTTAAAAAAGGACTTTGGTAAAAAAAAAACAGGGAATAGATTGAAAAAGATACTGTATACAAGAAAACACATTCATCTTAATGCAATAACTATTAAAGTTAAAGGTATATCTTTCCACTTCTTCAAATCTGCTTTAATATTTCTTAACAATGATATATAATTCAACTGATGCAACTGATGACATTCCACATTTATTATCACTCCTAAATACTTTATCTAATCAGACCAATGAAACTGGATAATCTGCTTACACTCTGGATAATCTTCATTTGAAACAGGTTGTAATTCATTCTTGTCCCAATTAATTTTACACCCAGACATTTTTCCATACTCTTTCAAACATGTCTGCAAATATACCAAAGATTCTTTAGGATTTGTTAAATAAATTAACACATCATCCGCAAATAAATTAATTTTATATTCATCTTCTCCAACACTAATATCTTTAATAGTAACCTTCTGTCTAATAGATCGAGTTAAGGGTTCAATCACCAAAGCAAATAAAGCCAGAGATAATGGAGAACCCTGCCTAGTTGATCTTGATAAAGCAAATGAAGAAGAAATTAATCCATTGATCTTGGCACACTTAAAAAAAATAAAAGCAGATGTAGTTTTCCTGAATTGGAACATGCTAAATTAAAATGAGGATGGGTGGGGCAAGTAATATCGTCTTCTTTCGGTTCAAAGGCGAGAGGAATAGCAATTTTAATTAATAAAATGTACCAGCAATAGTAGAAGATATATCAATTGACCAAGCCAGAAGTTTGTAATGTTACATTGTAAAAATTATGCAGAATCCTTAATGCTCCAAATTATGATGATGAAGCCTTTATGAAGCCTTTAAACGCAGCAGAAGGTAGACAAAATATATTGGTCAGGGGGATTTTAATTTCTGTCAAGAACTGATATTGAGAATGGTAACAAGGGTGAAGGCCACAAAAGTGACGCTATCATTTATGAAAGACTTAAATCTGATTGCTATCTGGAGGCAGCTCCGCCCCACAGAAAGAGACTATTCGTTCTACTCAAGGGACCATGACTCACATACAAGATTGATTTAATTTTAATGTCTGCCCAGTTAAAAAGCAAAGTGGTAAAAACAGAATTTTTGACGAGGCTACTGTCAGACCACTCACCATTACCTTAACTATTGTGATAGTGGAAAAACAAGAAAATATGTGCAGATGGTATCTTAATGCCAGATCGTTGAAAAGGACAGACTTCTGTGAGTTTATTAGGAGACAAATAGAGCTATTTTGTGAGATAAATCTCTCCTCCACCGATAACAACTTTTTGATATGTGACATTTAAAACGTATCTGAAAGGGCAAATTATTTCTTATATAAAAAATCTTAAAAGAGAACATAATGTAGAATTAGATGGTTTGGAGAAAGAGATAACAGAACTGGAGAAAGAATATCAGAGGATGCATTTACAAGAATAAATATAGACTCTTAGAGAATAAAAAACTGAGATATAACACATTACAAATGTATAAAATGGAAAAATAAATATTTTAAATACTAAATAAAATGTTATGAAATAGGAGAACGAGCACATAAGGTCTTGTCCTGGCAAGTGAAGTCAGAGGAGTCGTAGAGGATGATAAATACAATTAAAACAGAAGCCGACATTTTAACATACTATACAAAGCTATATAAATCAGAATTATTAGGAAAGGATAATGAGATGGACAAGCTCATACCCCTTTCACAAGAGAAGAAATTGAGAAGGCTCTGAACACTCTGCAGGCTAATAAGTCTCTGAGGGAGGATGGGTTCCTGCCTGAGTTCTGTAGATAATTTAAGGATTTGATGATATCTCTTATAATGGAAGTGCTAGACAATGCAGTGGAGACAACAGACTCTCCTGGACTCTTTTTCAACAGCTTTTATTACAGTGTTGCCAGCAAAAAACAAGGACCCATATAAAATCTCATCACACAGACCTATCTTGCTTTTGAATGCTGATTATAAGATATTGGTGAAAGTGTTAACTAATAGACTGGAACAATGTTTACCTAAATTGATACATAGAGATCAGGTGGGATTTGTTAAAGGAAGACACTCTTCAAATAGTCTGGGTAGGCTATTCAATATGATACATAGAGCTAAATCAAAATTGAATTCCAGTATAACAGTCTCTCGACACAGAAAAGGCAATCGACGGGCCATGTGATGCGGTGAGAGTAGGTGGAGGCAGAACCCGAGAGCTCCCAGGCTTTTTAAGCAAAATTAGGGTTAAAAACCTAAACAAAGTATCTAAAATACCAGGAAAGGGCTTTGGAAAGTATTTACAGTACAGAATGGCCAAAAAGGGCAAGCTGCTGAGTAAGAATATGAAAGAAATTTCCCCGAAGCGAGAGACGAAGCAAGGTATGCCTCGTGGTAGGAAAAATGGTGGGACCGTTCTGGGGCCAGAAGTGGAAGCTGGAATATCAAACCTGAAATTTATCAGATGGGAAGAGCAGGACTCTAATGGAAATGGTTGGCAAGAATCTGAAGAAAAATCCCTGAAGCCCTTGGGGATGGGGAAAGAATCGGGTCCCCCCTCCCTCAATGGGACCATAGTACCGGGTGCGCTCATGGGGAGTGCAAAAGACCTCTTGCCCGTGAAGAGGTCAGCGTCAGCAACGGTTGCAGGGCAGCAGCGCTGAACCCCGAAGACATCGGAGTGGCCCGACAGAAGGGGAACTGGCAGGAAATCGGTGTTGGTGCCAATAATGGGGTCAAGTGCGATACTCACCTCTGCTCCACTAGCGGTCCAAGATTGAGTCCCATGGAGCAGCGGGTGTTGGTGTCAGTGTCGGCGCTGACAGTGGGGACGACTCCAATACTCTCCTCTGCCTCAGTAGCAGGACCAGGATCGAGTCCCGCGGAGCAGCGGGAGTCCTGACACCAACCGGCATTGAAACAAACAGATCAGCTGACAGGTGCAGCGCAGTTCTAGAAGAGATCTCTAATACAGGCAGCTGCAGCAGCGGGGAGTCCAGAAATCTACACGAGCAATACTCCAGCGTTGAAGGCAGGTCCTGTGGAGCAGGGAGACCTGGAGAGAGAACTCTGGTAAAGAAAAGCAAGTGGGGGCTCAGAGCCCTCCCCGCATTATGTTATTGACAAGATGGGGCAAATGGAAAGCAGGCTCTTTAGAACGGTGGATGAAAGAGCCCAAGTCATGGGGGGGGGATGCTAGACAGGGTCCAGAGCACCCTATCTGGACTAATGGGTAGGGTGGCTGAGGTGGAGGAAGGGGTGAGCCAAAATGAGAATACACAGTATAAATAATGAGGTAGAAATATTATTAAAGGAAAGGGAAAATGTTTGGAAAACATTGGATGCCCTTGAAAATTATAGAAGAAGAAATAACATCAAGATAGTGGGGTTAAAAGAAGGAGTGGAAGGACGGAATCCGACACATTTCTTCCAAACTTGGATCCCTAAGGTGTGGGCAGGGAAGTCCTGGGAGAAAGGATTGAGGTGGAAAAGGCGTATAGATCTATTTTCCCCAAAGGCCGCAATCTGTCCTGGTGAGACTGCTACGTTAACAGGACAGAGAAAAAATAATGGGGGAAGCAGCGATGAATGCGAAAACAAGAGGGTCCCTCTAGAGGTGGAAGGCAAAAAGTTTTTTTCTACCCAGACATTAGCGTGACCCTCCTGAAAGCAAGAAAAGCATTAAAGCCAACTAAAAGATTCGTTTACCAAAAAGATTACAACTGTGTATTGAGGTATTGTTGCCAGGGGGAAAAAGAAAATTTATTGCAGACCCAAAGAAAGCATGTGATTTTGCCAAAGGTTTACCCACAAATGGGAAACATAAAGGAGAGGTAGAATTTGAAGGAAAGGTGTTCTAGATTATACTGATATATTGTCTTACCTTTCTTGGTATTTAAATTGTTAAAGTACTTTTTTTTAAAGAAAGGGTTAACCCAAATAACTATAATAGTTTATCTGTAACTTTTCCCGGGAGCTCGGGTGATGGAGAGGGGATTAGATGGGTGCTGGTGGCACAACCTTTTGTTGTGGGGAATGGTTGACAGCTGAAGGAGGCTGTCAGCAAAATGGAGGGGAGGGTGGATGTAGTATGGGGCAGAGGTTGCATTGGAAGGGTTATATGGGATTAAGGGGAAGTATAACTGTGAATGTCTTTTGCACTTGGTTTCATGTTGTTCTGCTTAGTTATTTGAATTATTGTCTTTGTCCTTGTCCCACCCTTGTTTTTTATTTGCTTATTCTCGTGGCTTGGGTGGAGCGGATCAAAGATTGGATGGTAAGAGATTGGGAGTGCGTAGGGGGGGGTGGCAGAGAGGGGGAGGTACTTTGGGAAGAACCTGGAGATAATGATTAAGAGCATAAATGTAGTCTCTTTTAGTGTTAATGACCTAAACAGTCCGGTGAAACGGAAAAGGCTCTTGACACATTAAAACAATAGAGGTGGAGCTGGCCTTTCTTCAAGAGACACATTTAACTGAGCGGGAACATCAAAAGTTAAAAAGAGAATGGGTGGGTCAGGTTATATCCTCCTCATTTGGCTCAAAAGCAAGGGGAGTGACACTTTTAATAAGGAAGATTGATTGTTCCAGTGTGGGTGCAGACGGCGACTGAAGACAAAATGGGTAGACTCGTAATGGTGCACTGTCAAGTATACTCAGAGTCCTGGTCACTAGTTAATGTGTACACCCCCAATTTTGATGATGTAAAATTTATACAGGATATTTCTCTACATTTGGCAGAGGGAAGTGAAAATATTTTGATAGGAGTGACCTTAATTTATGCCTGCATCCTCTATTGGACAAGTCCACAAAACATATAACTAGGACTAGAGAGGCAAAAGCCACCATTCACTGTCTGAGAATTGAATTTAATAGATGTGTGGCATAGAATGCATCCAAGAGAGAGAGACTACTCATTCTACTCAAAACAACATGACTCCTACTCTAGAATAGATTTCTTTTTGGCTTCAGTCCATTTATAAGATAGGATCATGGAAGCCGAGTACAGAATGAGACTTCTCTAAGACCACTCCCCCCAGTCTTGACTATAGGCATGCCAGATAAACAGGACACAGCATACAGGTGGCATCTTAACACTTTTCTATTTAAAAAGCCAGAATTTTGTAGCTTTATAAGATGTCAAATAACTCAGTTTTGTGAGGACAGCTGTCTCTCTACTCCAGATAAATTTCTTCTATGGGACACCCTCAAGATGTACTTGAGTGGTCAGATAATTGGGTATACGAAGATGGTCAAGAAAAATTATATGAGGGAAGTGGAGGAATTGAAATAGGACATTACCCAATTAGAGAAGGATTTTCAGGAATCAGGCCTAGAGGACCATTACAGGGCTCTCACAAATAAGAAATTGGAATATAATATGCTTTAGATATAAAGTATGGCAAAGGCTTTTATGAGGTCGAGACAAAAATATTATGAGTTGGGGATGAGAGCTCATAAGGTACTCACATGGCAGTTGAGGGCCGAACAAGCCTCTAGAACAATTAATGCAATACGAATGGAGAATGGCCAGGTCTCTTACAAACCAAAGGAAATTAATGAGGCCTTCAGGGAATTTTATGAAGGATTATATAAATCTGAATTGTCTAGGAGCATCAATCAAGAGGATAAGTTCCTGGCCAGATTAGACCTCTCCTGTCTGAACCAAGAGGATCAGGCAGGATTAGATCTTACTTTTACTGAGGAAGAACTGGGTAAAGTATTGAGTGTGCTGCAAACGAGGAAGTCTCCGGGGGAGGATGGGTTCTCCACCCAAAAGGGCCTCACCTTGGCACATGACCAGGTTGCATGCACAAATGTCAGGCAGGAGCCTGAGTTCTTATTGAGAATTTAAGGACTTATTAATTCCTCTGTATATGGAGGTGATAGATAGGCTAAGGAAACAAGGTCCCTGTCAGAATCTTTTACAGTGGCGATTGTTACAACGATTTTAAAGAAGGTTAAGGATCCGCTTATGCCTCTTCATATAGGCCATTTTCTCTGCTGAATACCGATGACAAGATCCTAGGCAAAGCCCTGGCAAATAGATTAGTATTGCATTTGCCAAAATTGATAAACAAGGATCAGACAGGCTTTGTGCAGGGAAGGCAGGCAGCAGATAATATTGGCAGATTGCTGAGTGTTATGCATTTGGCACAATCTAGAAATGAGAAGGGACTGGCCATCTCCTTGAATGCAGAAAAGACTTTCGATAGACCGGATTGGGAATTTTATTCAAGGAGAAGGCAGGGCTGGGATCAATTTTTCAAAACTGGATTAGGGCGCTATACCACGCACCCAAGGCAAAAATTGTAACCAATGGGCAAGTCTCTTCAGCCTTCCCACTTACCAGATCTAGTAGACATTCCAAACATTGCCTGTGCCCACTCTCACAGGCTCTCTTTGTGTAGGCAATGGATTCATCAGGATCTAGACATCAAAGGTTATTGAGTGGGCCAGGAGAAACATAAAATTAATTTGTTTGCTGATGACCTACTGATATATTTGACCCTGCAACTTCTCTGCCTAGACTGCACAAGATGCTAGAGGACTATGGGGAACTGTCTGGGTATAAGATCAATTGGGATAAGAGCGAGGTGATGCCACTGAGGGTAATTATAGTCAATTTAAAGGAATTAGTAATTTAAAGTGGCCACAGAAGGGGATCATATACCTAGGAGTTAATATTGATAGTGACCTGAATAACTTATATAAGTTACATGACTTATATAAGTTAAATTATGCCCCCTTAAACTTAGAGGTGGATGCCCCTGCCTAACACACTGGCAGACAGGGTCAACTGCATCAAAATGAATGTGTTGCCAAGATTCCAGTATCTTTTCCAAACATTTCCTGTGCCGTTACCCAAGGGTTTCTTCAAACAGTTATCACATATGGTTAGGAGGTCTCTATGGAAAAATTAACATGGGTCTATAGTCTAGGTGGATTGAAATTGCCAGACTTTAAAACATATTATTGGGCGGCTCAGTCAAGATACCTCGCCTCCCTTTTTCAGGGAGGAAATGTACCATCTTGGGCACAAATGATCTGCACCTGGTGGTTGAGAAGATAGCATAGGATTTTATTTCTAATGAGACATTAAATTGTTGACAGGGAAGAAGGGTAGCCTCATCTTAAAACAGGTGATTAGTATCTGGGCCAAAATCAACCAGTATTTGAATATTAAGATGGGGCTGTCACCAAAAACTCCCTGGACTATGAATAAATTAATACCACTGACAGTGGGTAACAAGATTTTGGACACCTGGCTTCATAAAAGAGTCAGATGTATAGAGGACTGTTATGACCAAGGGCAATTAATGTCATTTGAACAGCTCAAAAATAAATATGATTTACTGAATAAAACATTCCACTGCTATCTTCAAATAAGGTCTTTTCAACGGGACGTATTAGGTCCAGGTATGGTCCTACCTTTGCAGTAGCATAGAGGCTCTGATTCGAAGGAGGATCGGCAAGAAATTTATTTCAGCAATGTATTACCTGTTCCAGTCAGAGGGACCTCATAGGTTGAGCGAAAGATGGGAGTTGGACTTGGGCATTACAATTGGTGAGAAGTGCTGGTCCAACCTGTGCCAGGAAAGCATGACCACGGCCATTAATGCAAGGTACAGGCTGGTCCAGTATAACTTTTTGCACCAATTGCACATAATGCTGCAGAAAATCATAGATCAAAACCAGAACTTTAGGTGCGGTGTGCAACCGGGACGTTTGTGCATGCAACCTGGTCATGTGCCAAGGTGAGGCTCTTTTGGGTGGATTTAGGCCAAGTCCTGGAGAAAATTATAGGTAAACAGTTCCCTCAGGACCCAGAGTTGTTCCTGCTGGGAAATATATTGGACATAAGGCTTACAATAAAGCTGTCCAAATTTCAAATCCAATTTGTGTTAATCACATTGGCAGTGGCCAGGAAGTGCATTGCGGTGACCTGGAAGTCCGACTCTATTCTTAGTATCGAGCGACGGAACAAGGAAATGCAAAGTTGCGTTGCCCTGGAGAAAATAACTTACAATCTGAGAAACAAGTACAGCACCTTCTGGAAGATTTGGCAGCCATACATGCACTACATAGTGTCATGATAATGAATATGCATGATATGTATTAACCTGACCGGAAGTCAGATGGTATGCACTGGAGGTGGAAGGTGCAGGATGATGAAATAAGGGAAGCAGGAAAATAAAGACACTGAGATGTTCAACTGGTAAAGCATGTGGTGATGATGTTATTAATTTCACATTTCGGGCCACAAATGTGACATTGGCGACGAGGATAAACATTTTGGATTTTAAATTGTGATAAACATTTTGGATTTTGAATCGGTGGCTTTGAGCTGGAAGGTTTTCTTCATGGCAGTCACAGGAGCTGAATTTCTAGCACTTCGAGGTGTTCCTCATTTTGACCCGACGGGTGATGCAAGCACTGTGAGTGTTAAGTGGAAGGCATGGCTGGAAGAATTTGAAGCCTTCGCCGACAGTCGTGGCCTATTTCTCGATAGCAGTATGGCGGAACAGAAAGCGCAGCAGAGGGCATTACTTCTCTTCACCGCAGGACCCGCAGTTTGGGAAACTTTTAAGATGCTTTCGAATACTGGAAGGAAGGAGGAATACCAGAAAGCTGTAGATGCATTGAATGCACACTATGTGGTGACACCAAATGCTACATTTCAACCCCATTTGTTTCGCAAAACAAAACAAGAAGATGGAGAAATGGTTGCCCAGTACGTGACGAGATTGCGACAACTGGCTGTGGGATGCAATTACGTGGTAGCTGATTTGGACAACCAGTTATTGGATCAAGTTGTGCAGCACTGCAGATCAGACAAACTCGAAGACGACTGCTGGAAAAAGGGGGTGAGTTGAAACTTACCAATGCTTTAACAATGGCTGCTGCATTAGAGGCTGTTGAGGGGAAATTTCATACCATGAAACTAAAAGACAACTCAAGCCAGCCCAGTAAAGACAAAGTTGGTCAACAAGTAAATAGGCTCTCACATAGCCATAGCCAGCCAAGAAATATGCCGACACATGACTTGGAGTGTTACAGATGTGGAAACAGAGGTCATTTTGGAAAAGACCCATGCTGCCCAGCAAAAGACAAAGTTTGTAGAAAGTGTGGAGGTAAAGACCACTTTGCAAAGAAGTGCAAAAGCAAGTCAAATGCAAACCAGAATGGGAAGAGTACAGCTTCTAAGGGCAAAGCTTGGGGGAAAGGAAAGTATCCTGGAAAGAAAGGCACTATTCGCCATATAGAAGGTGACCCAGAAAGTGATGATGATGATGGGCACTGGATGGGCAGAAATACTATCAGTTGACATTGAATGATGTACATCATGAGAAGGTTCCAGTGATAATTGGTGGTGTGACAGTTCCGGTCATTGTAGACTCAGGCAGTGACAGTAATGTAATTGACCGACATTTATGGGAGAAATTGAAAAGAAAAAAGATCATTTGTACATCAAAGAAGTGTTCAAAGAAACTATCCATACACAGCAACCAAGCCATTGCAGACCATTGGATGTTTCACTGCGACTGTTGAAGCTGGTGACAAGTACACCGAAGCAGAGTTTGTTGTCATAGACGGGAGGGGAGAACCATTGCTGAGTAGACGCACGGCGCAAGACCTGGCAATACTTCATATTGGAGCTCGTGTCAATTCAGTTCAGTCATACGAGGATATGAAGCAAGAATTCCCCGCAGTTTTCCAGGGAATAGGAAAGCTGAAAGGTCGACAACTAAAGCTAGCAGTGGACAAAATGGTCAAATCCAAGGCGCAACCAGTGCGCAGAACTCCAGTTGGACTTCATGGGAAAGTCGAGGCCAAAATCAAAGAGTTGATCGAGCAAGACATTATTGAACCTGTAGAACATTCAACATAATGGGTCAGCCCAGTAGTGATCGTGCCCAAACCAAATGGTGACATAAGACTGTGTGTTGATATGAGGATGGCCAATGAAGCTATAATTCGAGAACGACACCCCATACCAACAGTGGAGGAAGTACTTCAGGAGTTAACTAGCAGTCAGGTGTTCTCAAAAATTGATTTAAAATGGGGCTATCATCAATTAGAGCTGGACTCAGAATCCAGGGACGTGACAACATTTGTGACTCACTGTGGATTGTACCGGTACAAGAGACTATCGTTCGGCATCAATGCAGCTCCTGAGATCAACCAGTACGAAATTCATCGAGTGATTCAAGGCATTCCTGGAGTTGCCAACATTTCTGATGATATCATAGTCCATGCGGCTACAAAGGAAGAGCATGA
The DNA here is from genome assembly GCF_036971445.1 of Narcine bancroftii. Classification (NCBI taxonomy): domain Eukaryota; kingdom Metazoa; phylum Chordata; class Chondrichthyes; order Torpediniformes; family Narcinidae; genus Narcine; species Narcine bancroftii. The sequence continues at coordinate 213,883,938 of NC_091471.1, forward strand.
CAGATGGTTGAGGATTGTGCTATCCAGACTACAGGGGGCAAGCCTTACCGTGAATGGAGACAAGTGCCAGTTTGGTGTCTCAGAGATGGACTTCATGGGACACAGGCCTACACGGGAAGGACTGAACCCAGCTGATGCCAAGGTGAAAGCTGTTGCAGATGCACGTGAACCCCAGAATGCAACGGAGATGAGGAGCTTCTTGGGATTGGTTAATTATTGTGCAAAGTTCATCCCTAACTTTGCTACACTGACAGAACCACTGAGGAAACTAACCAGGAAAAGTGTACCATTCCATTTTGGCTCTGAGCAGAATGAAGCATTCACAGCTCTGAAACAAAGTCTGACGAATGCCGATACTCTTGGGTATTATGATCTGGCTGCACCAACCAAAGTCATAGCAGATGCTAGTCCTGTTGGGTTAGGAGCTGTGTTGGTCCAGATGCGTGATGTGGGACCAAGAATCATTGCCTATGCCAGCAGATCTTTGACAGATGTGGAAAGGAGATATTCTCAGACAGAGAAAGAAGCACTCGGACTTGTATGGGCCTGCGAGAGATTCCATGCATATTTGTATGGCATTGAATTTGAACTCATCACGGACCATAAACCATTGGAGGTGATCTATGCCATCAGGTCCAAACCGTGTGCCAGGATAGAACGATGGGTGCTCAGACTCCAACCGTACAAGTACAGAGTAGTCCACATTGCTGGGAAAGCAAACATTGCTGATCCGCTGTCCAGATTGTTGAAAGATGGATGCCCACAATTCAAGTCAGAATTGGGGACAGAAGCAGAGAGTTTTGTACGCTTCGTAGCTATTCAGTCGACACCGGAAGCTGTGACAATGAGGGAAGTCGAGAGAGAGTCCGAACATGACCCAGAACTCATGGAAGTTAGAGAATGTATCCAAAGTGAACAAGGCATAAATTCCCATTAGAGACTAACTTTGTTGCATCGGGCAGTGTGTGTTGAGGGTTTGTAGATTGGTGATACCACAGAGGTTGAGACCAAAGATCGTATCATTAGCTCATGAAGGACACCTAGATATTGTTGGTACCAAGCAAAACCTCAGGAGTAAAGTATGGTGGACAGGTTGTGATAAAGACGCAGAGAAATTCATCAAAACCTGCCATGGGTGTCAACTCACAAGTAGGAATAATCCTCCAGAGCCAATCCGGAGTATGCAACTTCCAACAGGACCGTGGATCGATGTAGCTGTTGATTTTCTCGGATCTTTACCAACTGGCGAGTCAATCATAGTAGTGGTGGACTACTACAGCAGATACTATGAGTACTCTGTGATGAGGTCAACGACCACTGAAAAAACGATACAAGCATTGGCAGAGATCTTCACGAGATATGGATTGCCTGTTACGCTATACTCTGACAATGGTCCACAGTTCATTTCAAAGACATTTGCTGAATACATGAGGACCACAGGTATTCACCATCATAAAGTAACTCCTAAATGGCCGCAAGCCAATGGGGAAGTAGAGAGACAAAATCAGTCCATCGAAAAACGATTACGGATTGCTCATGCAGAAGGACAGAACTGGAGAGAAGCATTGTTATCCTATGGAGCTGTCTATCGGGCAACGCCTCATGCAACCACAGGAAAAAGTCCAGCAGAAGTACTTTTTGGGAGGAAAATCCGCACAAAAATGCCCGAAATAAAGGAAATCAGGGACGACCAGGAGATGAGGGACCACGATGCTGAAAAGAAGTGAGCAGCAAAGCTGTATGCAGACTCGAGGCGTGGGACCAGGTACTCAGACATCATGCCTGGAGATAATGTTCTTGTGAGGCAAGAGAGTGGTGGTAAGCTAGACACACCTTATTACCATCAACCCTACATGGTTGTATCCAGAAGCGGCAGTGTGGTGACAGTCAAGTCTCCAGCTGGAGTCCTGTACAAAAGAAATGTGTCTGGTGTCAAAAGGTACCAATCCAGAGCGACACCGAGTGAAGTGGTTGGAAGTCCAATACAAGATGCTCAACCTGAGGGACCAGATGATGTTCCAGAGGTAGTTACCAGCATTCCCGATGAAGTGGCCAGAGTACCAGAAACACCAGAGGCCGCAGCGAGCAGTGTTTCTGGTGCTGAGGGTGAACAACCAAGTTGCGACAGTAGCATTGCAGGAAGACCGAGATGGGACAGGAAACCACCTAAGCGATATGAAGATTTTGTGCCATATTTCTAATTGTTCCCGCATTATCACGAAAGTGAAAGATTGTGATAGTTGGAATGAGTTTCAATGAAGCGCAGTAATGTTACTCACCAAGGAAGAGAAATGATAATGGGAACATTTGGACAGTGATTTGATCAATACATCATAAAGTACACGTGTGAGTGCTGTATGAATTGCATTTTTGTTTAGTCGAATATTTGGTATTACATGAAAAAAAAACAAAAGTATTGGAATTTAAACATGTGTGGTGTATAAATTTAAATGTTTACATTTTGCATATGAGGTGAGCATTGTATTAGTATAATTACAGAAGAACAGTTGAGCTATTATATTACATTTGGTTATAACATGTTTATGTTACATTTTGTGAAGGGGGAATTTGAAGTTGTTTGTGTTTTGAATTTGAAGTTGTTTTGTTGGTTCAGAAGGCAGAGAAAAATGCTATTGATAGTGTTAAAGTGTTTATATTTAAACATAAAGATATAAAGTTTATTTCTGGTGAAAGGAGGGGTGTCATGATAATGAATATGCATGATATGTATTAACATGACCGGAAGTCAGATGGTATGCACCGGAGGTGGAAGGTGCAGGATGATGAAATAAGGGAAGCAGGAAAATAAAGACACTGAGATGTTCAACTGGTAAAGCATGTGGTGATGGTGTTATTAATTTCACATTTCGGGCCACAAATGTGACACATAGGTGCAGGGAAGTGATTGTTCTACTGTTCCCTGCTCCGGCTCCCTCTCTCCCGCCCTGATCCCGATCAGGAAAGTCAAGAATGAGCACTGACCCAGAAGCCGTTTGTTGAGCCGTGATAGTCCCTGTTTAATTTTTTTTGTTTCTTTTTTATTATTTGTACTCTTATTCATTTCCTTAATGTTAATGAGTGTTATTGTTATTGATATTTTAGTATGAATGAATCATTTAGTTTTATAGGTAGGGCGAGGGGGGTGGGTAATGACATGGGCTTGTATATACAGTCATATAGAAAAGGAGATTGTGAACTGCTATCGTTGGCCTGTACAGGCCGATGTGAAAAATTATAAATAAAATATTCCAAAAAAAGGCAATTGACCGCTTAGAATGGGTTTTCTTATTTAAAATGTTGGAGAAATTTGGAATAAGTAGAATATTTATAAATTGGATAAAAACTCTTTATCACAAACCACAAGCCAAAATTATAACTAATAGCCAAATGTCAGCAGATTTCCCTATGAATAGATGGAGTAGACAGGGGTGTCCCCTGTCCCCAGGACTTTTTATTCTTGCGATTGAGCCGCTGGTGGATATTATAAGGAGAAATCTTGGTTCAAAGTTGGACAAGAAGAAAATAAAATCAGCCTATTTGCTGATGATGTCCTATTATAACCATATAACAGTTTACAGCACGGGAACAGGCCATATCAGCCCTTCGAGTCCACGCCGGTTCACTTGAACATCTCCACTAGTTCCCTCCTCCCATTCTCCGCCCATAACTCTCCAACCCCCTCATATCCATGTACACATCCAACCTTCTCTTAAATGACAGAAAGAACCCTGCCGCAACTATCTCCTCTGGAAGATCATTCCATTTTGCCGCCACTCTCTGAGTAAAGAAGCATCCTCTAACATTTCTCCTAAAGTTTTTCCCCCTTATCCTTAACTTATGCCCTCTTGTTTCAACCTGCCCTGCCCTCAGGGGAAAGAGTCTACTCACATCTAAGTCTATTTATTCCCTTCATAATTTTAAATGCCTCTATCAAATCCCCTCTCAACCATCTAAGCTCCAATGAATAAAGTCCCAGTCTCCTTAATCTTTCTCTGTAGCCTAGATGTTGTAAGCCAGGCAACATCCTTGTAAATCTTCTCTGCATTCTCTCCACCTTAACTATATCCTTCCTATAATTTGGAGATCAGAACTGAACACAATACTCCAAACCTGGCCTCAACAATGCCTTAAACAGTTGCAGCATCACTTCCCAGCTCCTACACTCTATGCTATGATTTATGAAGGCCAGCATACGATACGCCTTCTTAATTACCCTGTCTGCATGGGAATCTGCCTTCAAGGAACTCTGTGCCTTAACCCCAAGATCCCTCTGTTCCTCTGCATACCTCAATGCCCTCCCCTTAACTGCATAAGTCCTATTTTGGTTATTTTTCTGAAATGCAGCACCTCACACTTGTCTACATTAAATTCCATCTACCATCTTTCAGTCCACTTTTCCAAACAAACCAAATCCTTCTGTAATTCAAGAAAACCTTCCTCACTATCCACCACTCCCCCTATTTTCGTATTGTCTGCATATTTGCTTATCCAGTTAACCACCCTCTCCTCCCAATCATTAATATAAATGATAAATAACAGGGGACCCAGCACCGATCCCTGCGGCACACCGCTCATCACAGGCTTCCATCTTGACAGACAGTTGTCCACCATGATTCTCTGCTCTCTATCTTCCAGCCACCTCTGAAACCATCTCACTATCTCTCCATTAATCCCTAGTGACTGAACCTTCCTTACTAACCTTACATGTGGAACTTTATCAAAAGCCTTATTAAAATCCAAATAGAGCACGTCAACTGCCCTACCTTCATCCACTTTTCTTGTCACCTCTTCAAAAAACTTAACAAGATTCATCATACATGACTTTCCCTTCACAAACCCATGCTGGGTGCCCCTGATCAATCCCTACCTATCCAGATATTTGTACATACTATCTCTAACAATACCCTCCATAACTTTCCCCACCACCGAAGTCAAACTTACTGGCTGATGATTACTTGGCCTGCAGCTTGTGCCATTTTTAAACAACAGAACTACAATTGCAACCCTCCAATCCTGCGGCCCCACACCCTCCTCCAGTGATAATTGAAAAATCACAGTCATTTGCTCCCTGACCTCCCTTAACATCCCATCAGGACCAAGAGACTTATCCACCTTTATTGACCCTAGAAGCTCCAAAACCCTCTCTTTACTAATCTCTATCCTTTCCATATCTAAGCCTTTTGCCTCACTTATCTCACATCGTCCAATGTCCCTTTCTCTTGTGAATACAGATGAGAAAAAAATTGTTCAATATCTCCCCCATCTCATTTGGTTCCTCACATAGTTCACCGTTCCCATTTTCCAGTGAACCTACTCTATCCTTAACTTTCCTTTTACTATTCACGTATCTGTAAAAATATTTATCAGATCCAGCTGAGTCCCTGGAAAAATTGCAAACAACACTAGAAAAATATAGAAGAGTTTCAGGTCATAAAATTAATATGGGATGAAAGTCAGAAATTGCCATAGATTAATTTTGATTATGAAAATTATCAAAAAGGAAATCAATTTAAATGGAAACCAGAAGGAATTAAATACTTAGGAATCATGATCGACAATAAACTACAAAATTTGTACAAATTAAATTGCACTCTCCTGTTGGGGAAAATAGAGAATGATTTGCAGAAATAGAAAGATTTGCCAATTACATTGTTTGGAAGGGTTAACTGTCAAAATTAAACTGATGCCAAGATTACAATATCTTTTTCAGTCGATTCCTATTTCTTTGTCAAAAAAATTCTTTAACTAATTATAATAGCAAATTCCTACAGAATAATAAGTTGCCTAGAATTTTGCTGGAAAAATTAACATGGGATTATAAATTAGGAGGACTTAGGCTACTGGATTTTAGAAAGTATTATTTGTCAGCACAAGCCAGATTTCTTATTCTCTCTTTGAGGAAGACACCCCTGTGATAGTACAGATTCTATCACCAATGTGTATAGGTACAAATGGGAGTGTAGGATGACTGTGATTGGCTGAGAGTGTAGCCACACCCACTGACAAGTCTTAAAGGATTGCTCCTAGCCAGACCAGGTCATTCTGGACTGGTCGACCTACATGTGTAATGCTCCAGTCTTTTTGTTAATAAAAGCCTTGGTTTGGATCAACAAGTCTTTGGTTCTTTCGACGCGTTCTACAACCCCCCCCCCCCCCCCCCACCCTACTTCTTGGATATGAATGGGATTATACAATGAAGGAAGGGGCAGAAAAGGATTTTTACCTATAAACAGTCAATAACAAAAAATATAGATAATCCTATATTAATATATATGATTAGAGTATGGCAAGAAATAAATGAGTGTACTGGGAAAAAAGAAGGGATATCATTAAATTATATAATGTATAAGAATGTGTTATTGCTTATAAACATAGATAACAGAATATTAAACTCCTGGTATGACAAAGGAATACAGTACATTGAAGACTGTTATGCAGAGGGGACTCTTTTGATCAACTAAAACAGAAATATGGAGTAGCTAATGGGGCTTTCTTCTGTTTCTCCAGCTAAGATCATTCTTGAAAGATGGGGGCCAACGTTGGTCCCACCTGAAATTAGTGAAATGGAGCGAACGGTCTGTCTGGGGAGTGCACCCAAATTTATAACAAAAATATACTATTCTCTCCAGAGTGAAAGTGCAAAACCAGGTTTTCAAAGGTCAAGAGAGAGATGGGAGTTGGAATTAGGCATTGTAATATCAGAAAGATGTTGGTCTGATTGGTGTTTGAATAGTATGACATCAGTTATAAATGTAAGATATGGATTGGTTCAGTATAACTTCTGGTACCAATTATATCTTATGCCAAAAAGTTACTTAGGTCAAAATCTGAAATATTGGAGATGTGTTTTAGATGTGCTACGTGGTCATGTATGATGGTGAGGCCGTTTTGGCAGGATATCGTGGAAATGTTAACAAAGATAACAGGAGTGACCTTTGCAGCTTAATCTCTTGGGTAATAAGTAATAAGTTAACTAACTTCCAAATTTCTTTTGTCAAATAACTTTAGCAGAGGCTAATAAGTGTATTACAATGACTTGGAAGTCTGATTCTCTCTTACTCATAGCATGATGGACTGTAGAGATCAATAGTTGTAAACCTATGGAGAAAATTACACACAATCTAAAAAACAAACATGATACATTTGTCAAGATATGGCAGCCATATTTGGACCATATAGGGGCCAACTTATAATAATGATAAAACTGTTACAGTATAAACAGATGTGACTTCCCTATGTAGATTTTTTTATGAATAGTATAAATATAAGCTCTGACGGTGTGGATTTATATTTTGTAGGCTGGGTGGAGGGGTTTTCTTTGTGTATTTTGTATGAAAATGTTTAATATATTGAAGATTTTACTATGTATATTTATAAAAAAATGAAAGAGAATATTTAAAAAAAGATATATTGCAGCTGTTGTGACATTGACAAGACAATTACTGCTGTAGTGAATCTTCCTGAAGACAATAAATGCTATTGTGAAGTACACTGACTCTGCAATTGCCTGAAGAACATATGTATCAACATACATTCAATCTATATTAATGTGATGCACAGCATCTGTATACATGAGCTGCTTTTATATATCCTGTCTGCATCTACCCTGACTTAAATATGCCCAGGCCTAAGACAACATTTGCATAGTAACTGTATTGAGTGCATGCCCAGGTATACTAGAAGGACCAAAACAACTTGGTTTGTGGGCAATATACTACAGGTATATCTGGAACCCTTGGGGGACAGTGTGTTCCGAAGTTTGGATTTTTACGGATTTTGGAAAGCAAGATTTAAGCCCTCCCGAATTGTGCTGCGTATCTACCCCCACCCCTTCCAGTCGTGCTGCCATCTCCCCACCCCTCCCTCTCTCCTGGCTGACTCGCAATGCCGGTCTCACCCCTCGCTCGCCCGACTCGCACTGTCAGTCTCTCGCCCGCCCAATTCACGCTGCCGGTCTCTCGCCTGCCCGACTCACGCTGCCATCTCTCTCTCCCCAATTGCTGGTTTTTGGAGCTTTCTGGATTTTAGAGGTCTGGATAAAGGACTGTGTACCTGTAGTAGACTTAAAATATGACAGGAAATCACAAAAATAGGTTATATCTAAAAAACTGTACGTGATAGTAAATTTTTTGATCAGCAGCCCAAAACCTATACCCAAAAGTGTTCAGAAAGAAAAATCTTCGTTGTCCATTGTAATCAATGAAAAGCAGCCTGATGTAGGTGTTGCTGTTTTCTAGGTGATCCAGGGCTGAGTTGAGAGGGAGTGAGATTGTATCTGTAGTGGAGCAATTGTGGCAAAAGGCAGGAGAATGAAGCTGAGAGAAAAAAAATCATAAATCATGGTTCAAGATCAAGATTAGTTGTCATCCGAATGTACCAGTATAACTCGATGAAACAGCATTCTTTGGTCCACTGGGGACCAAACAATCACAAACATTCTTATCACAAACATTCTTGTCCAAATCTTTGATGTACATTACAAAAAAGGAGGGTCCTAGTGCCTGAACCCTGACATTAATAAAGATGATAAATCCTTAAAAACAGCAGAAAGTGAATGCATGAACTTGCATATTTTCCTCAATCTCCAAGTCAGGAATCCTGTTCTGATGTGTGGGTACCTCCTCCTTTACCAGGTCCACTAGTATAGGATGGCAGAACTGACTCCCCAGTGATAAAGCAAAATGTCAGGTGGGAGCAACTGAATGACTGTGGATCTCTCTGGAACTGCTGGCAGCTCAATTTGGCCCAACATCTCCCCAACTGGCTCAGTTCAGGCTCTGGACAGTAATGTGACTGTGAAGCTCCCCGAGTCCTTTTACCACTTCCAATAGGCTATGTCCATGCAACTTGTTTTCATTATCACCAGGGAATCTTTTTTGGCAGCTGGCTGGTTTGGAGCCATTATTTGGCTGCTCTGGATAAGTCTGGAACATATTTAATCCTAAATTGCTATTGGAAATTTGCCACTTGGCAGCAACTAGATTCTTGTTACTTTATGAGTACTGGGAAAGATGGAAATGTTGCTGTTATTTAACAGTGTGATTGAATAAACCTGCAGATGCTCACAGAAGAGGGAAAAGGACACCTTTATGCATGCAAATACATAATGATGTATTGTTCAGCAGTGTGGGAAAAGCAACCTGTCTTACTGCTGCTTCCACACTTAAATGTTATCAGAAATGAAATGCTCCAATTGCAGATAATGTACAACTCCTTTTATCCAAAATGATCAGGACCAGGCCTATGTCAGATAAATGATATTTTAGGACAACTGGTCATTTTTTAAAAACAGCAAATCACTTGTAACAATGTTTAAACAACAACAAACTGCAAGGGAAGGCTTTTTAAAGCATGAAATAATGTTTAATTCTCACCAAAAAGCAAACTGAACAAAATAAGATAAATCTAACACCAAACACACGAAATTCTACGCAGATGTTTTTCCATAATTCCAAAATTTCGGCTCAGAAAATTTTTTTGGAATATTGAGGATTTCTGATTGTTTCAGATATCCTTATTTATCCAAAAATTTTCAGCGGTGAAATGACATAATTTTGACTTTGAAAATTTTTGAATAAACGAGCATTTCTGATTTTTTTGGCGCCAAACAGGCGTCACCTCCGGGTCCAAAAAAATTTTGGATAACTGAGGATTTTGGATAATCCGATTTTGGATAATCAGAGTTGAACTATATCTTCATTTTGCATTCAGAATCACAGCAAAGAGAAACACAGAAACATTACAGCCTGAATAAATGTAATCCAACAGAAGTCTCTCGTAATATATGAACTGATGGGTTGGGATGAATGGTCAGAGACACGAAGTGTCTGGACATAAGAACATAACAAATCAAATCAGGAGCAGGTGATTTACCCCCTTAAGCCTATCCCGCCATTCAAAAGATAGCAGAGCATGGTTACCTTAGCGGTCAGCGTAATGCTATTACAGTGCCAGTGACCTGAGTTCAAATTAGGCACTGTCTCCAAGGAGTTTGTACTTTCTTCCTGTGTCTGGATGGGTTCCCTCCGCACACTCCAGTTTCTTCCTGCCATTCAGAGTTGTAGGTTAATTTGGGTGTAATTGAGCATCGAGTCCACGCTGCTGAAGATCCAGCTGCGCTGGATGGGTCACGTCTCCAGAATGGAGGACCATCGCCTTCCCAAGATCGTATTATATGGCGAGCTCTCCACTGGCCACCGTGACAGAGGTGCACCAAAGAAAAGGTACAAGGACTGCCTAAAGAAATCTCTTGGTGCCTGCCACATTGACCACCGCCAGTGGGCTGATAACGCCTCAAACCGTGCATCTTGGCGCCTCACAGTTTGGCGGGCAGCAGCCTCCTTTGAAGAAGACCGCAGAGCCCACCTCACTGACAAAAGGCAAAGGAGGAAAAACCCAACACCCAACCCCAACCAACCAATTTTCCCTTGCAACCGCTGCAATCGTGTCTGCCTGTCCCGCATCGGACTGGTCAGCCACAAACGAGCCTGCAGCTGACGTGGACTTTTTACCCCCTCCATAAATCTTCGTCCGCGAAGCCAAGCCAAAGAAAGAAAAGAAAAAGAATTGGGCAGCATGGATTTAAAGCTCTTCTACCATGCTGTAAATAACATGTCACTCCAACACCACTTTTCAGCATGAACTTCATGTCCTTTGATTCATTGAATAATTAAAAGCTTATTAGTCTCTGTCTTTGAAACTGAGTCTCCATCACCTTTTCTGTAGTGACTTCTAAAGATTCGCCATCTGGGCAAAGAAATTTAAGAATTTTAATTTTTAAAAATTAAAAGTCTTATGGAGCAAGTGCTTCGACTTTTCTTTCCGAGGTGACAAAGGATGAAATGTGACTTATTAGGGGTATAAAAGATTATGAGGGTCATAGATAAGGTTGACAGCCAGCACCTTTTCCCTGGGGCTATAATAACAAATACCCGAGGACTTCTGTTAAATGTGAGTGGAGGATATTTTAGGGCAGATGCCGGAGGTATGTATTATTTACACAGAGAGTGATAGGTGCCTAGAATGCATTAATGTGGGTGGTGATGGAGGCTGATACAATTGGGACCTTCAAAAGACTCTGAGACAGGTACATGGATGTAAGAAAAATAGAGGGTTATGTGTGTGAGATTGGGAAGGTGGTGGGCACGTTGTTGGCCGAAGGGCCTGTACTATGCTGCAGGTGGCACGGTTAGCGTAACAGTTGGCACAACACTGTTATAGCACCATAGACCCAGGTTCAAATCCGGCACTGTCTGCAAGCAGTTTGTAGATTCTCACCTTGACCTGCGTAGGTTTTCTCCAGGTGAGTCGGTTTCCTCCCACATTCCAAAGATGTTATGGCCCATTACCATCCTTTATCTCCAAATTATTTTTTTATTCCACGTTCTATATTCTAGGATTCTGCTATTCTCCATCCTGAATGGCCATATTCTTATCTGAGACTCTGCCAACACATCCAGAATCTTATCATTCCCTCCATTCACCCATTCAAGATCCTGAAGAATTTTATGATTCCATGAGATTGAAAGATTAAGATGAGCTAATTATGACTTTGAATGATGATGTAATTCATTCTCCCCAAAATGACCTCCCTACTTTGTTACTCTTGCGTAAGGAAAGGTGGGCAAGCCTATAAATCTCATTTCACAGTATCACTTGCACACAAAATTATTCTGGTAATCTTCTGAAGAATTAAAAAGATCAAGGCTCACAATGATGTGCTTTAAGTCTTTAAATAATCTGAAAATAAATTCCTGACTGGAAATTATAGAGCTATTGATTTGGCATTTGAGCAAGGAAAGCAAAGATAATTGAAAGCAGTTGTTGAGTTATATTTGCAATGAATGACAGACAATTGCAGGGACTTGGCAGCAAAAAAAAGATATGCTGCAGTGATCCAATCAGATTGAAATATTCTGCAGTTGAAGTAATAAAAGTATGTGGCAATCTTAGGTTTTGGTGCAAAGAAGCTGACGTGAAATCAGCCAATTATCGCACCCCTCACAGCAGAAGCTCACAGTGAATGCACGAGAGCACATAAGAGTGAGATTCTGGAGGGTTCCTGGTTTTTAGGCTTTTTTTTGGCTCATTTAGACACTTAAAGACCTTCCTGTTACCAAGAATAGCTTAGGGATAGCACTCTGGCTTCAGTGCCAAATGAATGCATGTTTAAGCCCTGATCCAGAAAATCTAGTCAGGAAAGCAAAGCATTTAGAGGGAATGCTACACTCCTGGCAATGTCTTCCTGCAGATGGATGCAAAGCAAGGCTCCTATTCCCTGTTCAGGTGGAGTTTCCTCCCCAGAGGACATAATCAATCAAGCATGTTCTACAAGCTACAAGGTCCTCCTCAAGTTTCCACACCTTGAACTCATTCTTCAGGAAAGCAAAAGGAACAGGAACTAAACTTAAGACAGAATATTTACTGCAGTGTCACTGCATTCAACTGAGTCAGTTTATCTCCTCAAAGATACAAATAAGTCAAAATACTTCATTAGTTGGAAAAATAAATCTTTGAATAATTAATTGGGTTCAATTTCCTCTTTAAGTGCATTGCTCAGTTTCACAGGAAATGGAGGGCTCAATAGAGAAACTGGAGATAAATCATCGTGGGGTGGTAAGATTAGGATCTGAATCCAAGTTTTCTTTTGACTTTCTCAAGCTCGGTTTTCTGCTCACCACTTCTCTTCTCATGATTCAACATGTGTCTCACCTGTTCAGTTAAACATTGAAACTGACTGACCTTCTCAATAAGGATGACATGGTTAGCACATGCTATTACAGCACCAACAACCTGGGTCAGAATCCAAGTGAGGAGTTTGTACTTTCTGCCCAAGTCTGGGTTTCCTCTGGGTGCCCCAGTTTCCTCCCACCCTTCAAAATATATGGGAGCTGTAGGTTTATATGGGTGTAATTGTGCAGCATGTTTTAAATGGCCAGAATTGGTTTCTACTGTGATGTAAATAAAATTAAAATTTTTAATTTAAATCGCCCCCCACACTTTGCCAGATTTCCTGTCAGAATTTTGAAGTGCTTGTTGAGATCTGCGTGAATGTCTACCATCTGCAATTGGGACATCCTGAAGATGAGGGTAACCTTGGCACATTCTTTCAACAGTTTGTTCTTCTTCCACATTAACTTGAGGGAACTAATTTTGGAAGAAAAGGTCTGAATTGGAAAAAAAAAACTGAATATGTATGGGGTGTTTGAAAAAAACGTGAATTATATAGAGAATATATTTGTTACAATAAATTGCAAATGGTAATCTGAAAACATGACCATTCAGATCTATTTAATTTTCAGTGCTGTCGAGCTTTGTTTACAGATGCGAGCAGCATTGACAGTGATCATTAGTGATTCTGGCTGAGTTCATGTCCCTTCACCGCTCGATCATTTAACATTGCTCTAGCCAAGTGCAGTAATGATGAGGTGTTGGAAGGAGTTGAATATTCCAGTAACCTTACATCTGAACTTGTTCTATCAAGAATTTATTGTATAATGTTGCTTTATGATTGATGACAGACTAATTCCTGATACAATTGTGCAGATAGATCACTGCAGGCTTTGTGAAACTGCTGAATATCTATTTACCATGGTGAGCTATCGATTAATAGTATGTGTTAACACTCTGAGGTGAATGTCCACTAGTTAATGACTAATGCTTCTCTTATCTGAACTAACTTCCATTGACAGGTCAGAGGAGAAGTAGAAGTGGCTACAAAGTCTGATGTTTTATTCTTAGCTGATGCCCAGCCCAGCAGTACAGCATCAAGTTGTGTGCAATGTGAGTTTTCAGATCTGTAGAGACAAAATTTATAGCAACTTATTTTAATCAGGGATGCTCATGGTGCAATCAATTTTTTAAATGAGACGGTAAACAAGCCTTCCAGCCTACGAACCTGTGCCAATCACTAATCAACCTCCAATCCCCGGATGTTTTGAATTGTGGGAGGAAACCGGAGCACCTGGGGAAAACCCATGCAGACACGGGGAGAACATACAAACTCCTTACAGACAGTACCGGATTTGAACCCGGGTCGTTGGCTCTGTAATCTTTTCTTTTGGCTTGGCTTCGCGGACGAAGATTTATGGAGGGGTAATGTCCACGTCAGCTGCAGGCTCGTTTGTGGCTGACAAGTCTGATGTGGGACAGGCAGACACGGTTGCAGCGGTTGCAGGGGAAAATTGGTTGGTTGGGGTTGGGTGTTGGGTTTTTCCTCCTTTGTCTTTTGTCAGTGAGGTGGGCTCTGCGGTCTTCTTCAAAGGAGGTTGCTGCCCGCCGAACTGTGAGGCGCCAAGATGCACGGTTTGAGGCGATATCAGCCCATTGGTGGTGGTCAATGTGGCAGGCACCAAGAGATTTCTTTAGGCAGCCCTTCTTTGGTGCACCTCTGTCTCGGTGGCCAGTGGAGAGCTCGCCATATAACACGACCTTGGAAAGGCGATGGTCCTCCTTTCTGGTGACGTGACCTACCCAGCGCAGTTGGATCTTCAGCAGCGTGGATTCGATGCTGTTGGCCTCTGCCATCTCGAGTACTTCGATGTTGGTGATGAAGTCGCTCCAATGAATGTTGAGGATGGAACGGAGACAATGCTGGTGGAAGCGTTCTAGGAGCCGTAGGTGATGCCGGTAGAGGACCCATGATTCGGAGCCGAACAGGAATGTGGGTATGACAACGGCTCTGTATACGCTAATCTTTGTGAGGTTTTTCAGTTCGTTGTTTTTCCAGACTCTTTTGTGCTGCCCATAATCAGCATATGTTCTTTTTATATGTTTACCAATTCCAGAATTATTTTTCGGAAGGTGGGGGGACGAGGGATCCACCTCAGTCAGGGAAGAAAGGAAAATCGGCCCGATTCCTGGCCGCTGCACCAGGCCAGACCTATAGGTCCCCAGTATAATTGACTCCCATGTTATAGATGTTTTAATGTCTAAATGCTTTTTTTCTTTGGTTGTTCAGTTTATGTGTTGAGTGTTTAATATTTAGGGTACGAGGTGGGGGAAGGAGAAAGGACAAGGGCTACTAGGTTTGGATTTGAGCAAAAACTTGTTTGGATTAGATAAGGATAATTTGCAAATGGCAAAGATCTGTAATTATTGTTGATGACATTGAGTCATTGAGTCCGAACCTGAAAAATTATAAGTAAAATATTCAAAAAAACCTGAAAGTACCGTGAAGGTAGGAGTTGCTGAAAGGGTGCAGAGGAGTTTCTCCAGGAGTTAGCCTGTGATGGAGCACTTCAGTGGCAAGGAAAGACAGAAGAAATTTGGGATGCTTTCCCTGTAGCTGAAGAGTGAAAAGAAACAGGCCCAACTTGTCCATGCCGATCAAAATATTCCCCCTGCCTGCATTTGGCCCATATCCCACTAAACCCATCCTATCTATGTATCGAGCTAAATATTTCTTAAACTTGGGGTGGCATGGTTAGCGTAAGGTTGGCACAGTTAGCACAATGCTGTAACTGCACCAGTGATTGGGATCAGGGTTCAAATCCTGCGCTGCATGTAAGGAGTTCTCCCTGTGTCTGTGTCTCTGGGGCTCTGGTTTCCTCCCGCCATTCAAAATGTGCTGGGGTTGTAAGTCAATTGGATGTAATTGGGCAATATGGGCTCGTGGGCCAAAATGGCCTGTTACCATGTTGTATGTCTAAAAAAAGCAATGCAATAACATCTGCCTCTGGCAGCTTGTTCCACCCTCTCTGTGAAACAGTTACCCCTTAGATTCCTATTAAGTCTCACCCCTCTCACCTTAAGCCTATGCCCTCTGGTTACCGATTCCCATACTTTGGACATAGTGAAAAGAGGACATGGCTGAGGTGCTGAAAATCATGAGGGTTGACAGCAGGATACTTTTCCCTCTATCAGAGGTGAATAAAATTAGATGACATTGATTTAGGGTAAATGATGAGAGAGTGGGTGGCACAATTAGCATAATGCTATTACAGTGCCAGTGACCCGGATTCAAATCTGGCACTGTTTGTATGGGCTTTATACTTTCTCCCCGTGTCTGCATGTGTTTCCTCTAGGTGCTGTGGTTTCTTCCCACCATTCAAAACTTATGGGGTTAATTGGGTGTATTTGGATTTGGGTGGCAAGGACTTATGAACAGTAAAAACCTGTTCCCATGCTGTAGGTCTAATTTAAATTTAATTGAGGGGGAAATCAGAAGTAGACATTTTCACCTGGTCAATGGTGAGTACCTGGAACACATTGCCTGAAAGAATGGTTGAGACTGGGTCAATGATTGCATTTAAGAAGTGTTTAGTGTTTATAAGGCACTGGTGAGACCTCACTTGGAGTGTTGTGAGGAGTTTTGGGCTCCTCATTTAAGAAAGGATGTGCTGACATTGGAGAGAGTTCAGAGCAGGTTTACAAGGATGATTCCAGGACTGAAAGAGTTATCACATAAGGAACATTTGACAGCTTTTGATCTGTACTCATGGTAATTTAGGGGAATGGGGTGGGGAGATATCTCATTTAAATATTTTGAATGTTGAATGGCATGGACTGAGTAGATGTAGAAAGGTTGTTTCCCATGATGGAAGAGTCTAGGGCAAGCGGGCACAATTTCAGGGTTGAAGGGTGTCCGCTTGGAACAGAGATGCATAAGTATTACTTCAGCCAAATTATGGTAAATCTATGGAATTTGTTGCCACAGGAAATTGTGGAGGCCAGGTCATTGGGTGTATTTAAAGCAGGAATTGATAGGTTCTTGATTAGCCAAGGTATCAAAGGTTATGCGTAAAAGGCCAGGCAGTGGGGCTGAGTTGAAAAATGGATCAGCTCAGGATTAAATGGCAGGGCAGACTCGATTGGCTGATTGGCCTATTTTTGCTCCTATATCATATGGTCTTTTAGATGAGCATTGAATTATTTGGACATTGAAGGCTGGAAGTTGGAATTAGAATGGATGGGAGCCCACTGTCTATTGTGGATGTTAAGGCCTGTTTCCATGGTGTCCAATTTGAAAAGGCCTTTCATATGTTGCTGGTGGAGGGGCAAGATTTGCACCCGTTGTCCCCAAGACCCTATGCACAGCCCTTCAACAACTCCAATCGCTGATTTTATCTCACTCCCCACCACCTTTTGCCCCTACCCAACCTGGAAATTTCCATCCTCCAGCTATAGTCTTTTCCCAGGACCACATCTCCTTTCCCACGAATAGGCCCTTGATGTATTGCCTCTTCTCTGAATGACAGGGGGCATCATGCAGCCAATCACGTTGACCTGCTTTGGATGGAAACAGAAGAGACATTTTTATTAGATTTGCTAGTGATTAACATTTCTAGGTTTCCTCCATTATCATGCCAACACTTTTGCTTTGACCTCTGAAATATTTGTGCCTTGGGATGTATTTATTTTATCATCATTATAATGTTAAAAATGATGTGTGATCTAATTTAACTCCCGACATAATCTCACATGGACTGAAGATCAGCCTGATTTGATTGAAAAGCCAAGACTGCCAAGAATGGTTTTACATATTTTGCTTTGGAACTGAAATGTTGGCTATACTTATTATCTCCCATGGACGCTGCGCGACCTGCTGAGTTCCTCCAGCATTTCTGTGTTTTTACTTTGTTTTGACCTTATCTGTTTTCCTCAGTTGGAGGTTATATATACATTCAAAATTGGAAAAGGAGCAATTGTGCTCAATCATTCAGGATGGCAAGGCTGACTTCTGAAGAAAGATTGGATAGGTTACACTCATTTAAATTTGAAAGAGTGAGAGGGGATCTCATTGAGACAGAACATTCTGACAGGACTAGGCAGGTTACATGCAGGAAGACTGTTCCTGTTGCTGGGGATACAAGGGATCACAGTCCAAGCCATGAAAGACTGAAATGAGGAAAACTTCTTCACTCAGGGAGTTGTGAATCTTGTGCTGCAGAAAGTCATTGAGACCAGTTCGTTTGATATATTCAAAAGGGAGTTGGATGTGGGGTTTATGGCTAAAGGGAACATGGGGTGTGGAGAGAAATCAGGAAAAGAGAACTGAGGTCACATGATCAGCCACAATCAGATCAAATGGTGGGTCAGGTTTGAAGGGCTGAATGGCCACCCCTGCACCTATTGTCTCTGATTTTGATTCAACAAGGTCATAACTGATCTTCTACTTCATAATTTTCCTGCACTAAACTGTATTCCTTGATTAACCCCCTCTACAGAAACCTATCATATTTTGTATTTAACATAAGCAACAATGAGCCCCCACAGTCCTCTGGGTAGAGAATTCCAAACACTTACGTCCTTGAGTGAAGAGATTTCTTCTAATCATAGCCACCAAGAACCTCCCTCTTGTTCTGAAAATCATCTAAGCTTTAACTGAGCCTCATCACGAACTTCTATCCTGTCCCCTCTCGCCCTCCCCTTCCTCCTCTCAACCCCCAACCCTTCCCTTCCTCCCTTGGATCCCTCCAACCCTTCACCTCCTGATCCACCCCATCCTCCCCTCCCTTAACACCCTGTGCCCCATTGACACCCACTCCAATCCCTGCCTGGTCTTTACCATCCCCTCTGACCATCCCCTCAGTTCTGCGCACACCATAATGCTGAACCCATTTTCCATCAGCTTCATCTCCATACCTACTTCTATAACCAGGATTCTCCACCCTTCCCCCCTCCCCCCCCCCACTGCAAACCCCTTCTCCCACCTTAAGCCTTCTTCATCCTCCTGAACAAGTCATTTCTGCCTTCTGCCTGTTCGAGATCTCTAGATTTCCAACTGCCACCGAGATATTATCCATCTCAACTTCACCATACCCCTCACTCATTCAAATCTCACCCCCTCAAAATGCTTTGCCCTCCACTCTTACCGCACTAATCCCTACCTCACTATCAACCCTCAGACAAGGGTTGTGGTCTTATGCACTGACCTCTATCTGGCTGAAGCCAGATGACAACTCTCAGACACCTCTTCTTACTTACCTCTTTTATGCACTGACCTCTATCTGGCTGAAGCTAGATGACAACTCTCAGACACCTCTTCTTACTTACCTCTTGACCACCACAACTCATCAAACCACCATCTCAAGCACCATCTCTGAATTTATTTACATCTGTTCATCTCCCTTCCACAGCCTCCCACCTATTGTTTCCCAACCCTGCACTGCCTAGTTCTACCTTCTACTCAAGATCCTAATTGTCCTGGTAGATCCATCAGTTCTGATATTCCTGCCCTATTGAACTAGCATTGACTAATCTCGACCCTATTTTGTCCCCCTGGTCTGGTATCACCACATCCACATTCACTATACTTCACACACCCTCCATCACTTCAACAACTTCCGGTACCATGAACTCAATTGCTTCATGCTTACCATGGACAACCAATCACTATATACTTCTCTCCCCCACACAGGTCTATAAGCCCTTTGTTTCTTTCTTAACAACAGAACCAACCAATCCCTTTCCACCACCAGCTTTCTCCAACTGGCAGAACTTGTCTTCACCCTCAATAACTTCTACTTTGACTTATTCCACTTTCCCCAAGTCAAAGAGGTAGCCATGGCTACCAACATTGGCCCCAGCTATGCCGGCCTTTTTATTGGTTATGTGAAGCAATCCATGCTACAGCCTACATAGGCAAGGCTCCTCAACGCTTTCACCACTTCATTGATGACTACTTTAGTGATGCCTCATGCACTCATAATGAGCTTAATGACTTTTATCCACTTTGCTGCCAGTTTCTACCTTGACCTTAAATTCTTGTAGTCCATCTCTAGCAGCACTCTCCACATTCTCAATCTCTCTGACTCCATCTCAGGATACAAGCCATCGACAGTCATTTTCTATAGACTCTACAACTCCCACAATTATCTCAACTACTCTTCATGCCCTGTTCCCTGTAAGGATTCCATTCCATTCTCTCAATTCCTCCATCTCTGTCGCATCTACACCCAAGACAAGGTCTTCTATGTAAGATCATCTGAGGTGTCCTCCTTCAAAAAATGTGGCTTCCCCTCTACCACCATCAACTTGGCTCTTACCCAGACCTCCTCTATTACCTGCACATCTGCCCGGGCCCCCTCGGCCCTTGTGCACAACAAGGACTGGATTCCCCTCGTCCTCACCATGAAACTCTGCATCCAACACATCCTCCATTGCCATTTCCACCACCTACTATGTGATCCCACCATTAGATACATATTCCCCTCTCCGCCTTCTGCAGGGATCGCTCCCACAGCGACTCTCTCATCCAGTCCTCCCTTGGTAACTATCCCTGTAACCGTAGGAGATGCTCCACTTGCACCCAAACCTCCTTCCTCACCACCGTTTGGGACCCTAAACAGTCCTTTCAAATGAAGCTACACTTCATTTGTGAATCTGCAGGGGTCATCTACTGCATCTGGTGATTCCGTTGTGGTCTCCTCTACATCAGAGAGACTGGTCACAGACTGGGAGATGGCTTTGTTCAGGACTTTAGCTCTGTCTGCTGCAATAGAAGGGATCTCCCAGAGGCTACAGATTTCAATTCCCCATCCCGTTCCCTTGCCAACATGTCTATCCATGGTCTCAGATTTCAGATTTATTGTCAGAGAACACATGTGACATCACATACAGCCTTGAGATTCCTTTTTCCAGCCTAAACTTACTACCCTCTCCACCTCTGATTCCCCCAATGATCACTGGTTTGTATTCACTGGCTTTCCTTTCCTGAAGTCAACAATCAGCTCCTTAGTTTTGGTGACATTGAATGCAAAGTTGTTGTTGGTGCACTATTCAGCCAAGTTTTCAATCTCCATCCTGTATGCTGAAACATCCCCTTCCTTTATACAACCCACTACCATGGTATCGTCAGCAAATTTGTAGATGGTGTTATTGTCATACCGAGCTACATGGTCATAGGTGTAAAGTGAGTAGAGCAGGTGGCTAAGAACACAGCCCTATGGTGTACCGGTATTGATGGAGATTGTCGAGATGATGTTCTTACCAATCCTCACTGATTATGGTGTGGAGGTGAGGAAATCCATGATCCAATTATACAGTGGGGTGTTAATTCTCAGGACTTGGAGTTTGCTGATCAGTTTTGAGGGGATGATGGTGTTAAATGCTGAACTGTAGTTGATAAAGAGCATCCTGATGTATGCATCTTTGGTTTCCAGGTGTTCCAGGGCTTTGTGTAGAGCTATTGCGATGGCATCCATTGTTGATTTGTTTCTTTGATAGGTGAACTGGAATGGATCCATCTCACCGCTCAGACAGGACCTGATCTGCTTCATCACCAGCCTTTCAAAACAGTTCATCACTGTTGATGCAAGTGCTACTGGTCAATAGTCGTTAAGGCAGGTTACTGCACTCTTCTTAGGCACTGGTATGATTGATATCTGTTTGAAACAGGTGGGCACCATGCCTTGCTAGAGTGAGATATTGAAGGTATTGGTGAATACCCTGATAAGTTGACCAGCACAGATCTTTAACAATTGGCCAGATACTCCATCCGGGCCAGATGCTTTCTTTGGATTTACTCTTCTGAAGGCAGAATGCATGTTGTCCTCTGATATGGACAGGATGGGATCATCAGGGGATGTGGGGGTGGTTCTTGACTGTTACTGTCATCAAATTGGGCATAGAGAGTTGAGTTCCTCTGGGAGAGAAACTTTTCTGTCAGCTACTTTACCAGATTTGGTTTTGTAACAGGCTAAGGCATTTAGGCCCTGCTACAGCTGTTAGGTGACCTTTGTTGTTTCCATTTTCATCCGGCATCTCCACTTTGCCTGGGAGATAGCTTTCCACAGGTCATACCTGCTCCTTCGGTGCTATCTGGATCTCCAGACGTAAATGACTGTGATCTGGCTCTCAGCAGGTTCCAGATTTCATTATTCATCCAGGGCTTCTGGTTGGGGAAAACCCTTAATGATTTGGTGGGGATGCACTCATCCACAGCTGTTTTGATAAAGTCTGTGACAGCCTCGGTGTACTCGTTCAGATTCTCAGCAAAATTCTTGAACACCGCTTAATCCGCTGACTCCTGTAACCATTCTTCAGCTTCCTGCCACCATTTTCTAACTGTCCTGACCTCCAGAATCTCTGGCACAGTCTCATGCACTGCTAGACTGTCCTCCACAAATTGGAGGAACAAATACCTCTTATTCCTTCTGGCCACTCTCCAACCAGATGGCATTAACATCGACTTCTCCAGTTTCTGTTAGCGACCTCCCCACCCTGCTCCTCTCTCCCCTTCCCCATCTCTATTTCTCCTTTCCTCCAGCTCTCTCTCTCTCTCCCTCTCTCTCTTTCCCATTTCCCTCTGTCTCCTTTCCTCCAGCTCTCAATTCACAGAGTGCTGCCCTTATTCAATCAATTCTCACCTTTCCTCTCCAGCTCTCCTATCCATATCCAAACATTACCTTTTGGCTCTTGGCCTGTGCTTCTCCCCTGCCCTTTCTTCCCTTCTTCCCTGCCTTTTTTGTCAAACCTTGAAGAAGAGCTCAGGCCTGAAACTTTGGTTATATATCTTTACCTCTTCTGGATGCTGTGAGACCTGCTGTGTTCCTCCAGCATTTTTGTGTTTTTACTGCAATCTGCAGACTTTGATATTTCACAACCCCAGATTTGAGGTCTGGAACTCTTGGTTCTCGACTCCCTCATCCACGGATGGCAGGACTGGAATGGTAGGACTGATGTATGAATAAAGACTGGATAGACTAAGGTTAAACATTGGAACTGAGAAGAATGAAGAGACATTTGACATTCTGGCAGAACTGAATAGGCTAGATGCAAGAAGTCTAGAACACAGCCTAAGGATAAGACTGTGAATATGGGTTGTGAACATGTGAGACGAGTTGAGACCAGTTCATTAGATATATTTAATGGAGCATTGAATGAGGCCCAATTGTTTGAGGGGATTGAGGGATGTGGTGATATGTAATTACATCACTAGGTCACCAGGGGTCATCCTGGTGACCTTGTCTATAAAGCAGTCCAGAGCTACAGTCTAGCCTTCCAGGTTCATCTTGCAGAGACAAGACCTCTTAGTGTACATACTAGTTTATTAAAGCTGTCTTATACTCACACTGCTGGTGTGGTTATTGTCAGTACAAGGGGAATGGAGAAAATGTAGGAATAGGGAACCAAAGTCACATGATCAGCCATGGTGGAACAAGCTCGAAGGCTGAATGCACCCGTTTTCTATGTCTATGATTCTCTGTTCTATTTGAGGTCCTTGAAGTTGATGTTGGAGGTTTTGAAGTCATTGTATTCCACTAGTTTAAGGAATTGTTCACCACAAAATTTCACAGGTGATCTTCCTCTGGGATATGCTAATAGATAAGGCCCTAATTTGGCTATTCATGAGCATGGGCTGAAGCACAACCACCACTCAGCTGAGTGTCGAACCCAACATCTGCATCACCTGTGGATGTCAGATAGAGTCCAATCATACAACTCCAGCTTATGGTGGAAAATTGCCCACTGCGTCTGTCCCAGAATAACCTGGTGCTAGATACAGAGGTCCTATGAATGTGAATATAACCATATAACCATATAACCGTTTAGGGCGTGGAAACAAGCCATGTCAGCCCTTCGAGTCCACACCGGTTCACTTGAACAACTCCACTAGCTCAACCCTCCTGCTCTTCTCCCATAACCCTCCAACCCCCTCACCTCCATGTACACATGCAACCTTCTCTTAAATAACAGAAGGGACCCTGCCGCAACTATCTCTTTTGGAAGATTATTCCATTCTGCCACCACTCGCTGAGTGAAAAAGCATCCTCTAATATATTTCTCCTAAAGTTTTGCCCCCTTATCCTTAACTCATGCCCTCTTGTTCCAACCTCCCCTGCCCTCAGGGGAGACTATTTATTCCTTTCACAATTTTAAATACCTCTATCAAGTCCCCTCTCAGTTGTCCACGTTCCAATGAATAAAGTCCCAGTCTCCTTAATCTCTCGCTGTAATCCAGATGCTGTAAGCCAGGCAACATCCTTGAAAACCTTCTCTGCACCCTATCTATATCCTTTCTATAATTTGGAGACCAGAACTGAGCACAGTACTCCAAACAAGGCCTCACCAATGCCTTAAACAGCTGCAGGATCACTTCCCAGCTCCTATATTCTATACTATGATTTATGAAGGCCAGCATACCATATGCCAGGGGTGTCAAACTCAAATTCACGGAGGGCCAAAATTAAAAACTTGGACTAAGTCAAGGGCCGAACTAAATATTTATTGAAAATTTTCAACAACATCTGCAAGTTTTCTCTTCTTTCAACATATGTAATGTTAAACTTTTTCTTATTAAAATAAATGTTTAATAATAGTTTTGGATAAACTCTTTCCAGAAGCATTAACAAATGAGAAATAAAATATTCAATAAATAATATTTCTCTATAGAGGATTTGTCAAATGTTGCTAGTGTGCTGTCGAATAGCAAAATCTGAGGGCTATTGAGAATGTGGGAGAATAATATGATTCCTGAAACAATCAAATGGATGACTGATTGTGGGCATGAACTCTAGCAGGGTTATTTGCCATGCCCTTTTTCCATTGGTACAGATATCCTTTGATTTACACACTTTTCAAGTTTTATGCCTAATGAGCTTGTATCCAGGTGCAGGACCATTTTTAACCAGGAATATATTTATCACTGTGACATGAAACTATTGGAAGATCGTTTTATCCTGAGATTAAAGTTCATAATACTTACTCAGGCCTGTGTGCGGGAGGGCGGGGTTTGCGGGCGATCGGGTTGGACAACGACAGTGCGGGGGCATCGGCTCTCGCTGCAGGGCGGCATCTTGGGGGATCAGCGGCCCCGTCACCGTGAGTCGTGGGTTGGCCTGCGGCAGGGAGGGGGAGTGGGCAACGGTCCTGGCGAGGTCAGGCCCGAGGCCTCCAGTTCCGGGTGCTGGAAGCGGTCTTGGCTTCCCCTGACACTGGCCAGGCCGCGCTGTGGTGGGGGGGGGTGGACGGGGGGACACGACAGTGTGGGGGCATCGGCTCTCGCTGCAGGGCGGCATCTCGGGGGATCAGCGGCCCTGTCACCGTGAGTTGCGGGTCGGCCTGCGGCAGGGAGGGGGAGTGGGCAACGGTCCTGGCGAGGTCAAGCCCGAGGCCTCCGGTTCCAGGCGCTGGGAAGCGGCCTTGGCTTCCCCTGACACTGGCCAGGCCCCAAAACCAGAGTCCACGGTGAGACTCTGCAAAGTAAACAGAGGAGGTGGGGGCGATTAGCGGGCTGACGCCAATGCATTCTGGGATTTGTTGTATTACTGTGCATGCGCTATACTGGCGTGGCGGCCAGCGGGCCACCTCTAATACATTTTTGAAATGATCTTGCGGGCCATATATAATTATATCGGCCCGCGGGCCAGAGTTTGACATGTGTGCCATATGCCTTCTTAACCACCCTGTCTACATGGGAATCCACCTTCAGTGAACTCTGTACCCTCACCCCCATGTCCCTCTGCTCCTTTGCATGCCTCAGTGCCCTTCCTTAACTGCACATGTCCTTTTCTGGTTATTTTTACCAAAATGCAGCACCTCACCCAGCTACGGACTCTCGCCTAGACCCTTGACACCTGCTCTCCTGTGCATCTGATCTCCGAAAGCTCCAAACTTGGACTTACCACCATGTTCCGGCCAGTTCCGATGCCTCCGATGTGGACTTACCACCCGTTCCCAGCCGTCCACCCACCCTTCCACGCTCCTGATGCCCCAAACAACGCAGGTACTAATGCGATCAAATGGAATATGTGTGTATTAGTCGAAATCCCATACTTTACCCTAAAAATTGGTCCACAAAATTTGACTATTACGTGTGTATATATGGCAGAAATCACTTTAAAAATTATGCATTTTGGTAATTGGTTCCAGCTGTATTGTAAATGGATAGAATAAACAGCACTCAAAAGGAGACGAACAAGCTGCCTCTGATGTGGAAAAACACAGACAAATTGTCCTTAGTGTTTTTCAGATAATTGTTTGCTGTTTGATATTTTTTCAATTTGTTCAACGTACACACGGATTTTCCATTTTCAAAAAGACATAATGAACTGTATTTCCTCACCCCTGTTTCAGACTTTGTGGTGCACATCCCAGTGGGGGCTTTCTCAGGCAGAACTCTTGTTCATATTCATCTGAATACTTTTTTCCCAGAAACTCTTGCACCATTTTAAGAAGTTATATAAAAGTTTTAAAAAATGTGTAAGAAGGGAACATGCTGAATAAAAATTTTGGTTTCCCATCAAAGAGTTTATTTCAAGAAAAAAATATTGCAAATGTTTGCTGTTCGCTGCTCCCGAAGAAAATATTTTTCACACACAGGAATTTTTGGGAGGTATCAATTTGCAAAAATCTATCCAAAAACCTGGCAATGCTGGGCTGGTTATAATTATTCAATTAAAGAAAAGGAAACCACAAACGTTTTATATTATTCAAACTGTATCACGCTGATTTCATTCTAACATAAGTCACAGATTTACAAACCCACAGGGGATTACAATTTCATAGTTTTATTTCAGAATTGCAATTACATTTGATTGTATGTATTTCTAAAGGGAAACCAAAAATGGAATGAGAGTCACTGCATCTAGTCATGGAGCAAGATGGATTTTGATAATAATTTCTATTAGTTTAAGTGAAAAATCCAAATTCAGTGTATATATGAGGCGTATTCTTTGTCAGAAATCTCAAGATTTCCATTAATGATTTAAAAATGCCTAAGAATAAATGTCAAATTGATTAAAAAGCAGAAAGATGAATAATATAATTGACAAGAAAGGAGAATCACTTCCAGATATGACTTTATCTCATACATTATCTTGAAGGGTCAAATATTATTTTAGTTCAACTAAATTTTGTCATTTCTCAAACCATTAGTTAAAAACAGGTATGGAGGAATTAAAGAATTAAAAAAAAAAATTTCTTTGATTAACAGGAATGAAGCTACAATCGAATTGCTCCCTTTCCCTCTCTGTTATCTGTGATTTTAATAATGTATGTCTTGAAAGCCACAGAACCAGAAACATCCTCCTTAATAAATGCAAGGTGTGGTTCCATTACTGGTAATTATCTATCAGATGGGATTTTAATCCACGACTGAGCTGCCGACCAAGTCCCTCTATTTGAATGTCGCCATGGACTGGTGAGCAAATTTTAAGAGTGGCAGATGCTTGAGTAGCAGAGCTCACTAAAGTCTGGGCTGGTGACCCCCTGTCCAATGCAGTCATTGAACATCGAACAATGCAGCATAGTACAGGCCCTTCAGCCCTCGATGTTGTGCCAACCCATATATTCCTTCCTAAAACACACAGTACCCTCCCTACCCCATAACACTCTATTTTTCTTTCATCCATGTGTCTGAGGAATCTCAGTAATTGCCCTCCATATTTCAGCCTCCATGAGTCTGGGCTGGTAACCTCCTGTCCATTGCAATCATGAATCTGGCCTGGTGGCCCCCTGTCCATTGCAGTCATGAGTCTGGGTTGGCAACCCCCTATCCATGGCAGTTATTAGTCTGTGCTGGTGACCCCTGTTTATGGCAGTCATTAGTCTGTGCTGGTGATCCCTGTTTATGGCAGTCATTAGTCTGTGCTGGTGACACCCTGTCCATTGCAGTCATGAGTCTGGGTTGGCGACTCCCTGTCCATTGGCAGTTATTAGTCCATGCTGGTGACCCTCTGTTCATTGCAGTCATGAGTCTGGTCTGGTGACTCCCTGGCCATTGTAGTCATGAGTCTGGTCTGGTGAACCCTGTCCATTGCAGTCATTAGTCTGTGCTTGTGACACCCTGTCCGTTGCAATCATGAGTCTGGGTTGGCGACCCCCTGTCCATTGGCAGTTATTAGTCTATGGTGGTAACCCCTGTCCATGGCAGTCATTAGTCTGTGCTGGTGACACCCTGTCCGTTGCAATCATGAGTCTGGGTTGGCGACCCCCTGTCCATTGGCAGTTATTAGTCTATGCTGGTGACCCCCTGTTCATTGCAGTCATGAGTCTGGTCTGGTGACTCCCTGGCCATTGTAGTCATGATTCTGGTCTGGTGACCCCTGTCCATGGCAGTCATTAGTCTGTGCTGGTGACCCTCTATCTAATACAGTCATAAATCTGGTCTGGTGACTCCCTAGCCATTGCAGTCATGAATCTGGGCTGGTGATCCCCCTGGCTATTTCAGTCAATCTTTTGCTGATTCAAGAGGGTGACCTGCTGTCACCTTGGTTTCATCCTTCCCCATTGTCCAGTCAATGCTTTTCACCAGAAATGGCCAAGTAGGTGACTGAGTTAATTGAGATCAGGCCTACTGTTACACACTCTCACCATGGAGTGTCAACTGCTCCCTCATCCGCAACATAACACTCATCCTGGAAACATTCAGAGCCAGAGAAAAATAAATTGTTTCTGGATTTTATTTATTTCCTGAACATATTGTAATTATGTCATTTGCGGTTGAACTGAAATTTTATCCAACTGTTAATATGAGGACTGTTTGCTCCTCAATATGAACCAAATACGAACAAAAATATTGTTTTAACCATCCCTGAGAAGAAAGGGATATCCTGGATTTCAGCTGAAATGTAACTAGACATTCTTTAAAAAATGAATGCACACTTGCAGCTTTAAAGATACATTATTTAACAAGCTTTTCTGCACCGTTTTAATGTGTTTGGTGAGCTGTGCTGAGGGAGTTCCAGCCCTTTCCCTCGTCAGCTTTCATTCATTTTCTATTGTTGGTATTACAAAGGATCTGGACAGGCAAAAATGCCCACTTCGATTATACATTCATTTGTAATTGAGCAATCACAAGTCACAACATCAGCTCCATTTTAAAGTGTAACGTGCCATCATGGCACTTGCTAAACATTCTCCCCATTTTTATAAATTAAAATACTTAAAGTAAATGCTAAGCCCAAACAGGTTTTTTGAAGCGCAGCTTTGTGTTGCAGATACTACAGGGTCTTTCTTCTGCATCACTGATAATTATATTACTTTCCTCTCCATCCTCATTCTCCCAAGGGACCCATGCCCCACCATTAAGTGTTGGGTTGCTCCTGGGATCTTTCGGCGGGTACTTTACGGGAACTGCAGTTTTGTTGTACTGAGCAAGTCTCAAGAGTAGCCTCTTGACAACTTGAGGGTACTGTTGAGAAAGGTCAACTCGTTCATACGGATCAGCAGTGATGTTAAAGAGCCACACAGATTTTCCTTTAGGCCATAGAACTCTTTCCAGATTCCACCACTTCCCACCAAAATTTGGGAAAGTTTGGGGTGGGATCCAGTCACTGAAACCTGGATTCCCTGTCAATAATTTCCAATCTTTAACTCGGATTGCTGCTTGGATTGCTGTGTCCCAAATTCCAAATCCATCATGAAGTGATCTGGTTTTAACACGAGTGTAAAGGGGATCTATGTTATGCAGGATGTCAGTCCGTGGAGAAGGTTTGCCTTCACTGATTGTCTCCCAAACATCATATCCGTCGAGATTCAAATTCTCCTCTAATTCTCCTTCTGCCAGTGTCACGAGGGTCGGGTACCAGTCTGTGATGTGCATCAGTCCCCGACTCACGCTCCCTTTGTTTTTAATCAGTGGACTATGCACAAAGCCAATGCCACGAATACCTCCTTCCCAGTAAGTTCCTTTCCGCCCTCGAAGCGGCCAGTTGCTTCCCCCTGCTAATGGTTGCCCTCCATTGTCTGAGGAGTAAATAATGATACTATTGTCATAGTAACCATATTTTTTTAATGCCCTTGTAAGATTATTTACTGCTTCGTCCAAACACGTTACCATAGCAGCATATCTCCGCCGACCTATATTGTCAATTGACATATACTGACCCAGGTACTTCTTTGGTACTTGCAGAGGTGTGTGAACGGCTTGGAAAGCCATGAAGAGAAAGAGTGGTTTCTGCGGGTTGTGGGACGCTAAAATGTCCACTGCTTTTTGAGTGTACAGGAAAGTAGAATAAGAGTGAGCTCTGTACTCCCAAGCCACGTTTTCATCCTTATGCAAGTCATAGCCACAGGTTTTTGGTCCATCGCAGATTTCATGGGTGTAATAATCACCACTGCCTGTAAGCGACCCAAAAAATGTATCAAATCCTTTACGTGTGGGCAGGCATTCTTTTTTATAGAATCCTAGATGCCATTTTCCAATCATATGTGTTGAATAGCCAGCTTCTTGAAGTTTCTGAGGTAGTGTTACATTGGTTAAGGGTATACAGTTAGGTTGGCCAGCTCTTATGATAGAATGCTGAAGGCCTGTGTGTATCTGATACCTAAAAAAAAAATCAAAATTCAGTATCAACCACTTGCACAATTTGGTAACTTCAGTTTGCCTGCAGACTTTATACTCTTATAAAGAATGAATCACTCTGCAAGGTGCTGTCACTTGACCACTTGGGACAGTCTGAAAAGGACAAGCAATTGTTTACCGTAACCATATAACCATATAACAATTACATTAAGGAAACAGGCAATCTTGGCCCCTCTCGTCAGTACCAATTTAAGTGATCTCCTCTAGTCCCACTTACCTGCACCCTGACCATAACCCTGCAATCCCCTCACATCCATGCACTTACAAACTTTTTCTTAAATGACAAAATTGACATGTATAATTAATCAGTCTGAAGAATTTGAACCAGCAGGAGCCATTGTGAAAGTGGTATAGAATTACTAGAGCACTCCACGGTTAGTGTAGTGGTTACAGCACCAGTGACCCTGATTCAAATCAGGTACAAAGGCATTAAAAAAATATGGTTACTATGACAATAGTATCATTATTTACTCCTCAGACAATGGAGGGCAACCATTAGCAGGGGGAAGCAACTGGCCGCTTCGTGGGCGGAAAGGAACTTACTGGGAAGGAGGTATTCGTGGCATTGGCTGTCTGTAAGGAGTTTGTAAGGTCTCCCTGTGACCTGCGTGGATTTTACCCAGGTGCTCCGGTTTCCTCCCACCCTTCAAAATGTACAGGGGTTCCAGGTTAATTGGTGTATTTTGGGGTCATGGGGTCATGGACCTGTTACCGTGCTGTATGTCTAAGTATAAATGTCAAGAGAGGAAATGCTTTTAAAATCTCCAACAATAAATGGTGGAAGCCTGAGAGTGCACATTTGAATAAATTCATTTTTAGTGCCAGAGAAGTTCCTTAACTTCTGTTTAAGTGGCACTGGAAATGGAATAAACAAGCTATAACCTATAACTTATTGTGGATCTGTACATAAAAGTAGGAACTAAGATAACAAAGGTTGGAGAACAATAATTGTCTTAGTCAGCATGCACAAGTTGACCCAAAGGGCCTGATTCTGTTCTGTTAAACTCTAGGACTCTATCATGAGGTAAGATAAGGACTGGTTTATCTCTGATAAATCTGACAAAATAACAAGGTCAAGTCATATTAAGGCAAATCTTGCCATGCTACAGAGATCCGAATAGGTGACAGAGATCTATAGAATAAGACAAAATAAGTACAATGGAAGAGCAATAGCACCTTAGAGTTGGACTGTTTTGCTGAGAATCACTATTGTGATATATTAATACAGTGGAACCCTGATTAAATACAACCGATTTAATGCGAACCTGGATGTAACATAATCAGCCAATGGACCCTTTTTTACCCTCTTTCCGTAATTGAAATTGTTTTCAAATCAAATTGGAACCCACTGTTAGAAGGCAAAAATCTTTTTCAGCGAAAGTTAAGCTTCACGCACTTGACGTGATCAAGAATAACAGCATACCTGAATCAACACTTGGTGGCTGGAAATCTCAGGAAGATAAGTTACGCACGTCACTTGGGAAAGTTGAGGAGAGTTGAGACTAAAGGCCAAATGCATGAAGAGAGCCAAAGATGTCAGCCTCGATGACTCCCTGTACGAATGGTTCATTGAAGAGTGCTCAGAAGGCCTTCCAATTTCTGGCCCTATTCTCAAAGCTCAAGCCAAGAAATTTGACCAGTTGATCAGCGGAGAAACCTCACAGTTCAAAGCTAGCAAAGGATGGCTAGACCGGTTTAAATGCCGTCACGGGATTTCTCAAGTGTTAGTGTCTGGAGAAATTAGCTCAGCTGACGGTACTGCGAATACCCAGCAGAACTAAAAACTCTTTTAGAAGAAGGTGGCTACATCGAAGAACAAGTGTACAACTGTGATAAAACAGGCCTATGTGACAAGATGATCCCAGACTGCATGCTGTCTAGCAAAGATGACATCCATCGACGTGAGGGGTTCAAACAACTCAAAGCCCACATGACATTGTTGTTTTGTGTTAACAAGACTGGAACACGTAAGTTAAAATGACTCCTGATTTGCAAATTTTTCTCGCCCCACTGTTTCCACTATGTCAACATGAAGTCAATACCATTCAAGTACACATATAGCAGCAATGCTTGGATGACCAGCGTCATCTTTGAGGATTGGATTTACATAACTTTTGTCCCTGTTGTCCACGCTTATTTTCGTAACCAAAAGCTAGAACCCAAAGTTCTTCTTTTGATTAACAACTGTCCCGCCCTCCCGCCAGCTGCCAACCTATTAAGCCATGACGGAAAGATCCAAGTTTCTTACCTCCCAAAGGACACTACATCTAAGATCCAGGGGATCATCCCCGTGTTCAAGCAGAATTACATTTGAATTAATTTGTAGAATTGTAGATGAATCAACAACACTGGAAGACTATCTGAAAAGCATAAACATTAAAGAAGTTTTCCACTTAGGAGGGGAGGGCTGGGCAGCAGTCAGCTCATCGTGTTTGGAAAAATGCTGGGAGAAAGGTCTGGGTCCAGCCCTTTCATCACAAAAATCCACCAAAGAAGATGAAGATGATGATGAGCAAGAATCCTACAGCTTCACAGGTGAAGAGATGTGTGAGGCACAGAGGCTGTTTCAAATAGGCAAAGAGGATTTTCACCAGTGGTTCTCTGCCGGTGACGAATGCCCGACATAGGAGCATCATCCGTAACGTTACTGTAGCACTGGTTCCCGAACCATAGGAGGATGACAATGAGGAGCCTCTACCCCTACTCTGAAAGTGCCTGAAGCCATTGATACCTCGAGGCTAGTCTACGTTAGCTGGAGACAACATAAAAATCCTCTAGCTCAGAAGCATTTTGGATTTTGCTTGTTGCCAGCGACACGCTGCGTTCAAGCAACGCACACTTGATTTCTTTTTTAAGAAATAAAATGATGATTGTAAGAAATAAAATTGATGATTTGAAATACAGGTATTGTACATGCGTTCTTTATTTTATTTTAAATACTCTTTTTGTGACCCTGATTTAGCATGACCTCACTTTTTTCAGGATCTGATTCTTAATAACCCAGTGGTAAATTCTGCACATTCGTAACATGCAAGTATTACGAGCTCCTGTTTTAGGAAAATGGGATTATCACTGCAAGGGATAGTATAGACAGGAGGGACTGAATGGTCACAGTTAACATTTTACACAAGAACAATGCAAGTCACAGCCCAGCAACAATTCCATTCAATGAAAGAACTGAGGGAAGGCTTGTTCCCTCAGAATTCTGGAAGTCTGTTCCAGAATTCGATACATTTGCAAAGACACTGTGATTTTGCAAGGGAGAACCATTATGGCTGCTGGAGAAAAAACCGCTTTTGAAAGCACCTCTTGTGGTCAGCTATTTTTGTGAAATTCAGAGCAAACCATGCTCTGTGAATGACTGGGCCTTCTCAGTGGATTGACCTGTGCCAGAAGGATCTTTTGGGAAGCAAAGTGCTTAATTTTGATTGTAAATAAACAGTGGCGGTCACTTGGAGAGACTCCTTCATTTTAAGTGTGACGAGCAGTGAAGTTACTTGAAGAGACCGGTGCCAGGTGGAAGTTTCGTGGAGGCCGCCCAATTCGAGTCTTGCCTGCAAAAGAACCAGGAGTGTGATGACCTCAGCTCGTGGGATGGATGCTTCTTCAAAGGCAACGCAAGAAGAATTCATGAGCAGCTACAACTCCAGTTTTCCCATCAGTTCATCATTTATTCTGGACATCAAATTTCAAAGGCCTACACTTCATCATTGAATTTGAAAGGCTGAACTTTGAAGTAACTTGATTTTGGCCTGGATTATTACAGCGCCAACCACATGGGTTAGAATCCGGCTCTGTCTGAAAGGAGTTTGTACATTCTCCCCGTGTCTGTGTGGGGTTTCCCGCAGATTCCGGTTTCCTCCCACCCTTCAAAACGTACTGGGGGTGTAGGTTAATTGGATGTAAATTGGGCAGCATGGACTTGTGAGCTGGACTGGCTGTGTCTCTAAAAATGACTCAAAAGTAATTTGGGAAAAACAGAACGTTAAAGTCAATTAAATTTCTGCCCCACCTCATTTTCTAATCACATTTTACTACAGGCTCTTAATCCATTTGTATAGGCACAACGTCCCCGGAAAAGGAATAGGGTAGGGGTTCATAGCCTCACCTGCTGTTTTTATTTGCATTGCCTGTATGATCATACTAATAATAAGCAATATTTTATTGTCATATTTATAACAGTCATATTACATGAAATTGCTTTTGCCTTTTCTAGAAGGCAAACAAATCCACCATTGGCAGAAATTACCTGAAGCGCCTCTTACAGTCAGAGAAAGAGAAGCAAAAGAGAGTCGTCGTCCCCCGCACCCCCCCCCCCCCCCCAATACATTTGCCTCCAGCTCTTCTGCAGAGCTCCAGATCTGAACCTCTGACACGTCAGGAACCCCTCAGCGCCTTAGGCACCCCTTTGGATCGCAGTTTCGTTACCCGCTACTCCTTCCTCCAGTTTCCAGCCAGTCTCCAGCAGCCTGGCGCACGTCTCCCGACAGCAGTCTCCAGCAGCCGACAGCCTTCGTGGGTTCCTCACCTCCAGTCGCCAGCCCGCCGCATGCGTGGGTCTTTCAGCCGCAGAGCCCCCTCGCTGTGATCACTCTCCCATCGGTCGTCTCCTCTGCTTCTCCTTCTCGGGCAGTGGCGGGAATCTCCCCGTTTTCTGGTGCCCTGCGCCAGTCCTCCGCTCCCCTGGAGTCTGCAGCCCCTCGGAGCTGTGGCGCCGTCATCTTGGGCGCAGATCCCGCTGTCGGCTCCTTTAACGGGCCGATCAAAGCCCTGGGCGGTTGGACCCCGCGGAAGCACCGTGTCCCCGCTCCCCGCGGGTCCATAACTTTTGACTCCTTGACCAAGCTTAACAAGGTTAACGATAAGACCGCTGAAAGCAGCGGTGCTTCCCATAAGAGCACGCAGAATCATTCGGCTTGTGGACAGTGAATCATACAATGATGAAGTAGCTCAGAAGGTGAAACAGTGGCCTTTCTCTTGCAAAGGGAGAGATGCCCACATAACTGACGTTTCGGGCTTGTTTCAAGATGAAGGAGCTCAAGCCCAAAAGGCCGGTTATGCCTCTTGATCTTTGCGATATAACGGAGACTGTTTGACCCGCTGACTTTCTCCTTCGACCAGAGTTCCCTGTTGAACAGGTTGGTGCCTGCTCTCTTCTGGGCTGTGGGTGAAGAGAAACGTCTTCACGACTTACCGGCCCGTGATGAGTTGGCTCCTGGACGGGGAACAGATGGGCTGGATGTAGTAGTTCTCCAGTTTCACCCCATGAGCAGCGAGTCGGTCCATGGTCGGGGTGCGGATCTCGGAGCCGTGATAACCCACATCGTGGAAGCCCTGATCGTCGGCGAGGATGAAGATCATGTGAGGTTTAGCCGGGGTTGAGTGGCCTCTCAGCGGATCGACTGCGCCTGGGTTTTCGGCACCAGGCTCCAGCCCGTCCCAGGATAAGTAACCAAACGTCAGTAAACTCGCCACTGAAAAGCCGGCCAAAGCACCAAACATGACGAGGCGGCCACTTGTCCTTCGCTTTGAAACGTTAAAGGGCCAGTTTCCCAGGGCTGCAGACGGCGCGGTGGCTGAAGCGTGACTTTCTTTCCCAAAGAGGGCAGTCACAGTCAGATCGGACCGTGCGGGCTGGCGGAGCTGTCGCCACCATCCTGGGCTCTATCAGCGTCTGGGGGGGGCGGGTGTCAGGTGTCCTCTTGTCCGCCGCTCTCCAGCGGCTCAGCGGGGACCTCGGTCCGCGGCGAGTCTGGCGCGCAGGCTCGCCTCCACGGCAGCTCCGCACCGCCTCCAGCACATCAGCGGACGGAGAGGGCCAACCCTGCTGCAGGACGACAGCCAGGCGTGGGAACGTGCTCATCTCTCGATCAAACTAACACGAGCACACAGCCCGCTGAATGAGGGACAGGGCGAAGGTTTGCACACGTCGAAGGTGTGGGAACCCTCGACCAAGGTCTTCTGATAGAAGCGGGCTGGAAGAGTCAGGGACAGATCGTCAGCGACTTCTAGCACTCAGGAGCAGAACCACATCTTCCTTGCGTCAATGGTAGAGAGGATTCTGAAAGGACCCAGAGTCTTCTCAGGCTCAGTGAGGGGCAGGTCGTGGAAATTGGCTGATGGGGTGGACCTGAATTTTGGTAAGGCGTTTGACAAAGTTCCCCACGATAGTCTCATTCAGAAAGTCATGAGGCATGCGATCCAAGGAGCCTTGGCTGCTTTGATGCGGAACTGGCTTGCCTGCAGGGTGAGACAAAACACATTCTGCCCCCAGGTCAGTGGCTAGTGGAGTTCTGCAGGGATCGGCTCTGCGACCCCTGCGCTTCGTGACCTGGGCGAAGAAGTAGAGGGATGGGTCAGTAAGTTTGCAGACGACACGAAGGTTGGAGGTGTTGTGAATGGCGTAGAACAGGGTTTACAGCTCCCCAATGTTATGAATTGCTATAAAGCAACCCAGTTGTGATTTATTAGTGATTTTGATAAAATTCCAGCCTGGATGAATATGGAACTTAGTAAAATAGGAAAAGCAAAGCCACAAGCCTTTGTTTATAAATAGAATTCAAGATTGTTAATAACGAATGGATAAACTCCAAAACTGAAACATTTAATTGAACTTTGGAATAAGGTTGATAAAGAGTTTGGAGGAGGAGGCTTAATGTCTAGAAAAACACCCTTATTTCAAAATAGATTTATTTCATTTTCTATGGGGAATCAATTTTAAAAGATGTGGAAACATCAAGGGATGAAGAGGATTGAAGATTGTTTTGAATATGGAATTTTATTACTTTAGGTAGAATAAAAGGAAAGTATCTGAAAATACAAGGTTTTGTTATCAAGTTATGAACTTTTTGAATGAAAATTTTGGTCAAAATCATTAATGCTAGAGAAAGAGGTGGAGTTATTGCATAACAGAGATACAAAGAAATTTATTTCATGAATGTATAAGTTGTTACAAAAGAAATAGGGGTACATAAATCAAGACAAAGATGGGAAGAAGATTTGAATAAAAATAAATGAACATGATTGGATGGAATTATGTAGAGAAAGTATGAAAAGCACCATAAATGTGAGTTACATGTTAGTACAATATAATTTTATTTTTCACTTATATTTGACACCATAGACAGTAAATAACTAGACTTTTTCGGATTTATGTTTTTAGATGTGGACACGAAGTTGCTACCTTTTTGCATTCTACTTGGCAGTGTCCTAAGGTTAAATCTTTTGGTTGGAAATTGGTAATTTATTAGAAAAAATAATTGGAGTTAAAGTCCCCCAGGATCCAGTGTTGTTTTTAATGGGTAATATTATTGGGTAATATAATAATATTGGGTAATAATCTGTTTCAGTTTTGTAACACTCTGGTTAGATTATTGCATTCAGTTCTGGTTGCCTCATGTGCAAGGGTGTTGGAAGCTTTGGAGAAGGTGCAGAGAAATTTATCAGGACGT
Organism: Narcine bancroftii; assembly: GCF_036971445.1. Taxonomy (NCBI): domain Eukaryota; kingdom Metazoa; phylum Chordata; class Chondrichthyes; order Torpediniformes; family Narcinidae; genus Narcine; species Narcine bancroftii. The sequence continues at coordinate 213,921,639 of NC_091471.1, forward strand.
TGCCTGGATTGAAGAACATGGTTGACAGATCTAAGGCTTTTCTCTTTGGAACGATGAAGGAAGAGAACTGGCTGAATAGAGATACAGTAAAACCCCAGAATCCAGCACCTATGGAGATTAGAAGATGCTGGATAAGTGACTTTGCCGGTTGCTAGAGATTGTGCATTATGTGGATTGGTGAACTGACCACTAGGGACATCAATTTTAAACATTTGTATTTTTTACCTATTTATTTTATTCAATTTTTTTTTACTGGGTGCTTGAGGCTGCCGGTTGCTTGAATTCTGGAAAACGGGGATTTTACTGTATATAAGGTTATTAGTGCCTCCAAAACTTAGGATAACTGTGGTGCACTGTTAGCCAGAATCAGACACCCACAAAGATAAAGACTGTACAACAGGCTTTAATCCACAAAGACTTCCACAGAGCCAGGCTGGCTGTGGCTGCAGCAACTCTGAGTGAGGCCTCGGGAGGCCGGCGCAGGCTTATATCCCGGAGGGTGATTGACACCCGACTGGGTGGGGCTTGATCCCTTCAGGCCGACTGATTGACAGCCAGCCAGGTTTAGTCCTGTCCCCTTACACTCATGCAGGTACAGAGGTTGCCCTCTGCAGTAGGCCGGTGGTGTACCACCGGGTGTAAAGAAGGGTGTACCCTTCTTTAAAATTGTCCCGGGGGGGGCAGTAACAAGGAATCGCACCCACTATGTGCATACAATATTTACAGGTGGAGACGATCCAGTGGCCGCTGGGGTCTCTGTGACCATCATAGGACTGGCTCCTGGTCACTGGCCTGAGGGGAAGTGGGTGGGGGGGGGGGCTGGCGGCAGGGTTGTGTGTAGCTGGTGTGGTGCTGCGCGGAGGGGTGGCTGGCGGGGGGGGGGGGGCCAGGGTCGACGTATGCGGGTCGTATTGGATGGGTGGGGGGGGTGGGTTCATCTCCTAAGGCTGAAGAAGGTCCCTGGTGGTCAAGGAGGCCCTGCATGCCCCATAGCTGCCTGGGGACGGGGATGAATGCCCGGTTAGCGTCGTCCTGGGTTGGAGGGTGGCGTGGTGTGGTGGGTGCTCCTGCTGGTGCCAGGTCCCTGGTTGAGACGGTGTCCTCCCTGCCACTGCCGAACCTAATATAAGCGTAGTTATGGTTTGCATGAAGGAGGTAAACCTGCTCTACCCGGGCTTTGGCCTTGTGTGTCCGTACATGCTTATGCAGAAGTACCAGTCCCGAGGACGTGAGCCATGCTGGGAGTGACATTCCTGTCGACGACCTCCTGGGGAAAGAGAACAGACGTTCGTGAGGGGTCTCGTTGGTAGCCGTGCACAGCAGTGACCGAATGGCATGGAGCGCCTCGAGCAGGGCGTCCTGCCAGTACTCAACGGTCCACCCTTTTGACTTGAGAGCCAGGAGGACTGACTTCCAGACCACCCCATTCTCACGTTCCACTTGCCCGTTGCCTCTTGGGTTATAGCTTGTCATGTGACTGGTCGCGATGCCCCTCGTCGTAAAAGACCCCCCGCGGTCGCTGTGGATGAAGGCGGGGTAGCCAAACATGGTGAAAATCTGGCCCAAGGCCCTGATGACAGTGGCCATGGAAGTGTCCGGACAAGGGATGGCGAAAGGGAAGCATGAAATACTCATCCACTACCGTGAGGAAGTAGACGTTTCAGTTCGTGGAAGACAGGGCCCTTTGAAGTCCATGCTGAGACGCTCGAAAGGCCGAGTAGCCTTTACAATGTGGGCCTGTGGGGGGGACAGAAGAAGCGAGTTTTACACTCTGAACAAACCCGACAGGCCTCGGTCATGTCCCTGACATTCCTGATGTGTACGGCAGATTTCAGGACTTAGCAAAATGGTACAACTGGGTGACGCCCGGATGGCAGAGGGACTCATGCAATGCTTGCAACCTGTCGTCATGCATAGACCCGCAGGTGCGAGAGAGGGCATCGGGGGAGTCATTAAACTTCCTGGGGCGGTACTGGATGTTGTAGCTGTAGGTTGCCAGCTCGACTCTCCAGCGCAATCTTGTCATTCTTGATCTAGCTCTTGTGGGTAGTGTTAAACATGAACACCACAGCCTGTTGGTCTGTGAAGAGTGTGAATCTCCTGCCAGCCAGGTAGTGGTGCCAGTGGCGGACCGCTTCCACAATTGCCTGGGCCTCCTTTCCAATGGTAGAGTGCCCTAGCTCAGAGCTGTGGAGGGTCCTGGAGAAGAATGCGATGGGGCGCCCCCCCCCTTTGTTGAGGGTAGCAGCGAGGGCCACCTCGGAGGCATTGCATTCCACCTGGAAGGGGGAGTCCTCATCCACAGCCTGCATCATGGTGTCTGCGATGTCTTGCTTGATGCAGGTGAAGGCTGCCTGCACCTTAGGTGGGAGGGAAAAAGTTGTGGCCAGTGGGTGAACTTTGTCCGAGAAGCAGGGGACCAACTGCGAGTAATAAGAGAACAGGCCCAGGCACCTGCAGAGGGCTTTTAAAGTGGGGTGGGAGGTGTAACTCCATCAATAGGCGCATCCTTTCCGGATCTGGGCTGATGACTCCATGGGCCATGATGTACCACAGGATGGCGAGGTGGGTGGTGCTGAACACACACTTGTCCTTGTTGTAAGTGAGGTTCAGCTCTGCGGCCGTCTGGAGAAATTTTTTCAGGTTAGCATCGTGGTCCTGCTGGTCACGGCCGCAGATAGTGACGTTATCCAGATATGGGAACGTCGCCTTCAGCTTGTGCCAGTCTACCATGGGATCCATCACCCGCTGGAAGATGGAGACCCTGTTCGTGACCCCAAAAGGAACCCGGCGGAACTGGTACAGGTCCCCGTCTTCCTCAAAGGCGGTGTAGGGCTTGTCCTTCGGGTGGATAGGGATTTGGTAATATGCCAACTTCAGGTCAGTCGTGGAGGAAACCCCGTAGCGGGCTATCTCATTGACCATGTCAGTGATCCTTGGCAAGGGGTTGGCATCCAGCTGGGTGTACCAATTAATGGTCTGGCTGTAATCCGTGACCATCCTCAGCTTACTTCCCCCTTTGACCACCAGGACTTGGGCTCTCCAAGGGCTGTTACTGGGCCCTATAACGCCTTCCGCCAGGAGTCACCGCACCTCCACATTGATGAAGTCCCTGTCTGTGGTACAATAGCGCCTACTTCTGGCAGTGATTGGCTTGGAGCCTAGCGCAAAATGTGGAAAGAGCACTGGTGGGGTGATGCGCAGTGTGGAGAGGCTGCAGGTTGGTCGGGGCTGGTAGGTTGCCGTGATGTGCAATGTGAGTGGAGGTTGGGGCCCCCCGAAGGCAAAGGTGACCCTCTGCAAGTGGCACTGGAAATCCAGGCCCAGGAGGAGTGATGCGCAGAGTTTGGGCATGACCAGGAGCGTGGATCCTGTGTGTCTCCCTTCCCACCATTATATCGACTGAGCGGCGCCCGAGGTTACCAACAGTCTTATCCTTGGCGACGAGGGCGATCAAGCAAGTGATGGGGTGGACCTTTAAACTTAGGGAGTGGGCCACGCTTGTGTGAATGAAGCTCTCAGTGCTGCCACTGTCGAACAGGTACTTTGTTACCTCCCTGTTGACTCGCACGTCCATCATCGAGCGCCCGAGGTCGTGTGGGATATCCCTGGTCAGCATGGTGGCAGACAGGACCGTCTCGGAATCGGAGTCGTCACTATCCAGAGGGATGGGGAGCGTCGATAGAGTGGCCTAGTCATCATCCGTGTTGCCCACATTACCATCGGTCTTGAGGTGGAGTGTGCGGTTGCCGATGGCACCCGGAGGCATGGGGAGTGTCAGTAGGGCGGCCTGGTCATCCCCCATGTTGACCACGCCGTCTCAACATCGTCAGGGGCCCACCGTCTCAGGCACTGCCTGGCCCAAGATGGCGATGGCATGTGGGGAGCCGCTGCGTGGCTGGCCTCCTTCCCCAGCCGTCTCCGCTGCACTGGGTGAAGTCACGTTATCACGGCTGGTGGCAGTGACGCCGTTACATCAGCCAGAGATGATGTCATGGCGTGAGCTGGAAGTGACGTCGCTGTAGTTCTCAGTGAATGGTGCCAGCGAGGGCGGGGGCTGATGTAGATGCTCGGGGCAAACACTGTGACGGTTGATAGTGGGTCCGGATGTTGCGCGGTCGAAGTTGGAGAAAGGGGAAGTAATCGCGGGGACAATGACGCCACTCAGCATGTGCATGTGGGGGGGTCTGTGGGGGAGGTCATAGAGGGCCACTGAGCTGTCGGCAGGTTTAGAGAGGCACACTTTTGCAAAGTTGCCTTTTTTGCAGCATCGGGAACAATACTGGTTCTTAGCTGGTCAGTTTTGGCGCGATCGTCAATCTGACCCACACCAGGACCCACAGTACTTACAGGGGTGCCGGGCAACTGCCGCAGCGACGTTCTCACCCCCAGCTCAGCCTGGGGCTGCATCTGCAGTGTGAGAGGGCCATGAGGGAGCCAGGGGGAACCTGAAATTGAAGGCTTCGACATGCAGGGCTGCTGCTTCCAGGGTTTGGACCACTTCCACAGTCCTGGTTAGGGCATAGATGTTGTCTTCCAGCAGCTTCTGCTGGATGGCCCTCGAACATAGTCCTCGGACGAAGGCATCCCGGATCAGCCTCTCGACCTCCTCTGCACCTACCCTTGGTTCAAGCCAGACATGGTCGGGCCAACTCTCGCAAGTGTCCCAGGTAAGACTCAGTCGTCTCCCCGGGTTGCTGGGCTCAGGTGTTGAGGAGGTACCTTGCACAGACTGCATTCATGGGGGGCTTGTACAAGTTCTCGAGAGTGTCCAATGTGCTCTTGTACGTGGAGCAGACTTTGGTTACCTGGAAGGCGTGGGGACCCAGCTTTGACCGAAGTAGGACCAATCTCTTCTGATCGGAGTCCAGGATGTCGCCCTCGTGTCCCTTGATGATTGCCTCGACTGCGTGTTGCCAGATCTCAAAGGCTTCCGGGTGGTCTGGGTCGACCTTGAGGCTCCCTGGGCACAGGAGTTTTTCTATAGCCGCCGTTGGAAAATTTTGTGGATTAAATTGTGGTGCGCTGTTAGCCAGAATCAGACACACACAAAGATAAAGACTGTACAACAGGCTTTAATCCACAAAGACTTCCACAGGGCCAGGCTGGGTGTGGCTGCAGCAACTCTGAGTAAGGCCTCGGGAGGCCAGCGCATTCTTATATGCAGGAGGGTGATTGAGACCCGACCGGGTGGGTCTTGATCCATTCAGGCCAACTGATTGACAGCTGGCCAGGTGTTGTCCTGTCCCCTTAAACTCCTGCAGGTGCAGTGGTTGCCCCCTGCAATAGGCCGGTGGTGTTTCTCTTTTTCTTCTTCTCTTTGGCTTGGCTTCGCGGACGAAGATTTATGGAGGGGGTAAAAAGTCCACGTCAGCTGCAGGCTCGTTTGTGGCTGACCAGTCCGATGCGGGACAGGCAGACACGATTGCAGCGGTTGCAAGGGAAAATTGGTTGGTTGGGGTTGGGTGTTGGGTTTTTCCTCCTTTGCCTTTTGTCAGTGAGGTGGGCTCTGCGGTCTTCTTCAAAGGAGGCTGCTGCCCGCCAAACTGTGAGGCGCCAAGATGCACGGTTTGAGGCGTTATCAGCCCACTGGCGGTGGTCAATGTGGCAGGCACCAAGAGATTTCTTTAGGCAGTCCTTGTACCTTTTCTTTGGTGCACCTCTGTCACGGTGGCCAGTGGAGAGCTCGCCATATAATACGATCTTGGGAAGGCGATGGTCCTCCATTCTGGAGACGTGACCCATCCAGCGCAGCTGGATCTTCAGCAGCGTGGACTCGATGCTGTCGACCTCTGCCATCTCGAGTACCTCGACGTTAGGGGTGTGAGCGCTCCAATGGATGTTGAGGATGGAGCGGAGACAACGCTGGTGGAAGCGTTCTAGGAGCCGTAGGTGGTGCCGGTAGAGGACCCATGATTCGGAGCTGAACAGGAGTGTGGGTATGACAACGGCTCTGTATACGCTTATCTTTGTGAGGTTTTTCAGTTGGTTGTTTTTCCAGACTCTTTTGTGTAGTCTTCCAAAGGCGCTATTTGCCTTGGCGAGTCTGTTGTCTATCTCATTGTCGATCCTTGCATCTGATGAAATGGTGCAGCCGAGATAGGTAAACTGGTTGACCGTTTTGAGTTTTGTGTGCCCGATGGAGATGTGGGGGGGCTGGTAGTCATGGTGGGGAGCTGGCTGATGGAGGACCTCAGTTTTCTTCAGGCTGACTTCCAGGCCAAACATTTTGGCAGTTTCCGCAAAGCAGGACGTCAAGCGCTGAAGAGCTGGCTCTGAATGGGCAACTAAAGCGGCATCATCTGCAAAGAGTAGTTCACGGACAAGTTTCTCTTGTGTCTTGGTGTGAGCTTGCAGGCGCCTCAGATTGAAGAGACTGCCATCCGTGCGGTACCGGATGTAAACAGCGTCTTCATTGTTGGGGTCTTTCATGGCTTGGTTCAGCATCATGCTGAAGAAGATTGAAAAGAGGGTTGGTGCCAGAACACAGCCTTGCTTCACGCCATTGTTAATGGAGAAGGGTTCAGAGAGCTCATTGCTGTATCTGACCCGACCTTGTTGGTTTTCGTGCAGTTGGATAATCATGTTGAGGAACTTTGGGGGACATCCGATGCGCTCTAGTATTTGCCAAAGCCCTTTCCTGCTCACGGTGTCGAAGGCTTTGGTGAGGTCAACAAAGGTGATGTAGAGTCCTTTGTTTTGTTCTCTGCACTTTTCTTGGAGCTGTCTGAGGGCAAAGACCATGTCAGTGGTTCCTCTGTTTGCGCGAAAGCCGCACTGTGATTCTGGGAGAATATTCTCAGCGACACTAGGTATTATTCTATTTAGTAGAATCCTAGCGAAGATTTTGCCTGCAATGGAGAGCAACGTGATTCCCCTGTAGTTTGAGCAGTCTGATTTCTCGCCTTTGTTTTTGTACAGGGTGATGATGGTGGCATCACGAAGATCCTGAGGCAGTTTACCTTGGTCCCAACAAAGCTTGAAAAACTCATGCAGTTTGGCATGCAGAGTTTTGCCGCCAGCCTTCCAGACTTCTGGGGGGATTCCATCCATACCTGCTGCTTTGCCACTTTTCAGTTGTTCGATTGCCTTATATGTCTCATCCAGGGTGGGAACCTCATCCAGCTCTAGCCTTAGGGGCTGTTGAGGGAGCTGGAGCAGGGCGGAATCTTGGACTGAGCGGTTGGTACTGAAAAGAGATTGGAAGTGTTCTGACCATCGGTTGAGGATGGAGATCTTGTCGCTGAGGAGGACTTTGCCGTCTGAGCTGCGCAGCGGGCTTTGGACTTGGGGTGAGGGGCCGTACACAGCCTTTAGAGCCTCGTAGAAACCCCACAATAACTAGCAGCGTTTCCCTGGGTCAGAATAGCAAATACCTGAGGAAAATGGTTTAAGGTGAGTGGAGGAAAATTTAAGGGAGATGTCAGAGGTAAGACCTTTACTCAGAAAGTAGTGGGATAGAGCATAGTACAGGCCTTTCGCCCCTTGATGTTGTGCCAACCCATATATTCCTTCCTAAAAACGGAACTATACCCACCCTATCCATAACTCTTTATTTTTTTTCATCTAAAAGTTTCTTAAATTTCCCTAATGTTTCAGCCTCAACCACCATCCCCAGCAAGGCATGCCAGACACCCACAACTCTCTGTGTGAAAAATCTTTCCCCTGATGTCTCCCCTAAACTTACATCCCTTAACTTTGCACATATATTCTCTGGTGTTTGCTGATCCTGCCCTGGGAAACAGGTGCTGAGGGTCCACCCTATCTATTCCTTTCATAATCTTGTAAACTTTTATCAAGTCTCCTCTCATCCTTCTACAATTCAAAGTGAAAAATCCCAGCTCTCCTAACCTTGCCTCATAAGTCTTGTTTCCCCTTCCCCTTCCCCTCTTCATAGCTTCCACATCCTTCCTATAATGAGGTGACCAGAACTGAACACAATTCTCTAAGTATGGTCTTACCAAAGGTTTGTAGAGTTGCAACATGACCTCTCTACTCCTGAATTCAATCTCCCATTGATGAATTCCAGCATCCCATAGGCCTTCTTAACTATCCTGTCAACCTGTGAGATGACCTTGAGGGATGTATGGATTTGCACCCTAAGGTCCCTCTGTTCATCCATACTCTTAAGTAACCAACTGTTAATTCTGTACTCAGCCTTCTGGTTTGTCCTTCCAAAATGCATCACCTTGCACTTATCCAGATTGAAATCCATCTGTCACTTTTCTGCCCAGCTCTGCACCCTGTCTCTATCTTCTTGTAACCTCCAACAACCTTAAGCTCCATCCACAACTCCTTCAACCTTCGTGTCATCCACAAACTTACTGATCCATCCTTCTGCCTCTTCATCCAGGTCACTTATTGATATGCCATAGACATGGACCAGACAAGTGTTATACTAATAACAGACTCTTAGCCACCACTATACTGGCCAGTGGGAAAGCATCTCCATCTGTTATACCAGTAGGTATACCTGTACCTGTAGCATCTCTACAGCCATAGCCAATAACAAGCAACTCCATTCATGAGAAGCAGTCAGTATAATACACCCCCCCATTACATCATCACATTCACCCCCCACAAAAATTGACCAATTTTAATAAAATGTAGCAAAGCAAAAGCTGGAAAGCAAGCAAATTAAAAATTTCGGAGGTAAAGGGATACAGCAGGATAATACAAAATCAGAAATAATTGGAACACATATCAGAAAACAGGCTACAGAGATAACAGTAAGTAGCCTTGGTAATTATGCCTACAACTAAAAATGGTCATAACACAGTCTCTGGGGAGGTTTAGAAATACAAGCAGATCTGCGCAAAGGCACTGGTGGGAATGGAGCTTTATCTCCTAATGAAGGACTTTTCACACCAGCTGTGAAGGGAGTGGAGAGCGGGAGGCAACTATTGTTCCTTGGGCAATGGATCAAGTAACTGATTTTATCGTGGTGGGGAGGGCAGTGAGGGTGTCAGAATAGTGGAAGGGCTAGCAGACTGCAGACCAGATGAATCGAGGTCTCTAAGGGACCTCTCTCCCATCAGGAAAGCAACATGAGCATTATGTGGGTTAGCATGAAGCAGTTGAACATGGTCTACAAGCCGGTCAGATTTTCTGAGTCTAACATGTTTTCTTAATAAGACTTATAACCAAGCCAAGTTGGCAAGGTCAATCCAATATTCTATTTTCTAGGGAAAGTAAAAATACATTGGTGAGGACTTTCATTGGTAACTGTACAAAGCAGTATACAAATAGAGTGTAATGCCCCTGGCAGCACGTCTTGCCAGTGGCTGGTGGGGAAACCTTTTGACTTCAATGCAAGAGTGTTAGCTTTGCAGATTGTACCATTATCACACTCCACCTGATCATTACCTCAAGGGTTATAGCTTGTTCTATGACTAGTAGCGATTCCCCTATCAAAAAGGTATTGCCTAAGTTCTGTACTCATGAAAGCTGACCCTCTGTCACTATGAATGAAGTTAGGATAACGGAAAAAACTGAAAATCATATTGAGACATTTAATAACAGTACAAGCAGAAACATCAGCACATGGTATAGCGAAGGGAAAATGAGAGAATTCATCAATGGTATTAAGGAAGAAGAGATTCTTATTGTTTGAGGGTAGCAGTCCTTTAAAATCCACTCTGAGGCGTTGGAAGGGTCCAGACACCTTAATCAGTGTAGAAATGGGAGGTTTGTAATAGCATGGTTTACACTCTGCACAGATTGGACACTCACTAGTCAATTTTTTGATGTCTTCTAGTGAGTACGGCAAATTGAGGGACTTAGCATAATGAAAAAATCTAGTGACCCCTGGGTGACATAATTCATCATGAAGGCCTTTCAAATGGTTCAGCATAGGTCATGTGGGAAAGAGCGTCTGTGGAGTTATTGAACTTTCCCAGGCGAAAAAATATTTTGTAATAATAAGTAGAAAGCGCAATTCACCACCGCATGATCTTATCATTTTTAATTTTGCTCTTCAGTTTAGTGTTGAAGTGTTTAGTGTTTAGTGTTGACAGATTTTTGATCAGTCAGTAATGTGAATTTCTTTCTGGCAAAGAAGTGTCTCCAATAGCGAATGGATTCTACAATGGCTCATGGTTCCTTTTCAATAGAGGATTGCCTGACCTCCGGCCCATGTAATGTCCAAGGGAAAAAGATGACAGATCTACCAGCTTGATTTAGTGTCGCTGCTAAATCCCAATTGGACACATCAGATTCCATTTGGAATGGTAAATCCTCATCAATAGCTGACATTGAGCCTTGGCTATATCCTGTTTGATGTGTTCAAAAGCACAGAGGGCTTTTCAGACAGGGGAAAACTAGTTGTTTTAAACAGTGGCTGTGCCTTATTTGCGTAATTCAGCACCCAATAAGCGTAATAGGAGAAAAAACCCAGGCAGCGCTTGAGGGACTTTTGTGTTGCAGGTGGGGGAAGCTCCATGAGTGGTCTCATTCTCTCTTGGCCAAGGCTACTTACAACGTAGCCTAGTATAGCCAGGCGTTTAGTGCGGTATACACATTTGTCATTGTGAAGGGTCAAGTTCGGATCCTTGATCACCTGGAGGAACTTCTCTAAGTTACGATCATGACTATTTAAGTCCTAGGCTAGGTGGCTTCCAAGTTGTGAGCGTCTACGAGCTTATCCATTTCTCTTTGGAAAACCGAAACAGCGTTGGTAACTCCAAAAGGGATCCTTTTAAATTGAAATAGTCTGCCTCAAAAGCAGAAAGCTGCCTTTCATCCTTGTGATGGGCACCCGATGGGAGGCTGATTTCAAATCAGTTATGGAGTATATTTTGTATTGTTCAATATGGTTTATCATGTCTGAGATACGAGGCAGGGGATAAGCATCCAGTTGCATAAACCTGTTTATAGGTTTGGCTGTAGTCCACGACCATTCTAGGTTTCATGCCATTTTTGACGATACTACTTGTGTGCGGCAAGGACTTGTACTGGGTTCGATGATATTTTCTCTTAATGAATGACTAACTTTATTCTTAATAAAGAGTTTGACCTCTTTGCTACAGCGCCTACTCTTGGTAGCTATAGGCTTACAATCTGGGGTTAGATTGGTAAAAAGATGTGGAGATTTAATCTTAAGGGTTGACAACCCACAAACAGCCTCTTGGGGTACTGTGATTGATGGAGTGGGCCTTTAAATGCCAGTACAATACTTTTCATTTGGCACTGGAAATCTAGCCCTAATATCATTGGAGCTCACAGACTGGGTAGCAGGTGTAATTTGAAATCTTCGTATTCATTTCCCTGCAGTTTCAGGATTATTCGGCACCAATTTGTAACGTCCTGTTTTAGTCCAGGACAAGCCATAGCAGATGGATACAGGTTAAGGTTCAGGGAGCTTGTGGTCGCAGGCTGTCGGTAGCTCACCTCATCACTGGCAGTTCCATTCACGATTTTGGAAGAAGAGGTGTTAGATGAATCGTTGGCTCTCCAAGTCAACACAGCGGTCTCACGGCAGCGCCCCTGCTTATTAGCAGTGCTTGTGCACTTCCTCTTCCCTCTCTTCAACTCATGGCGTGAGCTAAATGAGGACTCTCACGCCAGGCAGTCTCTGGCCCAGTGCCCACTATCCACAGTTGGCACAATCAGCTCATCGCGTGAGGCACTGTGAGTGTATATGTAGCACCAATCTGCAGAAGTAGTAACTTCTGTAGCGGCCTCTTTGCAGCGGCATAGTGGCGCTCAGCAGTGGATCATCGATGTGGGTGGGCTTCAGGGGTGCAGCTTCAGCACCTCTTTCCTTCTCAAGGGCTTTAGCGCTTTGTAGTGCAGCCCTAAGGGACTTTGATTGTTGTAGAGCGGCATTAAAGGTTAGGCCCGGGGTGGTCTCCAATAAGCATTGTCTGCTGAATGAGTCCAACATTAAGGATTCTCAGTGGGCTTCAGCCGTGACAGCAACGCAGGCACAGGCTCTGGATAGCCCTTTTAGTGCAAGCGCGAAAGCATCTTCGCTCTGACTGGCTTATTGCCTTCGAGTTTGAAGTTGATGTCTTGCAAACAAAGTATTTTGTGCTTATCATAATAGGTTCTGAGGAGATTCAGTGCATTCTGGTACATGACTGTCTCCCTAACCACGGAGCAGGTATTTCTCCGAGGAGAGCCACAAGATGGTCCGTCTTCACAGCATCTTGCACAACATTGTTCACTTGCATATATGCTTCAAAACACTGGAGTCAGTGGTGAAAAATTTCTTCAGCTTTGGTGGCATCTTGATCTATCTCGAGTCTTCCAGGATTCAGGGAAGTATCCATGATTGAGAGTCTGTTAATAAAATTGATATGCCATAGACTTAGACATGGACCAGACAAGTTATACTAATACAGGGCTTTTATTAACATACTCTTAGCCACCACTATACTGGCCATCTCCATCTGTTAAACCAATAGGATGGAGCATCTCTACAGCCATAGCCAATAGCAAACAACTCCATACATAAGAAGAAGTCAGTATAATACACCCCCCATTACATCATCACATTTATAAAAATTACATAGAGCAGGGATCCCAAAACAGATCCTTGCAGAACTCCACTAGTCACTGACCTCCAGGCTGAATACTTTTCTTCTACGACTACTCTTTCTACAAGCCAATTATTTTATCCACACAGCCATTGATCCTATGACTCATGACTTTCTGGATGAGTCTCTCATGGGAGCCCTTGTCAAATGCCTTGCTAAAATCCATGTAGACCTGCTTAGCAGGTGGTAAAGGCTGGCACAATAGGGGCATTTAAAAGATTTGGGCACATGGATGTAAGAAAAATAGAGGGTTATTGATGTGAGGTGGGGAAAAATGAGATTATTGTGGAATAGATTTACATAGGTCAGCATAATATTGTGGGCTGAAGGGCCTGTACTCTGCTGAATAGATTTACATAGGTCAGCATAATATTGTGGGCTGAAGGGCCTGTACTCTGCTGAATAGATTTACATAGGTCAGCATAATATTGTGGGCTGAAGGGCCTGTACTCTGCTGAATAGATTTACATAGGTCAGCATAATATTGTGGGCTGAAGGGCCTGCACTCTGCTGAATAGATTTATATAGGTCAGCATAATATTGTGGGCTGAAGGGCCTGCACTCTGCTGAATAGATTTAGATAGGTCAGCATAATATTGTGGGCTGAAGGGCCTGCACTCTGCTGAATAGATTTAGATAGGTCAGCATAATATTGTGGGCTGAAGGGCCTGTACTTTGCTGAAATGTTCTTTGTTCATGTTTAGAAAAATAGTCATAAGCCAGTTAAAAAGGCACATTTGAAAATCACGTTTTCAAGTCCTTTATCAATGCTTTAAAATCTGGAAGTCATTAATTTCAGTGGAGACTGTGGTCAAGAGGATTTTATAAATCGTTATTTTTGATATGTTTTCAATATGTTAATTTTTTTAAATTATCTTCTATGTTGTCATGTTTTGATTAAATAAAAATTGTGGAGCATTGCTGATAATGTAATTTTTAAAGTTTATTTAACTTTTGATCAGTTTTGGTAGAACCTGGCTTCTTTGACAGCTGATGAAGCTGGGACACAGCTTGCTCTCCTGTCAGGGTTTCCTTCGCGGCTTCACGGGCATTGCTTGCTCTGGACCGTATTATGATGTGCGAGGCCCTAGAAACATGTGGTGACTCATACAATAACTATGAACCCTCTCAACCAGCAAATTCATCCTCCTGTTCACAGTTACATTCCCATGATTCTCTTAGATAAATGCTGGATAACTTTGGGTCATTCTGCAACAACAAAAAAACTGCAGGAGGAACTGAGAGGTTGAGCAACATCTGCAGGAGAGAAAGATGTTTTGGGTCAAGACCCTGCTTCAGAATTATTGCGGATCAGTTCTCTACGGTGTCTCCTTCAGTGCTGTCTGTTTGTAGGTTCTCCCCGTGCAAGGATTTTCTCCCAGTGCTCCAGTTTCCTCCCACATACCAAAGGCTGCAGGCTGCTCAGTTAACAGGCCACAGTAAATTGCCATCAATGTCTAAGTGAATGGTGGAAGCCAGGGGGAGGGGATGGAGGGGAGGGGGAAGAAATTGATGAAAATGAAGGGAGCATAACAAAGGAATTCTTGTAGGATTAATGTAAATGACTGCTTGATTCTGTGAGCTGAAGGGCCCCTTTGTCTGTTGTATCCTCCTGTCACTCCTGATAATGGCAATTGCCATGAAGAACCTCACTTAGCAAAGTTCATGAATTTAGGTTTTCAATTTTATATCAGGGCGATAATGCTTCCCAACTCTGATTACATTTTTGGAGGGTAACGGAAAATTGATGAAGGCAGATTGATAAACAAGGCTTTCAACAAGGTCGCACAAGGTAGGCTGCTCAGGCAGTTTGCATTCATGGAACATTAGAGCACTGTATGGCCCATTGGCCCACAATGTTGTGCTGACCTATGTAAACCTATGCAAAAAACCAAACCTTCCCTTCCTCATAACCCTCTATTTTTCTTTCATCTCTGTGTCTGTCTAAGAATCTTTTAAATCCCCCTATTATACTAGCCTCCACCACCAGCCCCAACAGTGCATTCCCGGCACTCACTACTCTCTATGTTAAAAAAAATTACCCCTGAAGTCTCTCCTAAACTTTCTTCCCCTCACTTTGTACCGATGTCCTCTGGTGTTTGCTCCTCTCTCCCCAGAAAAAGGCACTGCTGGTCACCCTATCTACAGTATGTCTTTCATAATCTTGTAGACTTCTAATAAGTCACCTCTTATCCTCCTTCATTCCAAAGAGAAAAGCTCTAGCTCTGCTAATCTTGCCTCACAAGTCATATTTTCCAATTCAGGCAACATCCCGGTAAATCTCTGTAGTGTTCAAGAATAGATTCTTGAACACAATATAGATTTGATCCCACGACTCGACACATAATCCCCTCTCCTCTCCTCTTCACCTCCTGCAGGAACTACTCCTTCTGTGACTCCCTTGTCCACACCTTCCTCCTCCCTCCTGACCACAGAAGATACTCCATTCACGCCCACACCTCCTCCCTCAGTACCACTTGGAGCCCCAAACGGTCCTTCCAACTAAACAACATTTCACTTGTGAATCTGCAGGGTTCATCTACTGCATCCGGTGTTACCGCTCTGGTCTCCTCTACATCAGAGAGACTGGATGCAGACTGGGAGATTGCTTTGTTGAGCACCTCGGCTCTGTCCGCCGCGATAGCGTGAATCTCCCAGTGGCCACCTATTTCAATTCTGCATCCCATTCCCTTGCTGACATGTCTGTCCATGGTCTCATGTACTGCCAGACTGAGACCACCCATAAATTGGAGGAACAACACTTCATCTTCTGACTGAGCACCTTCCAACTGGATGGCATTTTGTTAGACCCCCCCCCCTTTCCCTTGTCATCTGTCCTTTCCCTGTCTCTTTGAGCAGAGACATGATAAATTTTACCTAGACCCTTATCACATCCAATGAACACCTTTTGTTGGTTTGGATTCCTCCCCCATTGTTTGAATTCTGAGTCTTTCTGATATATCCTCTTCTCCTTTATCTGATTTTTTTCTTGAAGAAGCGCTCAGGACTGAAATGTCGCCAATCTATCTTTGTTTTCTTTAGATGCTGAAAAGACCAGCTGAGTTCCTTCAGTATTTCAATGTGTTTACTACAATCACAATGCCTGCAGCCTATCATGTTTCACTTAAGAATAGGTTCAATGAGTTCAAAGACCATCAGGGCTAGACATGTGTTATCAACAAACAGTGGTCTTTATTTATGCACAGGGGAATTCACAAAAGGGCACACATTAACACAGACCAACCCGGAATAATACACATATCCGATCCACTACTAAACATTCTCAACACCAGATTGGGAATGCAAGGGTTAAACACACAATGTCCATCCACACACAGGCACAGCACGCCAATGAATAGTAAGTTAATTACAACTAACAAGAACATCAAATGAACCTGGTTTCCAACATCAACTGCGGTACAGGGCCCAATAATGTGACCTGCTTGGACCAATGGCGCATCAGCCTCACATGTGGGCAGATCTAAAAATTGATTGACACCTATAGGACCAATCACACGTCAGCTTCACAGATGGGCAGATCAAACCCTTGATAGGCAGGTGAGGCCACTTGCTGGAGATCCACAATCCACACTAAAATCTCCTCTGGACCCTCTCCATAGCTTCCAAATCCTTCCTGTTATGAGGAGACCAGAAGTGAACACAACATTCCAAGTGTAGTCTAACCAGCATTAATAGAGCTGCAACATTACCTCATGATTCTTGAACTCAAACCCCTGACAAATGAAGATCAGCATACTATAAGCCTTCTTAACTACCTGATCAACCTGTGCGGCAACCTTGAGAGATCTATGGATTTTGACCCCAAGGTCCATCTGTTCTTTCACACTGTTAAGAATCCGCCATTAACCATTTACTCTGCCTTGAAGTTTGATCTTCCAAAGTGCATCATTTCACATTTATCTAGATTGAACTCCATCTGTCACTTTTCTGCCCAACTCTGCGTCCTGTCTATATCCTGTTGTAACCTCCAACAATCTTCTGCATTATCCACAACACCTCAAACCTTGGTGTCATCTGCAAATTTACTGACCCATCCCTCCACTTCTTTTCCAGTTTAGGCACAAGGTTCTGAAGAGTGTAGGGAAAACTGGATCTGAAATTGACTTGGTGATCGGAGGCATAGGATAATGGTGGGCAGGTGTGTTTATCTGTCTGAAGTCTGTAGCCAGTGGTCTATGGAAACAAATCCGTAGCTCCATGAAAGTGCTGACACAGATGTATGAAGTAGTGAAAAAGGCATTTGGTACGTTTGTTTTCAATTGGCTGAAGAATTAAGTGTTAAGTGTTGCAACTCTATGAATCATTGGATAGACCACACTAGAAGTATTGTATACATTTCTGGTCACCACACTGCAATAGGAAGAGCACAGAAGTTATTTACTAGGAAGTTTCCCAGAATGTAAGGCTATACTTACAAGCTCAGATGGAGTGCTTGATTTATCCTCCTTCATGTGTACGCTATTAATGGGTGATCTCCTGGAGGTTTCTAGGGTGGCACAGTTAGCATGATGACCAGGTTTCAAATCCGGTGCTGTTTGTAAGGAGTTTGTACATTCTCCCTGTGTCTGCATGGGTTTTTCCTGGCAGCTTTTGGTTTCCTCCCACCCTAGAAAACATATAGGGTTGTAGGTTAATTGAGTGCAATTGGGCAGCATGGGTTTCAATGGCCTGAATCTTGTAAATATTAATTAAAACTTTAGAATATTATAAGGGGTACAGACAGAATTGATCGTCTGAATTTTTTTAACCACAGACAGTGTGACCATGACAAGTTTAAGGTGAGAGGGAGAAAGGAGTTTTGAGGCGTAAGTTTTTACACAGAGGGTGGCGGTTATCTGGAATGAGCTGTCAGTGGAGGTGGTAGAGGCAGAAACAATCACATCATTTAAAAAGCAGTTAAACAAGCATCGGGTAAGGAAAGAGTTATGAGCCTTTGCAGGCAAATGGGATTGGAGGCGATCAGCATTCTCAACCTCGTGTAGACTATGGTCCCCTTGGGACTCTGCTCAAAGTTTATGGGCCCCCTTCCGATGAAGCAATCAAGTTTAGTTTGTTTCTTCTGTGCTTCTACTGACTACATAAAAAAAAGCCATTAAAATATTTAATGATTCCAGTCCACAGAACCCCCCACCACCACCACACTTAAATGTGCTGTGCCACGGGTGGGGGGGGGGGGGCACCTGTATGCCCGTATTGAGAATGGCTGGTGTCAACTGGTATTAGAGACGGAATGGAAGCTGAAAGGACACCGTTCTGTGTTGTACAATTCTATGACTTTATGATTCTGTGATTAAATGCACAAGAAATAAAATCAAATATGTTTCAATGTGGGCAAGTGTTTGTCCATCTTAGACTAAAACATGGTACTTTCTCAATGGCGAACAGCTAAAAGTATTGCAAATCCAAAGAAACTTGAAACTCCGGAGACATAGTCCTTTAAAATACATGGGCAGCCTCAAAAAAATAATCAAAAAGGTAACTGGAATGTTGGTGTTTATATTTAGAGGATGAAATGGCATTGAAGTATGCCACAGTTGACAAAGCTGGTGTTATGTGAGCAGTTCTGGGCACCACATCACAGGTTTGGAGGGAGTCCAGTGTAGATTTATAAGAGTGTTACCTGCACTTGGTGTGTTATGTTACAAGGAGTGATTATACCAATTACAGTGGTATACTCAGGGAATTAGAAGGGCGAACTATTTAAACTGATTAATGTTTATGAAATGTGAGATGCTTGAAGAAAAGATTTTTTCACTGGAGTGTCAAGAATCAAGTTCAAATTCAAGTTTATCATCACCAAGTACAAACCGACTAAACAGTGTTTTCCAGCCTTTGATGCCACGCGTTGCAAGCACACAAGAAGACCATACAATATATATGCACTGCACTTATATACAAAGACATGTATTAAAATAAATCAATGAAACGCTGAAGTGGTTGGAGGATCGCACTAAAGGGTCATCAACTGATTTGATTTCCCCCCACCACTATCTCCGTTTCCCATTATGTAATGTGAGATCTTTTGTTTTTCTGATGTTCATTTTATTCAGCATTATAAATGTTGTAATGGGCTTGGGAATTGGGATAGAGGGTGAGAGTAGTGGGTTGCTCTGCAATTGGAATCCTGAAACAAGCGATGTTGAAACCATCATACATACTGATTGTTTGAAGATAATTATGAACATTGGTGATGATAGTGCAGAGGACAGGCTTAGATTAAAGAACAATATTGATCCGCAGCCCAATGGCCGATGCAACTTAAATGTATTTCGAGAGGTTGAAATAGGATAGGAAATCTACCATAGATGGTAGAGTTCTGGGAAGTATTGAGGGACAGGTCCATGATCTGGGCATTCATAGTGAAGGAATGCCAGCTCATAATGGTAAGCATGAAAAGGTGCACAAATGCCTTTGTTTTCTAAGAAGTCGGAGGAAATTATTCTCTCAAACTTCTATGGGTGTACTGATTGCATCCCCGCTTAATTTGGAAACTCAAGTACACAGGAGTACAGAAGGCTACAGATAGAGGCGACATCATAAAATAACCCTATCATCCCGGTCATAATCTGTTCTTGCTGCTACCTTCAGGCAGAGGTTCAGCATCTTTAGGTTCAAGAATTCTTTTTCCTAATCGTTATCAGATTCTTGAACCTCCTTGAATTACCCTAATCATAATCTACCCTAGGACTGCCCTATTGAAACACCACTTCTTTTACAGTAACTGCAACTGTGATTATTTATTTATCTCTCTCCTTTTATATTCCTTTTTCTCCTTTTCTGGCTAATGGTGCAATATGGTAATTTAATTTATATTAATTTTTAAAAATTTAGACATTCAGCACGGTAACAAGCCAATTTGGCCCTGTGAGTCCGTGCCAACCATTTTACACCCCATTAACCTACACCCAGGGACGGTTTTGAAGGGTGGGAGGAAACCGAAGCCCCAGAAGAAAACCCACCCAGGCACGGGGAGAACATACAGCCTCCTTATTGACAGCGCGGGATTTGAACCCCAGGTCCGATCCTGATTGCTGGAGCTGTGAAGGTATTGCACTAACCTCTACACCAGCCATGCCGCCTTACTTATTATAATTATCTTTGCTGTATAAAGTTCACTGTATGACCTCTGTGATTATTCAGCATTGTTTTTTAGACTACAATCACTGTATCTGCAGACTTTCGTGTTTCACTCTGTAATTTATATTATTATTGTTGATGTATCTTTCATATCTGTGTGGCTGAAGCAAGCAATAATTTTGATGTTCTTGTACATTATACTTATATACATACGTGACAATCAACATATCGTATCCTATCACGTCATAGCACTGGAGAAAAGGTGACAGCACAGGAGAAAAAGGTATTTTAGTTGCTGGCCTTTATTTTCCAGGTCATAGAAAAATGAGAACTTGGAGGTCATGATACAATTCTATAAAATTTTACTATGGCCATGGCTGGAGTATGCAATTCTGGTCACTGCTCTAAAGAAGGATATAAATGTACTGAAGAGATTTACTAGCACGTTGCCTGGAATGGGACATTTTCTGTGCTGGGTAAATCTGTGGGTCTATGACCTTCTGCTATTATGCTTTTGAATGAATGTGTATAAAATAGCTCCTGGTGTCTCACTTTCACCTCAGCGAGCATTTTGAGCATGTCATACATGAATTTGTTATGAATGTGGCAGGTATATTGTTTTACATTGTATTCACATCTGCAGAACATCGGAAACAAGCAACAGAAGGCCTCGTCAATGACTGTACAAGAACATCACTGGAAAATATAGACTGGGAGAGAAATGATACATAAATGTAAAATCTTTACACAAATTCATCTGGCAAAGAAGTTCAAAGGAGAATGCAAAACAAACGTCACAAATAAAACCAAAGATCAGAACAGATTTATATTTAAAACAGAAGTTGGTGGTACGCACATTACAGTACCAGCGTCCTGGGTTCGAATCCGGCACTGTCTGTAAG
Source organism: Narcine bancroftii (assembly GCF_036971445.1). Classification (NCBI taxonomy): domain Eukaryota; kingdom Metazoa; phylum Chordata; class Chondrichthyes; order Torpediniformes; family Narcinidae; genus Narcine; species Narcine bancroftii. The sequence continues at coordinate 213,942,178 of NC_091471.1, forward strand.
GAGTTTGTACGTTCTCCCCGTGTCTACGTGGGGTTTCCTCCAGGGGTCCAGTTTCCTCCCACCCTTCAAATCGTATGGGGTTGTAGGTTAATTTGGGTGCAATAGGGCAGCACAGATTTAAATGGCCAGAACCGGCTTCTACTTTGCTAAATTAAAATTTAATTTAATTTAAAATGTCCATAGGTTCATGGTAGATGTTTGAAATAAAAATTCAATAGTGTTTTTCATAGTTAAGAAAGAGGACAAAAAATATCAAGGTATTATTTCAAAGGAAGGAACTTCATAATACAAGGGGAAGAAGTAATAAAAAAATGGAATGTAGTTTGGTCCAAAATCTAGGACTGGATAAAAGGATACAAGTAAGGAAATTGGAAACGTGTTAGTCATGGTCCTGGATGAGCAGCCAGTCCCAGCTGCTCCCCTCACCCCAGGAATTTGCTGCTGGCTTGAGAGAAAAATGTGCCTTTACTTTGTGCAGATCTCAAGAAAGATTTGCTGCAGGATGGAGGCTCCAATGTCAGTACCGAGACCTTGTGTAATAACAGAAAGTTCTGCTGTAAAATCCTATCATATGGGAAACAAGAACAAGCCCTGCCCACAAAACTGCTGAAGGAAGTTAGGTCAGCTTGTTAAGCCACTGGTCTGGAGCTACACAGTTCTCAATACACAATAAATGTTTCTTTTAAATTAAATTAATTTTTACAACATTTTAATTTAAAAAAATACACATACAGCACGGAGAGAGAACATTACATGGTTGCTGATAAACGCAAGGAATTTTTGGGTACTTTTCTCAGGGATTGGGAAGAATTTGTCACCACATGGAGGAGGTGAGTAACACTAATCCGTGAATCAGAATTGGAATCAGGTTACTGTCACGAACATGTGTCATGAAATTTATTGCCTTGCGGCAGTGGTGTGGTGCAGAACAAGCGCAAAAATTACTATAAAAAAATAACAATTATGCAAATATGAGATTTAAAAAAAATAATCTTGCAAAAAAAGAGACAAAAGCGAGGTAGTGCCCAAGAATGGAGCAACTGGATAAATATAGGCTGTGGGGATAGAAAGAAGTTTCACTGATGTGGTAAATGAAAAGTTTTGTGGAGTATAAACACTGAGAAAGATCCATTAGAATGAATGGCCAATTCCTGGATAAAAACAGTTGGTGTAAAATTACTTATGTGGCTTTTCAAAGTGAGTTTAGTGAAGTTTCAAACAAGTGATTATTATTAGTGCAGGGAATGGGAGGCAGCCTTGAGACATGGATTGCAAATTATTTTGGAGAATGGAAATTGGAGAAAGAAATAAAACATTTATGTTTTGATTTTTGATTTAACAGGTCAGTGGGGCGAGGTGGAATTAAAATTTGCTAGAATGATTCCAGTGTTTCAAGAGTTAGATCATGGAGACAAATTATATAAATTTAGCTAATATTCCTTTGAAATCAATGGTTCAAGGGAGGAATTCACTGAGCTGTGGAAATAAAAGTAAATTCTACTTTAACTGTAACTGATACAGTTAAGGCTATTTGTTTTGGATGGGGGAAATCCAGAAAAATGGGGGATAATTTTAAAATTATGGTTAGACTATTTAAGAACAAAAATCAGGAAGAACTTCAAAATATAACATGCAGTGGAAAGGAAAGGTTTAGAGTTCTACAACATAGAAACAGGCCCTTCAGCCCAATTTACCCATGCTAACTATACTAGTCCTATTTGCTTGCATTTGGTCCATGTCTCTCTAAACTGTTACCAACCATGTATCTGATATAATGCCATTTCAATGTGACCATCAAGTTCGGTGGTTTCACAGAAAGACAAGTCTAGACGTGTTACAATCACATGTCACTTTAATTAACACACGGGATACAAACAGGGGAAAACATTAAACGGTATTCGATCATTATTTAACTTAAGCAACAATATGTTAACACAAAGTCAAATCTATGCTGTCAAAGGCCATTTTTAAAATGGATTTTAATGGTTCTTTAGTTGCATAAAAGTTACACAAAAGAGTCTGGAAAAACAACCAACTGAAAAACCTCACAAAGATAAGCGTATACAGAGCCGTTGTCATACCCACACTCCTGTTCGGCTCCGAATCATGGGTCCTCTACCGGCACCACCTACGGCTCCTAGAACGCTTCCACCAGCGTTGTCTCCGCTCCATCCTCAACATCCATTGGAGCGCTTACATCCCTAACGTCGAAGTACTCGAGATGGCAGAGGTCGACAGCATCGAGTCCACGCTGCTGAAGATCCAGCTGCGCTGGATGGGTCACGTCTCCAGAATGGAGGACCATCGCCTTCCCAAGATCGTGTTATATGGCGAGCTCTCCACTGGCCACCGTGACAGAGGTGCACCAAAGAAAAGGTACAAGGACTGCCTAAAGAAATCTCTTGGTGCCTGCCACATTGACCACCGCCAGTGGGCTGATAACGCCTCAAACCGTGCATCTTGGCGCCTCACAGTTTGGCGGGCAGCAACCTCCTTTGAAGAAGACCGCAGAGCCCACCTCACTGACAAAAGGCAAAGGAGGAAAAACCAAACACCCAACCCCAACCAACCAATTTTCCCCTGCAACCGCTGCAATCGTGTCTGCCTGTCCCGCATCGGACTTGTCAGCCACAAACGAGCCTGCAGCTGACGTGGACTTTTTACCCCCTCCATAAATCTTCGTCCGCGAAGCCAAGCCAAAGAAGAAGTTGCATAATAATAAACTCGAGGGCTGATCACTACAGACAGAATAATCTGCACTCTATGCATGCTTTAAAATGAGCTGCCTGAATTTTATCTTCACCTGTCTGTAAATTTGCTTTGAACATCATTGATTCATATAAATCTGGTCTCTTTTGATGCAATGTTTTGCTATTGTAATAATTTTTCTAAAGTTATGCATTTCTCATTTAAGGAACAGAGAGAAAAATTCTTCCTTTTATGGTGTTGTTAACACATGTAAACATGAGGATTTGTTCCTCAGATACACATTTACATTCAAATAATTCAAAATTTTGAATAGTTGTACAAATATAATGATTCCTTGAAATGCAGCACACTGCTTCCTGGAAGTCCAGACTATGATTTCAGCATGGATGGTAGGTTGCAGAAGTACATGGCTTTCCATTCTGGTTTCTCCCTTTACGAACCTTGAAATTGCAATGTTTATCTTGGAATCCTGAGATCCAAAATTTCTTACCCTCTCAATCAAGGTGACATCTGAATATACTGATCTCATTGCACCCTAAATGTATGATGGAAAGGTAATGGTAGGAGCAAATGGAAAAAAAATTAATTGTGCCTTCTATTTCCTTGTTTGATGTAGCAAAAGGGTTTTATTCATTTTGACGTCACTGTTACTCAAGTGACATTGGACCCAGTTAAGTTCTCAGCCTAATTGCAGAGGGTGGAATTAATCTGGCCTCATTCATTAAACAAGTCCGAATCAGAATCAAGTTTATTGTCTTGAACCTGGTGTCCCTAAATTTGTTGTTTTGTGTCAGCCGCATTTGTGCATTACAGGTGCAAAATTGTTCTTAATTCCAATTCCTAAATACAAGATTTAAAAAAAATTAGTACAAGAAAGAGAAAAAAAGACTGAGGTTGCGTCTAATTCAGAAATCTGACGGCGGATGGGATGAAGCTGTTTTTGTACCATTGGGTGTTCGTCTTCAGGTTCCTCTACCTCCTTCCTGATGGTAGCAGTGTGAAGAGGGCATGGCCTGGTGATGAGGGTCCTTGAGGATAGAGGTTGCTTTCTTGATGCACTGACTCTTGTAGATGACCTTAATGGAGTGAAGACTAAAGTCCATGATGGCTCTGGTTGAGTTTACAATGCTCTGTAGTCTGTTCCAGTCCTGTGCATTGGCACATCCATACCAAGCAGTGATTCATCCAGTCAGAATACACCTGTAAAAATTTGCAAGAGTCTTTGGTGACATACCAAATCTCTTTAAACTCCTCACGAAATATAGCCGCTGCTGAGTCTTCTTCATGTGATATAGATGTGACAGATTCTTGTTCCAGGTCTGAAATTTAGGTCCAACGGGCCTTGATATGTAGTTTCAGGGGGAACTTCTGGCTCTGAGCTCCTTGTGAGTCAGATTATCACTGGGTTCTGCACCTGCTCCTTGCACAACAAATGTCAGAGCTAAAACTGGAAGGTATATGTTGCCACATCTGCAGTCTCAGTGTGTGGTTGCACTCAACACTGAGTCCAGTGGCAGAAAAGGAGCTGAGCTGAGAGGTTGGGTACCACTGGTTAATGTCCATCATGGTGGTGATTGCTACTGTCATTTCAGGAAAAAGATGCTAGCTGTTGACCCTATCTAGTTCTCTCTGTAAAGCCACCTCCCATCCTTCTTCACTCCAATGAGAAAAGGCCTAGCTCTTGCCTCATAGATACACTTGCAATCCAGGCAACATCTGGGTAAATCTCCTCTGCACTCTCTCCCTAACTTCCACGCCCTTCCTTAATGAGGCATCCAGAACTGAACATAATATTCCAACTGTGGCCCAAGCAGAGTTTTATACAGTTGCAATATTAATTCACAGCTTTTGAACTCAATACCCTGACTCTTGAAGACCAGTATACTAAGAGCTTTCTTAACTACCCTATCAACTTGCACTGCAACCTTGAGAGATCTATGGACTTGGACCCCAAGGTCCCTCTGTTCTCTAGGCTGTTAAGGATCCGTCCATTAACAATGTCCTTTACCTTCATGTTCCACCTTCTAAAATGCATCGTTTCAGACTTATTTGGATTGGACATCAATCTGAATGATTTTAAGAAGATCCACACTTCCTCTTTCTTAATCTCAAATCCTCCTGACCTCACATTGAAAAAGGTTCCTCATTCTGGTGAACACTGAAGCAAAGTATTCGTTTATGACCTCCCCTACCTCCTCTGCCTCCAGGCACACATTTCCTCCAGCCATACCTTCACATACCATCATCTTTCTGTTCTTCATATTGTGGTGGTACATCACTGGCCTACTGCAGGGGGCAACCTCTGTACCTGCAGAAGAGCATGTGAACACCCGGTCGGCTGCCAATCACCCTCCGGGATATAAGCCAGAGCTAGCCCTTTGAAGACACTCTCACTGTTTACAGCAGCTCTCCTCACAGCTGGCTCTGTGGAAGATTAAGTCAAATAAAGCCTATTGTACAGTCTTTTGGTTTTGTGTGTTTGCTTCTGACCAACAGCGCACCACACACATATGAATATATTTCTTATGAATAGAGTTTATTTTAGAAATAAAGAACCTACTTTCCAAACCTATGGCATGAGAGTGGGTTAGAGCAGCCATTCTCAATGGGGGCCATATGGTGGGGGGGGGGTGTAATGGAGAATTTAGACTAGCTGATGCAAGAAGGGATGCAGTTGCATCAGAAGACATAATCTAAATTCCACCATGGGGCCCAGGGATGCAGTTAAATAGGAAGACATAATCTAAATTACACTATGAGGCCCAGGGATACATATGAATCAGTAGACATTATCCAACTTCCACCAAGAGGTCAAGAGATGCAGTTGTCTTTTGTTGGTCGCAGACTGTCAGGAGACCTTGAAGATAATTAAATAATTTGTTCAAAGAGATAAGATCTGAAGTAAACAACTTTTGGGTAATATAAGCCATGGTCCCACTGCTGAAGTTTGAGACTCTCCAAGAGGTGGCAACATCTCTCAGCAAGAAGAAGAACTTCAAGATTCCAAACCGACGTCCCGGTCCGGGGAGGTGGAGAAGCTGCTACCGGCGCCCAGAAAACCTACTACAAGTGTCGCCTCGCTTTGGCAGTTGGGACCAGTCCAGGCATTGATAAGTATAATTGGGAAGGGCTTGCATATTGTAATGTGAATTCAGCTTTAGATTTAGTAATAAAGACTTGTATAAACTGAACTGCTCTCGGTGTGTGTGTGTCTATTTTCTTTCGGTAGCTTGAACACTGTGACCAATCTAAAACAAACAAAGTGAGAGGTACAAGTTTACCCAAGACAGGGCAAAGCTTATTTAAGGGGATTTCATTTACGGACTCAAATCATAAAATATTTGTAATGTTGTTTTACATAGTCGGTGGGAAGGATGTTTGGGAGAAACCGACTAAATCTGACTGCTTCACTGAGTAAGGGGCCCAAAAGCCTTGAACAGAGTCCTAAAGTGGTGGGAAGGGGGGACATAGCTAAAAAAAACGTTGAGAATGGCTGGGTAAGAGCAAGGATACTGATAGGAAAAGGATTGGTTAAAAAAAGATGGGATATTTTTAAAAAAAAGAGCAATGGAAGGCTGTTTGTGTTCAACGAGACTTGTGCATGAATCCCTGACTGTAATATACAGGTTAAGCAAGCAACTACAAATGAAGACATTTTGTTGGCCGTTATTGCAAGAAGGTTGAAGTGCAGAAGTATATGAGGCCCCGAGGAACATATATTAATGCTACATTGCTGTTTATTTTCTTTCTTGATGTTTCCAGGATCTTGTTCAACGGATGAAATGCTCAGGTATATTGCAATGTAAATTGGGAGTCTGATGCATCATGGATTGTTGCACCACACCAGTGCTGGGTGCAGGGTCACCTGTTTTCCCTGCTCTGCATTGGATGGTGGCAGGTTCACCACCATTTCTTCTGAACCTTGATGGGACCACAGTAGGCATTGCCCATGCACTAGATAAATGCTGCAGAGCCTGCCTTGGCTATCCACTTTCTGGAGGGTGGACAATGATATGTTTCTCCTACAGCTCTGAGGGTTCTGAAGTGAACCACCGATTTTGCTATAGATGAGGCAGGAGGTGATTGAAGGACTGATGAACTCCCTTCTATCATTTTGCGGAGCTTCCACATGTTCCTGATAAAAATCTTCCAGATTCTCTGTTGCTTTCTCGATGTTCCTTGTCCATTTTGATTTATTGCGACTACCATGATTATAGACTTGCTGTGAGCTTTCAGGTGGGAATTGGCTAATTTCTGGAGGAGGGCATCTGAATAGCATTCAGAAAAGAGATGGGCTATTCATTTTAATGAAGCTTGCAGTCAAAGGTTTGTTCTGGAAAATGTTATTCATTTCCATTGGGGTATAAAATGATAGGACCCATCGTTTTGATTCCTTAATTCATTCAGTTTCAAAAAATTTTACTTCATCTTCCAAGAGGTTTATGGATGGTGATGGGTTGGGGACTCTGGGATCCTGCATTCTAGTTGTAACACAGAAATGCTAGAGGAACTCATCAGTATTTTGGGCCTGAGCACTTTCTCGAGGTATGAGAATGTGGTGCCACCACTGTATAGCTATTATGTATGTATTGTGTGGAGTGGTCCGCCCCCTCCACCTGTGACTCCTCCCTCCCGGAAATTCCTATAAAGGCTGTCACTCCCAAACTCCTCCCTCAGTACCTGCCTTGGAATCGGGCCAGCAACATATGAAATGTGTGATTAAAGCCTATTAATCACAGCTCTCAGACTAATGTCTACAATTTAATCATCTTAATTTTGGGCCATGGATAAGCTGGGCACTGACCCTAAAGATCCAGAGGCCTCAGTCAAATTCAATTAATGGCTGCACTACCTCAACGCTTTCATGAGATGCAACGGCATGCAGAGTGAGGAAGACAAATTAGATTTATTCTTCACTCAGGTTGGTCACTGAGTCTTCCAGATGATAAGAGACTGCACTATTTACTCAGCCGCAATGGAGCCCCTGCAGAAACAGTATCGGACCCCGATGAATGTCATCTATACCAGGTATCTTCTGGGCAGTCATAGACAAGCACCTGGGGAGTCAGTGGATGAGTACATGTGGGTCTTGTGGGAACTGGGGTGAGCCTGCGGTTGCAGAGATGCTGTCCTCTTAGAAGAATTGATATGCGATGCATGTGTGGCTGGATTCAAGTTTGATCACATCAGACAGGGACTCTTGGAAAAGGCCGATCGAAGCCTGCAAGAAGTAGTCAACCTGGCTAAAGCACTCTGAATGTGGAGGTCTTCTCCTTGGGAAATGTGGCTGCCATGTGGGGACCAAGGGCACTGCCATCTTGGGAGGCGGGGTCCCACGTCACCACCGCCGCAATCAAGCACCTGAAGCGCTACTTATGCAGACATGCGAAAAATCCCCAAAAGAGCTGCTCAGCCTGATATGCTACATGCTCCACCTGCGGGAAGAAGGGACATTATGGGAAGGCTTTTGACCTCTCTGCAAAGTGCTCACTCAAAGGTCATTGAGACAGTTTGGCCAAAAAGACAAACTCCTATTATTTGTTGGAGAAGGAGGGGTTTTGCAAGTGAGGGAGAGAAGGAAATGCTGCTGGCAGTTTGAATCTCAGTTAGAGAGAGAGACAGAAGGGAGTCTTTGACTGTATGTGACAGAAAGCTGTAACAAGCCAGGAAAAGCTTGTTGGAACTGAAACAGAAGCTCTAGAGTGGCGGATGGTTGGAAGTGCTTTCTGTCTGATGTTTCTCTTAGAATAAGTGGAACAGAAAGGAACTCTGTGACAGCCTGAAAGAAAGAGGTTATCATCTGGAGAACCCTGATGGGGCAAGTTTTATCAGCAAGACATTGAGGTGACTAATGGTGGTACCTCAGTTGTGGAAATCCTGGAACACAAATCTCTCTCTGCAAACCCTACAAGAACCTTCCTGAGTGGTAACCAATTGCCTTTCGAGCACCAAAGTCTGGTGAACTTTATACATGTTAAATTCTGTGCACAGTATAAGAATTGCCTGCAACCAGTGAACTTGGAAGAATGAGAAGTGAGATGGAACTGTGAACCAAAGAATTTTTCTTTAATTTACACACATAATTTACACACATGCGCTTAGAATTAGAAGGGGTTAAGCTGGGTTAGTTAATAGTGATAAGTTAAAGTTTGATTCTGTTTTCATGTTTAAAGATCATTAAAAACGACTTTTGTTCAAGTAACTACTTGCAGTAGTGAATATCTATTGCTGCTGGGTTTTGGGGTCCTTTGAGTTTGTAACAAGAAGTAGAAAGTTTTGATTTCTAATTTTATACTTACCATATTTACTTTTGTATCTGCAATAGTAATTATTATGTATTTGTCAGAATGGAATGATCTTCCAAATGAGATAGTTGCGGCAGGGTCCCTTCTATCATTTAAGAGAAGGTTGGATGTGTACATGGAAGTGAGGGGGTTGGAAGGCTATTGGCGGAGAGCAGGAGGTTTGAGCTAATGGAGTTGCTCTAGTGAACTGGTGTGGACTCGAAAGGCCTGTTTCCGCTCCGTAAATGGTTATTTGGTTATATAATAATTAGGGGCTGAAATGTAAAAGTTAAAACCTTGTGTGTTTATGATTTGTGATTATTTTATGACTTTCCCTTTCAGAAAGATTGTTTTTTTTGCAGTTACCATAGTTACTATGATGTCATATGTCATAATATCAGAACGGACGAGGAGCTCGCTCACTTCTTGGAATAACCACACAGTAAGCTCACTCGAAAAACTTTTCTTTGAATTCATTATTATTTATTATTTTAATTCATTTATATTTGTTTGAAGTTGAGTATCGGTATCATTAATATGTTTTGTTTTACTCATCATTATGAAGTGTGAGCTATGAAAATGCTTATTCGCTTTTATCAATGAAAAATTAAAGCTACAGCTGCAATTATGAAGTTTGATTTATTTGGATGAATATGATGCCATTCAGAATATCGTTGCTTACTTTCCTTGAAGATGACATTTTATTAAAGTGGGATATATTAGAAGGAGGGAAGTATCATTAATAATCCCCTCATGGAAACCCTGGCCGTCCAGCCCAACTAATTGCACCCAGCGCAGTGCCCCGACCCAAGACTGAGCAACCCCATGGTCTTATTAACCCTCCTCAGCCACCAGAGGCACAGCTTGTCACGCAAGACACCGCCTGGGAACCAGCTGCTGGACCTCAGCAAACCTTATGACGGTCAAAATGACAGACGAGACCACCAGACAGGCTGAACCTGTAATGAACATTGACTCACTTTACCCTGTCAAACTTTGTTTCAAAGAAGGGCTTCATGTGGTGCAACCAATGTATTGTTTGTATTGTATGTATTGTATGGGATGGCCCACCCCCTGAACCTGTGATTCCTCCCTCCCAGAAATCCCTACAAAGGCTGTCATGCCCAAACTCCTCCCTCAGTACCTGCCTTGGAACTGGGCCAGCAACACGTGAAATGTGTTCATGTCTTAAGGTGATAAAACCAATTAATCACAACTCTCAGTCTAATGTGGTTTTGATCGATAGCACTACAGAGCAAAAAGCAGGCAGGGGCCTGTATTAAAAAGGCTGGTGAAATGGGAAGGATGGGAGGTGAAGGAACAGACCAACAGACCAAAAGTATTAATTGGATAGGATAAGAGGACATCTTAATATGCCTTTTGCCTGCTTTTTGCTCATACCTTGGGGAAGAGTTCAGGCCTGAAATGTCGGTAATATTTTGTATATGTCAGCGTATAAGATGCTATTTGAATCTTAAAAAATGTCACCCCAAAACCAAAGGTCCTCTTATGCACCAAGTATAAAATCCAAAACTTAACAGCAAAATCCCAGTGCTCCACATGGGGTCCATCCACCCAGCCTGACTGCTGTTGGCTCTGTACAGTCTTCAAACAGCCTGTTAAAGGAGTTGACAGTGGTTTATTTTAAAATATGCTAATAAAATTTAAACCTTTATTTGGTCATTTGTTTTTAAAATATTGTGATAGCATCGTTGCACTAGTCAGTAGTAAGTGCCAAACTTTGAGTAGTCTTATACAGCAAGTATAGCTCAAAACCTACATTTTAAGTGGAAATTCTGGGGTCAACTTACACATGAGTCATCTTATACACTGATATACATGTGGTATAATTACCTCCTATGGACACTCCGAGCGCAGCTGAGTTCCTCCAGCATTTCTGTAATTTTACTACAATTACAGCGACTGTTTCATTCCTGGTTGCAACACAACTGATGGGGCAGCTAGTCCTTTTCTATCATATTTTTGGGTTTCTTTTTGTTCCTTCCAACTGGAAGGGAAGAAATCTGTTGTGGTCCAAAGAGCATCAAGCAGGCTTTTTTATGAAGATGAAATTCCATTTCACAACGATGTAGTTAAACCAAACTCTGTTCATGAAGTGCGTTGTGAGTGAGCGCAGCGAAGAGACTGAGACAACAGGCTGTGAGCTCTGGTATCACAACTGCTTTATTTTGAATACCATGCTGCAGGCTTTAAGCCTGTCCTCGGTCCTGCCCCTAACGTCCCAGCGCTTGCATCCCGATGACACAGATGCATATGTTGTCTTCCAGTCTGGACCAGAAGAGACAGTCTCGCGATGCCACCCTTGCCGCGGCTGCCTCACTGACCACACATGACAATTGGGGCTGGTTCACTGCTACAAACGTGCATTGCCACACTCACTCACATTATCACAATACATTGCTAAATGATAGGAATCTAATTCCACCTGCTTTCGTCTTGTCCACTCATGAGAAACAAATTGTGTGATTGTTGATGATGTTTCACAGATTCAGTTCAGTTATAGCCCGTTGCAGATTCTCCCAGGTGTCCTGTTCTCCTGTGGACAAATGCTAGATAGATTGACAGACATAATTAATGGCAGAGAGTCACTGACTCATGCATGCAAATTCTTAATATGTGGGCCGGAAGTTGAGGCCTCCTATTGGGAATGCAATTTTGCTAAATTACCCTTACAACATTAATTTGTGATGAGGAAAAAACTGCTGCTCAATGGGAAATTATCAATTTTCCCCAGAGTCAAGAAAGTGGTTCAGATTTCTGGAGATTTGACAGTCATTTCCCAGAAAGAGCAAAAGGCTGTTGGATTTCATTCTCATTACAGTTGAGAATATTTAGTACAAAGAGACCCATACTTTTTTTCATAAAAAGTGGAAAAAAAAGGCAAATTCTTCTATGCCGGTGTATAAAATGGTCCTTGAATATTAAAAAAATCAATGCAAAACCTGGGGTCATCTTATACACCAAGTATAAAATCACCACTCCAACTTGTGTGACTCATCTTTCTCCACCTGACCCCCATTGTTTTTCGCACCTCTCTCTCCTTTTATTCTGGCATTTGTCCATCATGTTTCACCTCTCCGTCATACACCAATACTACAAGTGCCCCTGCCCTCCTCCCATCCTGCCCTCTTTACACTGGGTATATTTTCGAGATTGATGAAGGGTATTGGAGCATTATACAACCCTCACTCACTGATGCTGCTCGACCTGCTGAATGCCTCAAGCAGATAGTGTTTAGCTTCTTGGTGTATCTATTATCTTTTCCTTCTAATTGTCTAGTATTTTTCCACATAGGTCAACTCAAAATCGCACAATATCAACCTTTAATCTTTCTTCAAATACATTTTGGGTTTTGTATTATAATTTCCTCATATTAAAAGCTGGTTCTCTCTTACTCGTTTATTTCATAGCCTCATACATTTGAGTTGCTCCCTTTGAAATCTTGTTAGCCTGAGCCTTGGAATCACTGGCTCCTCCACTTGTCCCTTTTAGTCTGATGTACCCTTACCACGGCACCCAAATCTTTGCATGCATGCAATAAAACGTCAAATGGTAAATACTAGGAAAATTATTTCCAGGGATAATTAATATAGAAACATAGAAGATAGGAGCAGGAGTAGGTCATTCGACCCTTCGAGCCTGCTCCGCCATTCAACGAGATCATGGCTGATCTTAAAGTTCAGTACCCCGTCCCTGCCTTCTCTCCGTAACCTTTAATACCCTTATACTGGAGAAATATATCTAATTCCCTCTTAAATATATTTAATGAACCTGCCTCTACTGCCCTCTGTGGCAATGAATTCCACAGATTCACCACCCTCTGGGTAAAGAAATTCCTCCTCATCTCGGTCCTAAATGGTTTGCCTATTATCCTCAAACCATGGCCCCGGGTTCTGGATTTTCCCATCATTGGGAACATCCCATCTGCATCCATTCTGTCCAGTCCTGCCAGAATTTTATATGTCTCTATGAGATCCCCTCTCAATCTTCTAAACTCCAGCGAGCACAATCCCAATTTGCCAAATCTTTCCTCATAAGTCATTCCTGCCATTCCAGGTATCAGCCTGGTGAATCGCCTCTGCACTCCCTCCATTGCAAGAACATCCTTCCTTAGATAAGGTGACCAAAACTGCACACAATACTCCAGGTGGGGTCTCACCAAGGCCCTGTACAGCTGCAGTAAGGTATCCTTGTTCCTATACTCAAACCCTCTTGATATGAAGGTCAACATACCATTTGCCTTTTTAACCGCCTGCTGTACCTGCATGCTCGCCTTCAGAGACTGGTGTACAAGTACCCCTAGGTCTCTCTGCACTTCCCCATCTCTTAATCTATTGCCATTCAAATAGTAATCTGTCCTCCGGTTTGTATTACCAAAGTGGATAACCTCACGTTTATTCACATTGTAGTGCATTTGCCATGTATCTGCCCAGTCCCTCAATTTATCCAAACCACACTGGAGCTTCCTGACCCCCTCTTCCGTGCACACAACCCCTCCTAACTTAGTGTCATCTGCAAATTTGGAGATATTACATCCAATCCCCTCATCCAGATCATTAATGTAAATTGTGAACAGCTGGGGTCCCAGTACAGATCCCTGTGGCACCCCACTGGTCACCACCTGCCACTCAGAAAACGAGCCATTTATCCCAACTCTCTGTCTTCTACCTGCCAGCCAGTTCTCAATCCACATCACTACTTTGTCCCCAATCCCATGAGCCTTGATTTTGGAAGCCAGTCGTTTATGCGGGACCTTATCGAAGGCCTTTTGGAAGTCCAGGTACACCACATCCACTGGCTATCCCCCATCTATTTTACCAGTCACCATCTCAAAGAATTCCAATAGATTTGTCAAGCACGATTTACCTTTTGTAAATCCATGTTGACTCCGTCCGATCCCTTCTCTGCTAGTCATATGCTCCGCTATTACATCCTTAATAATGGATTCCATCATTTTGCCCACTACTGATGTAAGGCTCACCGGCCTATAATTCCCCGCTTTTTCTCAACCCCCCTTTTTAAATAGTGGGGTAACATTAGCTACCCTCCAATCCATGGGTACTGATCCTGAGTCTATCGAGTTCTGGAAAATAATTCTTAAAGCATCTGCTATCTGAATGGCCACTTCCTTAAGTACCCTAGGATGTAGATTATCAGGCCCTTTGGATTTATCTGCCTTCAATCCCATCAATTTCCTCAAGACCAATTCTTGGGACAATTCTCAGGACAATAAACCTGAAATCAGGATCACTGGCTCCTCCATTTCTCCCCTTTAGTTTAATGCTTCCTTACCATGACATCCAAATCTTTGCGAGCATGAATAAAACATCAAATTGTTAATTCTAGGGAAATAGAGAACAGTGCATACCTCACAAGCATAAAACTTTTTATTCATAACCAACAGAGCTGCAAGTTGAAGAAATGGAGAAACTTGAGAATTTATGTGTCACTTAATGCCCATGGTACGTTTTGTGAAATTTGGCGTTATGTGACGTGGGCAGTGTGCGAACACCGTATAATATACTTAGCAAAGCTATATGGATACTGTAGTGTACCTGTATTGACTAAATAACCAAGATACTGTTCACATGCAGTGCTGTATTTCAACATGAAATTACACGTGTTGTGTGCAGAAAGCTGTTGTGTTCACTACTCCTGGTTACGTCCACTACTGCTCGTTCTCCGATTGGGATTGCTGAACTCTAATGTAACCTTATGGAACCACAGACGTTTATGCGATCGGACGTTGCCTGAAAGGATGTTACGTGGCGCATGACTGTTTATTAATTGTACTCTTCACTTATCCAAAACTGAGCTCTACTTTACAATCTGCTGAAAAAATTAATTGTTACAATTGAGACCAGTGTTTTGAGTAGCAAAGCATTTCCATCAATCCTTGGAGAAATCAGATTTCTGACCGTTAAGGACCAAAAGGAATGACTTACAAGAAAAGTAGGCACACCTTTTAATATTTCTACAATATTTCTAATTAGGATATCTCCTCCCATTTTCCAAAGATGTGTAGGTTGGTAGATTAATTGGTCACGTGGCTTTATTTGGCCAGCACATGCTGGAAGGGCTTTTTACTGTGTTGCATCTCTAAATTGGTTAATTAAAGACTGAGTGCTAAATTTGGACATCATGACATAAGATGTTGGTTAGAACACTTGGAAGACAGTGTACTGTTCTAATCACCCAGCTGTAAGAAGGACATGAATAAGTTGGAGAGGAGATTTACTGGATGCTGTTGGCACTGGAAGGCTTGAGTAACAGGGTCTTTATTCCCTAGAGTGTAGTAGGCTAAGGGCTTACCTTACAGAAGTTTATAAAGCATGAGGGACATGAATGAAGTAATACTCACAGTTTTTTTCCCTGAGTAGGTGGTTCTAGAATTGGACGGCACAAGTTTAAGGTAAGAGTGGAGAAGTTTATGAGTGATCTGAGGGGTAACTTTTTCACTCAGAGGGCAGCCTGTATCTAGAATGGGCTGCTGAAGCAAATGATAGAAATGAGTACAATTTTGATGTTCTAAAGATGTTTAGGCAGATATATGGAAAGCAAAGACTCAAAAAGAAATGAACCAAAGGCAGGTAAATGAGATGGAGATCAGAATACCAACTTGGTCAGTGCGGACTCTGTAACTGTGTATGTGGATATGAAAACTTGATTTTCCCCCAGCATACTGCATAGTTATAAGAAATCTTTGACAGTAGAGACTGGGTCAATTTGTACATGGGTTCAAATCAACTTTGTTTTAATAAAATAGTTCAGGCTTTTCATAATTACTGTATTTTGCAGGTAGTGATTTGGGTAAATTTTTGCTGTAGAATGCTCTTGTGGATTTATCATTTCATTTATTTACTTTGTGGCTGTGATTTTGGAATTCAGACTTACTTTTTTACAGCCTTTCACCTCTGCTAGATTAATGCTTGTGACATTTTGTAGTTCTTTCCCACAAATTGCATTCTCTTGTGTAATAATTGTGCTGCCTGTGAGGGTACAAAAATGCACAGCAGAACCACAAAATACAAGACAGATTTTATTCAATTCATGCCAGTGGGAATGGGTAGTAGGTAGACACTGTCAGGTAGACAGTGTCACCTGGCTAATACAAGAACCTCATTTAAAGTCTACAGTGGAAAGGTACAATATTTAAGGCATATTCTTGCATGTGGCAACGCACATAATTGCAGTGGCGAACCAGCCCCACTTGTTACGCAAAAGCGGCGGGGGAGCCGCGGCAAGGATGGCATCGCGGGACCGTCTCTTCCGGTACAGACCAGGAGGGCATGTATGCACTCACCTCATCAGGATGAGAACACAGGTGCGTAAGGGGCGGAACGGAGTCATGCTTAAAGGCTGCGTGCGAGATTCAATAAAAAGCAGTTGGTTGTGATACCAGGGCACACAGCCCACCACCTCAGTCTCTGAACTGTGCTCACTCAAAGCACGCTACATTGATGACCCTGACGAGCCTCCACGTCCTGAAGATTCGACACAATGGAACAAGCAGTTGTAGGCGCCGTTGCGTTAAAGGTGCCAACTTTCTGGACGAACAGGCCCCGCACTTGGTACGGCCAAGCGGAGGCCCAGTTCCAGATCAAATAGATAACCTTTGATTTGATGAGATACTTCTACATCATTAGCTTGCTCGACCAGGAAACCACCTCACGAGTAGATGACCTTATACAGGCGCAGCCAGAGGGAGGTAAACACATAGCTCTAAAAAAACTTCCTTGTTAACATGTACGGCCTCTCACGATGCGAACGAGCAGTCAGGCTTATGCACTTGGATGGCCTGGGTGACAAGACTCCCTCGGCCCTCATGCTCACACTGGCAGAAGGGCACAAGCCCTGCCTCATATTCAACACATGCAGATGTCCTCTACCACGTGAAACACGAGGCACTAGCCTCCATCAACCGTGTCTCATGGCCACCACCGAGGAAATGCCCAAGTCCAGTCAACCACGTGGGCAGGCCGCTTCCCGTCAGAAAGCAGAGAGGTCCGATCCCAAATGGTGTTTCTATCACCAACGTTAGGGGGCATCTGTCCGCAGATGCCGCCAGCCATGTTCATTCTCAGGAAACTATGTGGTCAGCCACCATTTGTGGCTGCAGTGACTAGGCGACAAAATAGCATTCTCCATGTTGGGAAAGCATTTCAGGCCGCAAGTTCCTCTTGTAACAAGCACATAGCCCCAGGACCCTGCCCTTCGAGCCACCAACAACACTGCCATTCGAACCTTAGGGCGGATTCCTGTACGTTTCAGTGACAACACTTTCAAATGGTCTTTCACACTTGCTTTGATTGGCAAACCCATGCTCGGCACAGATTTCTTACAGGAGCACTCTCTGCTCGTCAATCTCCAGAGCAAATGGCTAGTCCACGCGGGGACTTTCCACACGATGCCCCTCGGCAAGTCCAACGATTTGTCCATCCAGCTTGCTTCTGTGGAGACCAAACACAGCCAGAACAGCCACCTCCTGGTGGACTATCACACCATTCTGTGCCCACAGTTCACGGCGGCCATGTCCAATCATGGCGTCCAACATCACATTGCTACCACTGGCCCACCATTGCGTTCACATCCCCAATGCCTGGCACCAGACAAACTCACCCTCATTAAGGCAGAGTTTAGGTGTATGGAGGAGCTGGGTATCGTCCGTTGTTCCAATAGCCCATGGGCCTCACCCCTCCACTTGTTGCCCAAGCCCAATGCCACCTGGAGGCCCTGAGTTGATTGCAGATGTCTCAATGATGCAATGACACCGGACCGCTACCCAGTTCTCCATATCCAAGATTTCTCAGCAAATCTCCATGGCACAAAACTCTTCTCCAAAGTCGACCTGATCTGGAGATACCATCAGACCCCCATGCACTCAGATAATGTCGAGAAGACCGCGATCATCACCCCTTTTTGCATTTTAGAGCTCCTACGCATGCTGTTTGGGTTGATAAACACAGCGTCGACCTCTCAGTGCCTTGTGGACACGGTCGGAAGAGACTTGCTTATCCTGGTAGCCAGTAGCATGCCTGAGGAACACAAGAAGCATCTCCACCAGCTTTTCACTTGCCTCGCACACTTTGGCCTCACTGTCAACTCAGAGAAGTGCCAGTTTGGTCTCATGGAGATAGACTTTCTTGGCCACAAAATTAACCCAGCAGGAGTTACCCCTTTGCAAGCCAAATTCAAGGCCATCCGGCATTTCGCCAGACTGACAACACTGAAGGAACTTCAGGAATTTGTGGGCATGTTGAATTTTTATAACAGATTCCTCCCTGCAGCTGCCAAGATCATGTGCCCGCTTTTCACGTTGATGTCAGGTTCATCGAAGGAGCTTGAATGGACAGAGCAGTTTGACATCGCATTTGAGCAATCTAAGGAGTCCCTGGCCAACACAATGATGCTGGTACACCCACATATGGATGTTCCGACGGCCCTCACAGTGAACGCTTCCATCACTGCTGTAGGTGTTGTCCTGGAGCAGTCTGTGAATGACTTATGGCAGCCTCTCACTTTCTTCAGTAGACATCTGTGACCGCCCGAGTTGAAGTGCAGCACATTCGACAGGGAACTGCTCACTCTCTACCAGGCCGTCCACCACTTCCGTTACTTCCTGGAAGGGTGTCCGTTCACTGTCTATACCGATCACAAGCCATTAACTTTAGCCTTCTCGAAGTTCTCTGATCCGTGGACTGCCCGACAATAGAGACATTTATCTTACATCTCTGAATTTACCACTGCTATCTGACACTTGTCAGGAAAGCACAACTCTCCAGACTGGAGGTAATCACTTTGTCACAGGGCATAGACCACCATGGTCTGGCCCGTGCAGAGCTGGATGACCCAGGGGCACTCAGCTACAGAACGGCAATCATGGGCTTGAAGCTCCAAGACCTCCCGTGGGACGCCAATGGTGTAATGCTCCTCTGTGATATTCCCTTTGGCTAGCCCCACCCTCTTAACCCCTCCCAATGGAGGAGGACAGTTTTCGACATGATCCACAGGTTATTGCACCCTTCAATTTGCATAACGGTGTGACTGGTCTCAGCGAAATTCATTTGGCATAGCCTGCATAACCAGGTTACAGAATGGGCAAAGATCTGCCAGGTGGCCAAGGTCCAGCGACACACCAGACACCAGCTTCAAGACTTCAACAATTCTTCCCGCAGGTTCTAGCATGTACATATTGACATTGTTGGGCCCTTGCCAGTCTCCCAGGGATTACACTACCTGCTTACCATGGTGGAGAGGTACACTCTTTGGCCGGAGGCCATACCCATCCCAGACGCCACTACAGAGATGTGCGCAAGTATTCTACTGAGGCGACTCACATGATCACGCCAAGGGTGGTTGGGATGTGGAATAAGCTTCCGGCAGAGGTGATTGAAGCAAGAATGTTATTTACATTTAAGGAAAGACTGGATAATTACATGGAGGGGAGAGGATTGGAGGGGTATGGACCAGGTGCTGGTCAGTGGGACTAGGAGGGTGGGGATTTGTTCCAGCATGGACTAGTAGGGCTAAACTGGCCTGTTCTGTGCTGTATATGATTCTCAACATCCTTTGGAGCGCTTTCATCCCTAACGTCGAAGTACTCGAGATGGCAGAGGTCGACAGCATCGAGTCCACGCTGCTGAAGATCCAGCTGCGCTGGATGGGTCACGTCTCCAGAATGGAGGACCATCGCCTTCCCAAGATCGTGTTATATGGCGAGCTCTCCACTGGCCACCGTGACAGAGGTGCACCAAAGAAAAGTTACAAGGACTGCCTAAAGAAATCTCTTGGTGCCTGCCACATTGACCACCGCCAGTGGGCTGATAACGCCTCAAACCGTACATCTTGGTGCCTCACAGTTTGGCGGGCAGCAACCTCCTTTGAAGAAGACCGCAGAGCCCACCTCACTGACAAAAGGCAAAGGAGGAAAAACCCAACACCCAACCCCAACCAACCAATTATCCCCTGCAACCGCTGCAAACGTGTCTGCCTGTCCCGCATCGGACTTGACAGCCACAAATGAGCCTGCAGCTGACGTGGACTTTTTACCCCCTCCATAAATCTTCGTCCGCGAAGCCAAGCCAAAGAAATGATTATATGGTTATAACTGCAGTGGCGAACTTGCCCTGCTTGTTCGCACGGGCGGCTGGGCAGCCGCGGCAAGGATGGCGTCGGGGGACCGTCTATTCTTGTACAAACTGGAAGGGTGCGCACCGGTGTGTAAGGGGCAGAATGGGGTCGTGCTTAAAGGTTGTGTGTGAGGTTCAAATAAAAACCAGTTAGCAGTGGTACCTGAGCACACAGCCTGCTGCTTCAGTATCTGCGCGCTCACTCACAGCATGCTACATGCATACAAATTTGATAGGCATCTCTTTGAACTTGTTTGAGGTACATTGTTTCATGTCCTAGCTTAACATATCTCAGAGTGTACTTTTCTTCAGAAATGGAAATGATTGACTTCAAACAAGTATTCACATGAACAAGTCAACTCGAATAGATTTCATTTCTTACATACAAATGAGTTGCTGTCTGGGAGACTGTCCTAATCCACTTCAACATCCATGTTCTGTATGCTTTTAATTAACACATGTAAGTTATCAGTCCAACAGTAAAATCAAACTATTTAATATATATAAGGGGAAGGAAGCTTCAAGAATGAGTTATGATCAGAACAAAAGTTTGCCAGCGCCTAGATGTGTGAGCCCTATGGTTATTGACTGTCATTGTGCGGTTTGACAGAAACTGTAATCAGTTGCAGGGTGCACAGGAAATGATTGATGAATGGAAACCGCTCTCAGCGCGATATCTACTACTCGTTAACAATGCGTAACTGTGAATGGCCCTTCATGTTGTGCTGTTAAACCACTTTTGGGTAGAATCGGTGGGCCATTAAACCTTTATAAGCTGTTCAGAACAATGCACATTTTAGTGTGTTTCTGAATTGTCTGCAAAAAGTCAGTTTAATTTGGGGGTTTGGGTGATGGATTGAATAGTTAATTTAAATGCTAATTTAGCTTGTCTGGAAGGAATCCAGTGTCTGCTTTGAGTGAACATGAGGTTTTCCTAACACAGGTTTAAAAGCTAGGGAATCCTGTATTTAATAAAAAATAAAATCAGTGGTGCTTTTTCTCATAACTGTAATATCTGGACATCATAAAAAATGTAAACTTTAACACTTGTCCAGTGAAACCATGAAATGGACTTTATAAAAATATTGTTTTCTGTTGTAGATTTAAAATTGCAAATCTTTTTTGGGTTGAAAAATTTAAATGTTTATATTTTGGCATTGCATTAGTACATCGAATATGGAACATTACAGTACAGTACAGGCCCTTTGGCCCACGATGTTGCGCTGACCTATAGAAGCCTACTCAACAGACTTAAACCTTCCTACCTCTCATATCCGTAACCCTCTATTTTCCTTGCATCCACGTGCCTACCTAAAGACCATTCATGTCATGCCTCCGCCTGGAGGCTGGCTACAAGAACAGATCGAAAACTTAAAACTTACCTTTCAGACAGTAGCCCTAAAAGGCTGCTCTAGCATCCCATTCATATCCAGAGGTGCCCTGTAGCGCCCTCCAGAGCAGATGGAGGCTGGGCGACCCATCATAAATACGCGGAAGAGCAATGGCCATCTTCCCTACCCATAATCCCCCACGCAGCTGGAACCACTCTGTATTTCCCAGAACAGCTCCGGCTGAGTGGGCGATTATGGATATGGAAGTTAGCCATTGCTCTGCTATGTTTTGAGCCGCAGAGAGTGGTCCCGAAGGCCGAAGCGGCTTGGTGTGGCTGTCTCAGCCCACACCTGCCGCTCCTTGATGGCTCCCGCCGGCTCCCGCTGCTCTGCTGGCCCCTGCTGATAGCTCCCGCTGTCCCGTTGGCCCGTGCTGATGGCTCCCACTGACCTGAGGGCTCCCACTACTGCCTTGACGGTCCTCACTGCTGCGTCGGCTCCCGCTTTCCCACTGCCCCCCGCTGCTCCAATGGCTCCCACCTGCTGCCCCTGCCTTGGAGGGAGAGGGGTGAGTGGGGAATTGGTTTGCAGGCTGATGGCATCATCAGACTGCCCCTAACCAGCCACTTGCAGCAGCTGTACATTGAGGTCAGGTGGCGGAGTGCAACGCTCCGCCAATTAACCTTCTCAGAGAAGGGTTGGAATAGGCTCCTCGGAGCCAGACCCGGTGCATTCAGGAAGGTATGTCTTTAGCCATAAGGGCGAAGAACCTTGCCTTTACAGACGGGTGTTTTCCCTGCTTGAAAGTGCCTTAAGAGTCTTTTAAATATCTCTACTGTATCAACCTCCACCACTACCCTGCCAATGCATTTCAGGCACCCAGTAGTGTGTAAAAAAGCTTAGCCCTGACAGCTGTCCTAAATTTTTCTCCCCTCATTTGGTATTGGTGTTTGCTACTCTCGCCCTGAGGAAAAGGTGCTGGCTGTACACCCAATCTATCCCTCTCATAATAAGTTACCTCTAATCCTTCTTCTTTCCAAATAGAAAAGCCTTAGCTCTCATAAGACTCGTTCTCCAGTCCAGGCAACATCCTGATAAATCTCCTCTGCGCCCTTTTCATAACTTCCACAACCTTCCTGTAATGAGGTGGCCAGAACTAAACACAGACTTTAAGAGAGCAGCAACATCACCTCATGACTCCTGAATTTAACCCCATGACTAATGAAGACTGGCATATCTTAAGCCTTCTTAACTATCCTATCAACTTGTGTGGCATCCTGGTCAGATCTATGGATTTGGGCCCCAAAGTCCTGCTCTTCATCCACATTGATAATCCTGCCATTAACAATGTACATTTTTTTAAATGTTCAATTAATATGTAACAAAAATTACCAGCACTTTTTGTTTATGTTCCCTTTTTTCTGTTTCCTCTTCTTGCTTTCAAAGGAACATTAGAAAATAAAAATACCTTGTCCTTGAACATAAAATGCCTGTCAATGAGATAATGGCTCCTATGACTGTAATGGTGAACTGGCCAAGATAGACTGGGATATTTGATTAAATCATTTTTGTTTTCAGTAGATAAACAAAGGGAAGAATTAAAAAAGAATCCCAAATTTTCAACAAATGGAGAAATTAAAAAAAAAAGTCATGAAAGAAGTTCAGCATCTCCTGATTCAAGAACAGTTTTTATCTGTCAGCAATCAGGGTATTGAACCTCCTGTGCTACCCTAACTCTAACCATAACTCCCCAGGACCACCAAAAGATTTGTCTGCATGGCAGAGGCATCACCTTTTTTCCTTGCACTAACTGCAACTTGGAATATTCATTAATCTATCCTTTGATATTTACTATCTCAGATTTTCAGATTTCACATTTATTGTCAGCGTACATATATCACATACTCGAGATTCTTTATCCTGTACACAATGTAGACATGTGCATGTACACATCTCTTTTTCTGCCTTGGCATTTGAGGCAATTTAAATGTTTGTAGTTGGTATACCTCACGTCCCTATGTGGATGTAGCAAGTAAAAATTTTATTGGATTTGTACATTATACCTACACATATGTTTATTGTACTTACATTTCTTTCTCTTTGGCTTGGCTTCGCGGACAA
Organism: Narcine bancroftii; assembly: GCF_036971445.1. NCBI lineage: Eukaryota > Metazoa > Chordata > Chondrichthyes > Torpediniformes > Narcinidae > Narcine > Narcine bancroftii. The sequence continues at coordinate 213,965,773 of NC_091471.1, forward strand.
AGATTTATGGAGGGGGTAAAAAGTCCACGTCAGCTGCAGGCTCGTTTGTGGCTGACAAGTCCGATGCGGGACAGGCAGACACGATTGCAGCGGTTGCAGGGGAAAATTGGTTGGTTGGGGTTGGGTGTTGGGTTTTTCCTCCTTTGCCTTTTGTCAGTGAGGTGGGCTCTGCGGTCTTCTTCAAAGGAGGTTGCTGCCCGCCAAACTGTGAGGCGCCAAGATGCACGGTTTGAGGCGTTATCAGCCCACTGGCGGTGGTCAATGTGGCAGGCACCAAGAGATTTCTTTAGGCAGTCCTTGTACCTTTTCTTTGGTGCACCTCTGTCACGGTGGCCAGTGGAGAGCTCGCCATATAACACGATCTTGGGAAGGCGATGGTCCTCCATTCTGGAGACGTGACCCATCCAGCGCAGCTGGATCTTCAGCAGCGTGGACTCGATGCTGTCGACCTCTGCCATCTCGAGTACTTCGACGTTAGGGATGTAAGCGCTCCAATGGATGTTGAGGATGGAGCGGAGACAACGCTGGTGGAAGCGTACTAGGAGCCGTAGGTGGTGCCGGTAGAGGACCCATGATTCGGAGCCGAAAAGGAGTGTGGGTATGACAACGGCTCTGTATACGCTTATCTTTGTGAGGTTTTTCAGTTGGTTGTTTTTCCAGACTCTTTTGTGTAGTCTTCCAAAGGCGCTATTTGCCTTGGCGAGTCTGTTGTCTATCTCATTGTCGATCCTTGCATCTGATGAAATGGTGCAGCCGAGATAGGTAAACTGGTTGACCGTTTTGAGTTTTGTGTGCCCGATGGAGATGTGGGGGGGCTGGTAATCATGGTGGGGAGCTGGCTGATGGAGGACCTCAGTTTTCTTCAGGCTGACTTCCAGGCCAAACATTTTGGCAGTTTCCGCAAAGCAGGACGTCAAGCGCTGAAGAGCTGGCTCTGAATGGGCAACTAAAGCGGCATCGTCTGCAAAGAGTAGTTCACGGACAAGTTTCTCTTGTGTCTTGGTGTGAGCTTGCAGGCGCCTCAGATTGAAGAGACTGCCATCCGTGCGGTACCGGATGTAAACAGCGTCTTCATTGTTGGGGTCTTTCATGGCTTGGTTCAGCATCATGCTGAAGAAGATTGAAAAGAGGGTTGGTGCCAGAACACAGCCTTGCTTCACGCCATTGTTAATGGAGAAGGGTTCAGAGAGCTCATTGCTGTATCTGACCCGACCTTGTTGGTTTTCGTGCAGTTGGATAATCATGTTGAGGAACTTTGGGGGACATCCGATGCGCTCTAGTATTTGCCAAAGCCCTTTCCTGCTCACGGTGTCGAAGGCTTTGGTGAGGTCAACAAAGGTGATGTAGAGTCCTTTGTTTTGTTCTCTGCATTTTTCTTGGAGCTGTCTGAGGGCAAAGACCATGTCAGTAGTTCCTCTGTTTGCGCGAAAGCCGCACTGTGATTCTGGGAGAATATTCTCGGCGACACTAGGTATTATTCTATTTAGTAGAATCCTAGCGAAGATTTTGCCTGCAATGGAGAGCAACGTGATTCCCCTGTAGTTTGAGCAGTCTGATTTCTCGCCTTTGTTTTTGTACAGGGTGATGATGGTGGCATCACGAAGATCCTGAGGCAGTTTACCTTGGTCCCAACAAAGCTTGAAAAACTCATGCAGTTTGGCATGCAGAGTTTTGCCGCCAGCCTTCCAGACTTCTGGGGGGATTCCATCCATACCTGCTGCTTTGCCACTTTTCAGTTGTTCGATTGCCTTATATGTCTCATCCAGGGTGGGAACCTCATCCAGCTCTAGCCTTAGGGGCTGTTGAGGGAGCTGGAGCAGGGCGGAATCTTGGACTGAGCGGTTGGCACTGAAAAGGGATTGGAAGTGTTCTGACCATCGGTTGAGGATGGAGATCTTGTCGCTGAGGAGGACTTTGCCGTCTGAGCTGCGCAGCGGGCTTTGGACTTGGGGTGAGGGGCCGTACACAGCCTTTAGAGCCTCGTAGAAACCCCTGAAGTCGCCAATGTCCGCGCTGAGCTGGGTTCGTTTGGCGAGGCTAGTCCACCACTCATTTTGGATCTCCCGGAGTTTGCGCTGAAGATGGCTGCATGCGCGACGGAAGGCTTGTTTCTTCTCTGGACAGGACGGCTTTGTAAGGTGAGCCTGGTGGGCAGCTCGCTTCTTTGCCAGCAGCTCCTGGATTTCCTGGCTGTTTTCGTCAAACCAGTCCTTGTTTTTCCTGGAGGAGAAGCCCAGTACCTCTTCAGTGGATTGCAGTATGGTAGTCTTCAACTGATCCCAGAGGGTTTCAGGGGACGGGTCCGTGAGGCGGGTTGCATCGTCGAGCTTTGCTTTGAGGTTTGCCTGGAAGTTTCCTCTCGCTTCGTCTGACTGCAGGTTTCCAACATTGAACCTCTTTCTGGGGGCTTTATTGTTCCTGGGCTTTGGTTTGAAGTGAAGGTTGAGCTTGCAGCGAACCAGCCGGTGGTCAGTGTGGCATTCCACGCTAGGCATGACCCTGGTGTGGAGCACATCTCGTTTGTCACTTTCTCGCACCAGGATGTAGTCCAGGAGGTGCCAGTGTTTGGATCGGGGATGCATCCAGGTGGTCTTAAGGCTGTCCCTCTGCTGAAAAAGGGTGTTAGTAATGACAAGCCGCTGTTCTGCGCAGAGCTCCAACAGGAGGCGCCCATTGTCGTTGCACTTGCCGACGCCATGCTTGTCCAGGATTCCTGGCCAGGTTTCTGAGTCTTTGCCGACACGAGCGTTGAAGTCGCCCAGGATGACAACCTTGTCGGCTGTAGGGGTGCGTTGGATGAGGTTGCGCAGGTCGGTGTAGAACTTGTCCTTTTCTGCTGGTTCCGCCTGGAGGGTTGGAGCATAGACACTGATGAGGGTGATGTGACGCTTGTTTTGAAGGGGGAGTTGCATGGACATGATTCGGTCCGAGAGGCCTGTCGGAAGGTTTTCGAGTTTGGAGGCAATGAAGCTCTTGACCATGAAGCCTACACCAGATAGGCGTCGTTCATCCGAAGGCTTGCCAGACCAGTAGAGTGTGTAGCCCGCGCCGCGTTCTTGGAGGCTGCCTACATCTGCCAGGCGGACTTCACTGAGAGCGGCTATGTCAATGTCAAGTCTGAGGAGTTCATGTGCAATGAGGGCAGACCGACGTTCAGGTCGGTGGCTGTCAGCCTTGTCTAGCATGGTTCTGATGTTCCAGCATGCTAGCTTGAGTTTGTGAGCATCTTTTGAGGGGGAGGACGTGGAGGGGGAGGACGTGGAGGGGGAGGACGTGGAGGGGGAGGACGTGGAGGGGGAGGACGTGGACCTGTCCTCGGGCCTGCGCAAAGGAGCTTTTAGGTGGAGTGCAGTGCGCGCAGTACTGGCCCCACCCTTTACACCCATGGTTCGTGTGCCGTGGCCAAGCAAGCTGGGACGTGGCAGCGAGGTCCTTGGGTCGTAGGTTTTATATCGGAGTGGCCTTCTCCTATGCAGGTTTCTTACCCGGGCTGGAGGGGCCTGCCTCCCCTCCTAGGTCGGTCCATACTGCCCGGACCGGGGCCGAGGCCGCCATAGCTCACCCTGTGCCTGGACTGGGGCCGCCGCCTCCAACTCTCTGCCCGGATCGGGGCCTCCGCCTACCTCACTCGACCGAGGCCGGGGCCGCCGTCTCCCCCTTGCTCCTGCCCGTATCGGGGCCGCCGCCGTCTACCCTTCGCCCGGACCGGGGCCGGGGCCGCTGCTGCTCTCCCTGTGCCCGGACTGGGGCCGCCACCTCCAACTCTCTGCCCGGATCGGGGCCTCCGCCTACCTCACTCGACCGAGGCCGGGGCCGCCGTCTCCCCCTTGCTCCTGCCCGTATCGGGGCCGCCGCCGTCTACCCTTCGCCCGGACCGGGGCCGGGGCCGCTGCTGCTCTCCCTGTGCCCGGACTGGGGCCGCCGCCTCCAACTCTCTGCCCGGATCGGGGCCTCCGCCTGCCTCACTCGACCGAGGCCGGGGCCGCCGTCTTCCCCTTGCTCCTGCCCGTATCGGGGCCGCCGCCGTCTACCCTTCGCCCGGACCGGGGCCGGGGCCGGGGCCGGGGCCGGGGCCGCTGCTGCTCTCCCTGTGCCTGGACTGGGGCCGCCATATATGTACTTACATATAGCACAATAAACTCACATTGAGCATGTGGCTACTAAAGGAGCTTAAAGTTTTAAATAAGTTATTAAGAAAACACCAAACAGAAGAATTCATAGAAAGCATGACCAAAAATTTATAAAGGATGAGAAGATAAATGGTGTAAGACAACATCATCATCATTCAGGTGCCTTGTCATTTGGTGTGGGTGATCATGTCTTTCCATCCATCACCATCTCTGATCCTCCGAATTGTGGTTGTTACCTCCCCTGTTCTCCTTTGATGAAGGCTTCATCTTTGAGCTGAGACCGTGGTCGATGATGAATTCATGATTTTACAAGGGAAAAATACTGAAGTGGTTTCCCGTTGCTGTCTTCAGTTGCTGTGTCCATACTGGATGGGTAACCCTGGCCATTGATCAGCAAATTCATCTGCCCAGTGCTTTTAGTTTTACAAACATAAATTCCAAATTGTAGAATCTGCTTGTAAAATCAATCCTGCATCTACAATCCATGATCCTGATTGGGAGACTAAAGAGGTGCTACACCTTGCCCAAGGGTGACCTGTCAGCTATCGGACGGAAGGAGCGCCTTATACCTCCTTGTGCAGCACCGACACCAAGTTAGCATGACCTAAAGAAAAGTTTATTTAAGCATGCAGAAAGGAAGAGAATAGAAAAAAACCAAATGTGGGACTGATTGAGGCAAATATAATGGGAAATAAAGAAATGGCTAAGGTGCCAGTTTTAATTATCTTCAGTGGAGAAAATACAAGGAATATAATGGAAATGGAAGTGAAACAATGATTGAATAATCCAAGATGAAGTCATTAAGGCAACAATTACTGGAGAAATTAAGGGCAGTGAAACCAGTAAAATCTCCTGGAGTTGATAGCTCACATCCTGCAGGGAATGTAGAATTTACTGATGGTTTGGGAGGCTTAGGGGCGATAGATTGGAGTTACAGTGGAGCAATCACATCCAGGAGGCAGAAGGAACATAGCTACATGACAGAAGAGGGAAAGGGAACAGGCAGGCAGGCAGTGCAGTGCACCCTTGTGGCCATACCCTCAAGAATACATATATTGTTTTGGATTCTGTTGAGGGGGATGACCTACCAGGGTCAAACCAGGGTCAAACCAGGGTGTTCAGGTCTCTGGCATGGAGTCTTGCCTTGTGGGTAATAAATGGAGGAAGGCGAAGAAGCGAGCTGTGGTGACAGGGGATTCAATAGTTGGAGATCTGTGGAAGAGATTGTATACCGAATGGTATGATGCCTCCCAAGTGCCAGGGCCCGGGATATTTCAGATCAATTTCACAGCATTCTCAAGAGGGAGGGTGACTGCCAGATGTTGTGCTTTATATGCAGACCAATGTCATGGGTAAGAAGGTTGATGATGTCCTACAAAGAGTATTCAGGGAGTTAGGTGCGAAGATGAAGAACAGGACCTCCAGGTATCAGGATTGCTACCCATGCCTCATGCTAGGAGGATAATACAGCTTAACACGTGCAGGTGGGAGGGCTACAAATTTCTGGATCATTGCCATCTCTTGCAGGGAAGTGGGACCTGTTGTGATGGGACAGTTTGCATCTGAACAGGTGGGGACTAATATCCTTGCTGGATGGTTTACTAGTGTTGCCCCTGGGGGATTAAACTAGATTTGTAAGGGGAAGGGAACCAGACTGCAGGAACAGATAATGGAGAGGAGGAGGGAAAATATGGTGTTAAAACTGCATATAAAGAGAGAAATCAAAGGGTTGTGCATTGTGGAAATAATGTTGTCAGGTGTATCTATTTAAATGCAAGGATTATTATAGGAAAGGCAGATGAGGTTAGAACATGGAACATGTTGATGGCACATGGAATTATGACATTTTGGCCATTAGTAAAACTTAGTTACAGGAGGGGTAGGACTGGCAGCTCAATGTTCCAGGCTTCTGTTGTTTCAGATGATAGAACAAGGGGGATGGGTGGTGGGATGAAAGGAGGAGGGGTGACATTGCTTGCCATGGAAAATATCACTGCTGTGCTCAGGCAGGACAGACCAGATGTCTTGTCTACTGTGGCTACATGGGTGGAGCTGACGAACAGGAAAGGTATGAGCACATTAATGAGGTTGTATTACAGACCACCCAATTGTCAGTGAGAACTGGAGGGGCAAATCTGCAGGGATATAGCAGACAGCTGCAGGAAACATAAGGTTGTGATACAGTAAAACCTCATTAGAACGTGGTAGTTGGGGTTCAAGATTTCATACCACGTTACAGCTGAGTCGTGGAACAGATGCATATAGGTCATGATTCAGGAAGCAGGAAAACAGAATACTGTGATTCAAACCCTATAATAAGACCTTTAAACTCTACATATTAACATACACATCTTGTAAATGAGTTATAAGAGCTCATTTTTGAGTTTATGGATGTTAGCCTGGAATTCTAAAATCAATGTTTGGGATCCACAGACACCTGCACTATAAGCAATTCCACGGATTAATGAATCACGTTCTAACGAAGTTTCAGTGTAGTAGGAAATTTTAACTTTCCACATTTTAACTGGGACTCCCATACTCTAAAAGGGCTGGATGGCTTTGAGTTTGTCAAATGTGATCAGGAAACTTTTCTAAATCAATACATTCGGGTACCAACTGGAGAGAGTGCAATTATGGATCTCCAATTAGTGAACGAGACAGGACAGGTGACAGAAATAAGTGTAGTGGAACATTTTTGTTTCAGTGATCATAATCACTGTTCCTTCTAAGCTGTGTGTGTATGCATGCGCACACATGGTTCACAACCAGCGCACAAAGGAAATTAATGCATGCTCCAAAGGTGAGTTACCTTAAATAATGTAGTAATTAATAATTATACTTATTGAAAATAATCTTAACTGAATATGTTACTTTGTAGAATGTAATCATAATTGTATTAAAACATGCCAATACAGTTTAATTAGCTATGAGAGATAGGCTGCGCCAAAACCCAAGTTTATATTTGCACAAGCATCCAGTGTGCACATACTTTTCTCACAGAAAAACAATTTGCACAACATATTTTTGGGCACACTGACTACGAAAAATTAGAGGGAACATTAATCAGAATGTCATTGGTTTCAAGTGTTACGAGCCCAGAGAACCCCAAATCCCAGCAGGAAAGTTCTTCGGTTCACAGTTCAATCTCACTTCTCATTCTTCCAAGTTAACTGGTTGCAGGCAATTCTTATACTGTGCACAGAATTTAACATGTATAAAGTTCACCAGGCTTTGGTGCTCGAAAGGTAAATGTTTACTGCTCAGGAAGGTTCTTGTAGGGTTTGCTGAGAGAGATGAGTTGTTCCAGGATTTCCATAACTGAGGTACTGAGGCACATCCTCATGGCGAACAGGCCCCGGTTGTATTGCCACGTGGCGGGGCAGCCATGGGGAAATGGCGTTGTCAGAAGTTTCTCTCTGACTCCAGCATCCCTTCCAGCGCGCACCCTGGGCAGTGATTATGATGTCACAAGGCACCAGGTGACTGAGCTCATGCTGCCCTTAAAGGGCCGTGCTGAATTTGAGTAAAAACTGTCGTTAATGACCATCAACGTGGTGGCTGTGTTTCTTCCACTACTCACACCGCCACAGTGGTGACCCCGACAAGCCTAAATGTTTTTCTGGACTCAAAACACCATGGATTCAGCAGAGGTTAACGCTGTCTCCATCAAGCTTCCCCCCTTTTGGACCCACCGACTGAAAACGTGGTTCAGGTAGGCGGAAGCACAATTTCAACTCCACAACATCTCCTCAGCCACCACGATATTATATCATGTCGTGAGCGCTCTGGACCAAGATAACGGCAGCGAGGGTGGACAACATCATCCACCACCCCCCCCTCCCCCCCCCCCCGCTGGCTACGGGCTAGTACACCACCCTCAAAGACCTGCTGCTTGGAACTTTCAGGTTAACTCCCCAGCAATGGGCTCCAGGCTCATTCACCTAGATGGGCTTGGGGACCATAGTATGTCGGCGCTGATGGATGAAATGCTGGCCCTGGCGGAAGACCACAAGCCTTGTTTTCTCTTTCGCCAGATATTCCTGGAACAGATGGCGGAGAACCTCAGCTGCTCCCCACAGATAAAGACTTCTCGAACCTGAGGAGAGCAGCAGCGAGTGCGAATGACCTCTGGCACATGAAGAGGTAGAAAGAGGCAGCCCTCAACCAGGTGGCATGACCAGGAGCCAGCCAACCGCAAGCCACCCCCAAGACCAAGCCAGAGGAGGGCCAGTCGACCTGGTGTTTCTACCATCAGCACTGGGGAGCACAACCCCATAAATGCTGCCAGCCCTGCGGGTTTCAGGGAAACAACCAGGCCAGTCGCCGTTGATGGCTGCGATGGCTGGCCACACAAACAACCTCCTTCATGTGACAGACAGATCCACCGGCCGCCGATTCCTGGTGGACACAGGGGCTGACCTCAGCATCCTTCCCCCCCCCACAGCATTAGAGACTCACACCCGATCTCAAGGTCCAACTCTGCGGGCGGCTAACGGCTCCACCATCAGGACCTACAGCACCTGCAGGCCACAGATCCAGATCGGGAAGAAGAAGTTCCACTGGAGGTTCGTCCTAGCCTCCGTGGGCACCGCGCTGTTAGGGGTCAACTTCTTCAGAGTTCATGGCCTACTGGTTGACATGAAGAGCAAAAAGCTGGTCAACGCCCGAACATTCCACTCCACCCAACTGGACGCAGCAGAAGCCCACAGGCCAGAAATCGCCACCATAGCCACCACCAGGGACGAGTTCGACGAGATCCTCCACGAATTCCCTGCCATCTTAGAGCTATGGTTCAACACCGCCCTGTCCCGGCAAGGAGTCTTCCACCACATTACCACACAGCACCCCCCACTGCATGATGGACCCAGACGGCTGCTGCCCGGGAAGCTCCAGCAGGCAAAGGAGGAGTTCTCCAGGCTCCAGGAACTGGGAATCATCTGGCTCTAGGACAACGCCTGGGCATCGCCGCTCCATATGGTCCCGAAATCGTCTGGGGGCTAGAGACTATGCGGGGACTACCGTCGGTTGAATGACGGAACCACCCCCGACAGGTACCCAGTGCCCCACATATAGGACTTCTCCACCAGCCTCCACAGCGCACGTGTCTTCTCCAAAGTGGACCTCGTGCGGGGATACCATCAGATCCCGGTGTATCCAGACGACGTGGGTAAGATGGCCATTATCACCCTTTTCGGCCTCTTTGAGTTCCTGCGTATGCCCTTTGGTCTAAGAACACGGCCCAAACATTCCACCGCCTCATGGACACAGTTGGAAAAGACCTGGACTTTGTGTTCATTAACCTGGACGATATTCTCATTGCCAGTCGCAACCACGACAAATACAAAGCCCACCTCCACACACTCTTTGCTTGGCTGCTGACTTTGGTCTCACGGTCAATGCAGCCAAATGCCAGTTCGGCAAGGAGTCCCTCCAGTTTCTGGGGCACACCATTTCGGCAGCTGGGGACATGCTGGCACCGGAAAAGATAGTAGCTATTCAACGATTCCCCAAACCCTCCACCTTGAAAGGGCTCCAAGAGTTTGCACAGATGATGAACGTTTACCATCATTTCATCCCTGGAGCCACGCGCACTATGCACCCATTGTTTGCACTCATGTCCATCAAAGAAAATACTTTATCATGGTCAGAGGAAGTGGACAGGGCTTTCATCACAACAAAGGAGGCTCTAGCCAGTGCCACGTTGCAGGTGCACCTGCAGCCAGTGGCGCACACGGCACTCTTCGTGGATGCCTCAGCTATCGCAATGGGGGGGGGGGGTGTTCTGGAACATTGGCTCGATGGACAATGGCGCCCGCTGACCTTTTTCAGCAAGCAGCTGTGCCCACCAGAGCTCAAATACAGCGCTTTTGACCATGAGCTCCTGGCCCTGTATTTGGCCAACTTCCATTTCCACTACTTCCTCGAGGGCAGGCCGTTCACAGCCTTCATGGATCCCAAGCCCCTCACTCAAGTATTGTTGATGACCAAGGATCCATGGTCCACCAGACAGCAGCGCCACCTCTCGTACATGTCTGAGTTTACGACTGACATCCGACAAGGCTGGCAAGGACAATGTAGTGGTGGATGTGTTCTCCCGTCCAGCCATCAACACTCTCGCACCCGGCCTGGATTACGAGCAACTCAAGCACAGAGGAATGATGCAGAGACGCAGGCCTTGTGGACCGCTATCTCGGGCCTCAAACTCAAGGATGTCCGGGTGCCCAGCAGCCCGGCACATTGCTCTGCGATGCCTCAACAGGCACGTTGCGCCCAGTGGTCCTGGAGAACAAAGGTCTTCAGTCTGATCCACGACCTCGCTCACCCAGCAGTAAAGACAACTGTGCAGATGGTCACGGAGTGGTTTGTGTGACATGGGCTGAAGAAGGAGGTGGCGGAACTGGCTAGGAACTGTACCAAATGGCAGACCTCCAAGGTCCAGCAACACACACGAGCCCCTATCCAGAACTTCGACCCAGCGGTTAGTAGATTCCAACACATCCATGTTGATGTCATCGGTCCCCTGCCAGTGTCCAAGGAGGCTTGTTACCTCCTCATGGTGGTGGATCAGGCCACAAGGTGGCCAGAGGCCATCCCGATTAAGGAGGCCTCCGCAGAGATGTGCGCCAGGACTCTGGTCTGCCAATGGATTGCCCGTATTGGAGCCCCGGCGCACATCACTAGTGACAGAGGGGCGCAGTTCATGTCTGCCCTGTGGACTCAGATGGCGAAGCTCCTGGGGGTCAAGCTCCACCACACCACAGCATACCACGGGTCCAACGGGTTGGTGGAGAGGTTCCACAGACACCGGAAGGCATCACTCATGGCCAGGCTCTCTGGACAAGCCTGGGCAGACGAACTACCCTGGGTCCTCCTCGGGATTAGGATGGCACCCAAGGAGGACCTGCAGGCTTCAGCAGCAGAGATGGTCTATGGTGCATCGCTTTCCCTGCCGGGTGAGTTTTTCGGCCCAGACCCTGACACCATGGCCACCGTCAAAAACCTGTTGGCGGACCTACACAGGCGACTAGCCTCCCTAGCTTCCTCACCCCCGGTATGCCACGGCACCTTGCCATTTCATCTCCCCAAAGATGTCAACTCAGCCCAGTTCGTTTTCGTGCGAAGGGGCCACAAGGTGCACCACTACAGTGACCATACAAGGGGCCATACAAAGTCTTGCACCAGTCTGGCGGAATCTTCACCCTGGATCTTGGGGGGAGAGAGGAACCTGAAGGTGGCCCATCTGAACTTAACACAGCTGGTGCAGATTGCCGTGCCCAAGCGCTGGGGCCGGCCGCCAAAGTGACAGGACATGTAGCTGGTTCTGGTGGTGGGGGGGGGTGGTGTGTGGCGGTGCACATCCTCATGGCGAACTGGCCCCGCTTGTATCACCACGTGGCGGGGTAGCCATGGGGAAATGGCGTCATCAGAGGTTTCTCTCTGACTCCAGCATCCCTTCCAGCGCCCACCCTGGGCAGCGATTATGATGTCACAATGCACCAGGTGATTGAGCTCATGCTGCCCTTAAAGGGCCGGGCTGAATTTGAATGAAAACTGTCATTAATGACCCTCAATGTGGTGGCTGTGTTTCTCCCACTGCTCACACCGCCACAATACCACCATTAGTCATCTCAATGTCTTGCTGATGAATGTTGCCCCATCAGGATTCTCCAGATGAAAACCTCTTTCAGGCTAGCAGGGAGTTCATTTCTGTTCCACTTATTCCAAGAGAAACATCAGACAAATAGCACTTCCAGCCATCCGCCACTCTGGAGCTTTGTTTTCAACAAGCTTTTCCTGGCTTGCACTGTTCAGCTGCTTTCTGTGTCACACACACACTCTGGCTGAGAGAACTTGTTTCACCCCCCCCCCCCCCCCACCTCTCTCTCTCTCTCTCTCCACCTAAGACTGCTAGAAAGCCCATGTAACTCTCTCACTTGCAAAAGCCCCCACCTTCTTCAGCAAACAACAGGAGCTATCCTTCTTGATCAAGCTGTTGTCTTAGATAAACAAAACTTCTCATTGACCTTTGAGTGAGCACCTTGTAGATATTCAACCAGACAGCCTATCTCCAATGCAAAATAATGGTCTATTCATTTCATGACGTCATTTCAATTAGAACCTACTTGTGAAATGTGCATAGCATTCTCCATAGTTCTGTAATGTTACTGAATATGAATTCTTCAGTATTTCAAATAAGATCTGTTTTAAAATATATCTATGTATGTAACTTACTCTAATTTTACCAAATTCTCCCAATATTTATCTACTCCATTGCACAAGATAATTAAAAAAGGTCTGGTCCTTGGGCTGAGATTCTAAATTGGAGAAAGGACATTTTTGAGGAAATGAAAAAGAGTCTAGAATGAGTGGATTGGGATAAGTTTTCGGGCAAGGATGTGCGAGGTAAGTGGAAGAGTGGTGTGAACATACAGTCGAACCAAAGAATATTACAGCACAGAAAATAGGCCCTTGGCCTATTCTAATCTGAGCTGAATGATTGTTCTGCCTAGTCTCACTGACCTGCACCCAGTCCAGAGCCCTCCATATCCCACCCCCACCATCCATATACCTGACCAAATTTCCCTTACATGTTAAAATTGATCCTGCATTCAAGACTTCAGCTAGAAGCTCGTTCCACACTCCCACCACTCACTGTGTGAAGAAATTCCCCCTCATTTCCCCCAAACATCTCCCCTTTCACCCTTAATCTTGCTTCTAGTTTGTATCTCACCCAACCTTAATACAAAAAACCTTAAGTTTAATCTAACTATACTCCTCATAATTTTGTGTATCTCTATCAAATCTCCCCTCATTCTTTTATTGTCCAGGGAATAAAGCCCTAACCTGTTTAACCTTTCCCTGTAATTCAGCTCCTCAAGTCCCGGCAACATCCTAGTAAATCTTCTCTGCATTCTTTCAATTTTATTAATCTTTCTTGTAGTGGGAGGAGTCACGTGATGGAGTAGTGGCCGGTAGGTTAAAACCAGCCCTCTCCAGAAAAAAAGAAAAAAATGTCAAGAAAAGACAAAGTTCAAGAAACAAAAACTATAAGAAATAGAAGATAAAGTTGCAGAGAAGAGAGGATGGCACCCAAGAAGGAAAAAGTAAAAACAATGGGAAAAAAATGAAGAAAAGTCACCGGAAAAGAAAGAAGAAGGACTTACCTGCACGAAGGAACAAGGAGCCGTGGTGGCGAAGAACGTCCGTTCACCGAGGTTGGTGCCTGCCCTGCAGAGTCGCAACCGTCCTGACCGGTGGACTACAAAAATGGCTCTCTGAGCCAAACAAAAGTGCGCAACTGCACGTGCAAGGAGTCACACATGAGCAGTGCGAAATCAAAGGTAAAAGAAAACACCAATGGGAGGGGGGTCAGCCGAGGAGTGGGCAACCATGGTGCGACCAGCTGAGGGACACCCGACACCAAGGCTCTCAGCTGGAAGATGAGGAAGGCGGCAGGAGAGGGAATGAGGTACCAGGTGAGGAAGAAAGCTGACGGGGTGAATGGCAAGAGGAGCAGTAGCAGGCGGACCGACAGATGAGCAGCCCAGAAGGGGAGGACCAGCAAGAAGAGGCCAAGCAAGAAGAAACCCGACAAAGTGATACAAGCAACTCATCAGGAAAATCAGAAGAGATACAGATACAAAGAAGAGAAGGAGAAGACACAAAGACAGGTACAGACACAGAAGAAGAGGAAGAAGAAGACCAAGATCTTCACAGAGAAATAGAAGGTAAAACACATGGGCAGAATATATAGATAAAACTTTTTTTGAAGAACAAATGAGAGCATTAAAAGAATGGCTGTCATTAGAATTTAGTGCAATTAAAAGAAAAATGAAAAGAACAGAAGATAAAATGCAAAGATTAGAACTAGTCATGACAGAAATTGGGAAAATAGTAGAAAATGTGGAAGAATGAGAAATGGGTGTAGAAATGGAAGTAAACGACAAGAGGAAAATTGGAAGAAAAAAATTAAAGAGTCACAAAATTTGTTATCTTAGAAAATTGATATGTTGGAAAATTATAGTAGATGAAACAACATAAAAATAGTGGGCCTGAAGGAAGGTGAAGAAGGCACAGACATGAAGGAATTTATAAAAGGATGGATCCTGAAGGTCCTGGGAACGACAGAAATGCAGGAAGAAATGGAAATAAAAAGGGCACACAGAACACTAGCTCTGAAACCGCAGGTACATCAAAAACCAAGATCCATCTTAGTAAAATTTTTGAGATATAGGACAAGAGAAAATATACTGGAGTGGGCAAGGAATAAAATTAAGAGAAGATAATAAACCATTGGAATACAAGGGTCAAAAATTTTTTTTTACCCAGGCATAAGTTTTGAACTTTTAAAGAAAAGGAAGGAGTTTAATACAGCAAAATCAATCCTATGGAAAAAAGGTTATAAATTCATGTTGGCATCCAGCCATGTTTATTTATACCCGAGGAGCAAAACAGACTATTCTCGGATCCGGAGGAAGCACAAGAATTCGCAGAGTGTTTGCAGGACAGAAGGAGAGATGAAGAGATGTAAAAATAATGAAGAATGGTGATAAAGTATATATAAAGATGTAAAAACAATGTATATGTAAAGAACTAAAGAAGGAAAAGAGAAGGGAAGGAAGGAAGTAAGGGGGAAAAAAGGGAGAGCTTTGTTATATGTGTTAAAAAAAGTGTTTTCTGGGGGGGTTTGGGGGGAGAGAATAACCGTCACTGCGAAATCAGTTGATACTTGCAAGCATGATCGCAATCCAAATGGAAAGGGGAGTTGTGGTTGCCTGGCAAGGGATAAGGGGCAACTCAGAGAGGTGGGGGGGGGGGATTTGTGGTTAAGGTAATATTGAGTGTTGGAATTGTTGGAGAATTGTTTTCAATGTGTTATCACACATTGAGTTTAAAAAGTGAAAACTGAGAGATGAAAATGGGGAAGAGGGGGATGGAGGTGGTGAGGAAGCGGAAATGAGGTGTAAACAAGATATAAGATGGCCACATTGAACTATATGAATATAAACATTAATGGAATACATAACCACAACAATACATTCAATTTGGGCATGTACGAAAGTGAATTATGTTTTGGGAAGATCTAAATCAGATATTAAATAAAATCACAAAAAATAACATATCAAAAAATCCAGAGATCTTTCTTCTAAGTAACATAAGTAGTAAAGAATTATGCCTCAAATTGGATAAAGTGCAAAAAAGATTTTATTATGATAGCCTTAGCAGTAGCAAAAAAATGTATAATGTCAACTTGGAAAATGGAAGGGAGTCTGAGAATACAGCAATGGTACATAGAAATGAATAAATGTATTCCATTGGAAAAAATAACATATAATTTAAAAAATAAAGTCACATTATTTGCACAAATTTGGGAACCATACATGGAACATTACAGAGAGGGCTTGCCTCGGACATCCACCCCCTAAAATGATTAGAAGACAAAATGACTTGATTCAGTGTGTAAAAGTAGATGACGCATTTTTCTTGTTTATTTTTCATTGCGTGAAGACATTGTTTTATGGTTTTATTGTATTGTATATGTTTAATATTTATTGGTTTTGGAGGGGGGTGGGAAGGGGGGAGGGAGGGTAGGAGGAAAAAAGGGAAAGAATGCGACTGCGTGTATTTAATGAGAAACGTTTGTATATATTTTGGTTGATATGGTTCACAGTGTGAAAAATAAAAAATTACATATATAAAAAAATCTTTCTTGTAGTTAGGTGACCAAAACTGTACACAATACTCCAAAGTTGGCCTCACTAATGTCTTATACAACTTAAACATGACATCCCAATTCAATACTTTGATTTATGAAGGACAATATACCTAAAGCTGTCTTTATTGCCTTATCCACCTATGATGCCACTACGGGGAATTATCCATCTAAATTCCCAGATCCCTCAGTTCTACCACACTCGTCAGTGTCCTACCATATATGTCCCTTCTTGGTTTATCCTTCCAAAATGCAAAACCTCACTCTTGTCTGCATTAAACTCCATCTGTCATTTTGCAGCCCTTTTTCCCAGCTAGTCCAGATCCCTCTGCAAACTTTGAAAGCCTTCCTTACTGTCCACTGCACCTCCAGTCTTTGAGTCATCTGCAAACTTGCTGACCCAATTTACCACATTATCATCTAGATCAGGGGTTCCCAACCTGGGGTACATGTACACCTAGTGGTACATTTACACTTTTCAGGGGGTACATTGTGTCTTAGAGAATAATCACTACTGTAAAATACATGGTGTTGTAATCTGCAGTCAGATTGCACAATCCATAATTTTTAGGGGTACACGGGAACCTATAAAAATGCCCAAGGGGTACAGAGGAACAAAATGTTTGGGAACCCCTGATCTAGATCATTGATTTAGATGACAATCAACAATGGTCCCAATTCCAATCCTTGAGGCGCACCACTAGTCACAGGCCTCTAGACTGAGAGACATTCATCTACTATCACTCTTTGGCTTCTCCCATAAAGCCAATGTTGAACCCAGTTCACTACTTCACCATGAATACCAAGCAACTGAACCTTCCTGACAACCCTCCTTTTTATGATATTGTCAAAGGACTTACTAAAGGCCTTGTGTATCCAATCTCTGAACATCTTCCAACAACTTACCTTTTGCTGATGTTAGGTTCACTAGCCTATAATTTCACAGATTTTTTTAGTCTTTTTTAAAACAACTCCTCCAGCACCTCACCTAAGTTTCACTAACAGACACAATGTCATAATTCCATATGACAATCCACACTCTAAGCCAGTGGTTTTCAACCTTTTTCTTTCTACTCGCACACCACTTTAAGTAATCCCTATGCCATTGGTGAGATGTGAGTGGGAAGGTTGAGAACCACTGCGCTAGACCCAATTGTCACTGAAATATTTTGCTTGAGAAAAATTGTCATTGGCCCATTTCCTTTGGAGTTGTGAAACCATGCACATAACGAGTCAAGAGGTACGACTAAAACAGTGGTTTTCAAACTTTTTCTTTCCACCCACATACCACCTTAAGCAATCCCTTATTAATCACAGAGCACCTATGGCACAGGGAATACTTAAAGTGGTATGTAAGTGGAAAGAAAAAGGTTGAGTAGCACTGCTCTAAGCTCTGCCTTTCCCACAATACTTGCCGCATTGAAATAGACACAGATGACAACATTATTTCCACCAAACACAACTGTTTGATTTCTGTCTTTATGTGCAATAACTTCCCCCTCCATTCCACTATCTGTTTTGGCACTCTGGTTCCAATCCCCCTGCAAATCTAGTTTAAATACCTCTGAGCAGCATTAATGAACCTTTCTGCAAGGATATTTGTTCCCCTCCAGTTCAAATGCAAACCATCTCGTTGGAACAGGGCCCACCTTCCCTGCAAGAGAGGGCAATGATCCAGAAATCTGGCACCTTCCCTTCTGCACCACGTCTTTAGCCACATATTAAGCTCCTATTTCTAACCTCACGCATTTGGCATGGGTAGAAATCCTGAGATCACACACTGGAGTCCTGTCCTTCAGCTTCTCACCTAACTTCCTGAACTTACCTTGCAGGACCTCCTTACCTTTACTACCCATGTATTGATCCCTTCATGGACCACGACATCTGGCTACTCGCCCTCTCCTTTGAAAATGCAGTGAACTTGGTATGAGATATCCTGGTCTCTGGCATCTGGAAGGCAACATACCATCCGGAATACTCAATCTCTTCTACAGAACCTCTTATCTGTTCTCCACACTAGTGAATCCACTATCTCTCCAGCTCACCTCTTCTCCTCCCTTCCCTTTTTTAACTATAGGGCCAGAAACATTACTGTTACATAATGTTACTGTGCCAGAAACATTACTGCCGTGGCTTCTCCCTGGTAGGTCACCACCCCCCCCCCTCAACAGTATCCAAAGTGGTACACGTGTTATTGAGAGGAACGGCCATAGGAGTGCCCTGCACTGCCTGTCTGCTACCTTTCTCTCTCCTGACTGTCATCCAGTTACCCTTGTCCTGCCTCCTATGCGTAATTGCATTCCTGTAACTCCTGTCTATCACCTCAGCCTCCCAAATGATCTCGAATTCATCCAACTCCAGCTCCAATTGTCTAACAAGGTTTGTAAGGAGCTGCAGTTGGAAGCACTTCTCCCAGATGAAGTCATCAGAGATACTGTTGGCTTACCTGACTATCCATTTTCTGCAAGAGGAACATTTCCCTCATCTGGCTCTCATTCCTGTAATGAACTGCACGTAACAAGCGCAATAGACAATGAACCAGACATTGTTTAATTTTAAAACACTCATTTTATTTCTAACTCTTAAACTATAGTCTTAACTTTTAAACTATCCTTAACATATACCCAAGCCATTACAGTCCACGACAAAATCTAGAAAGTTACTTTAAAGTTCAGTCTTTTAAATTCAGTGTTGAAGTGCAGGCCTTTGAAACTCGATGCCCAGCATTACTGTTGAACTGATGGGAAGACTGGAGTTATGGCTACTACAGACTCAACTCACAAATTCTTCTTGTGTTCCCTTTGAAGAAATGTCCATCCACACGAGCTGTGGTCATAACACTCCTGGCCCTTTTGTAGGCAAGACTTGAACTGGGCAGCCTCCACGAATCTTCCAAGACCCTGGCATCGGTCTCTCCAAGTAACTTCACTGCTAGTCACAATCAAAATGAAGCACTTTGCTTCCCAAAGGACCTTCCTGGCACAGGTCAATCCACTGAAAAGGCCCAGTCATTCACAAAGTATGCTTTGCTCTGAATTCCACAAAAAATGGCTGGCCACAAGAGCTGCTTCAACAAGCCATTTTCTCTCCAGCAGCCAGAATGGTTCTCCCTTTTAAAAATCACAATGTCTTCACAAATGTATCTAATCTGGAACAGACTGTGACAACCCTTCCCTCAGTTCTTCCAATGTATCACATTGTTGCTGGGCTGTGAATTATGTTGTGCTCGTGCGAAATGTTAAATATTAACTGTGACCATTCAGTCCCTCCTGTCTTAACTATCCCTTACAGTGAGAATCCCATTTTTACTAAAACAGGAGCTTGTAATATTCCCACTATCTACAAAATAAATAAAAATAGAAAAACCTGTCCTTACGTGTGCCTTCTTGCTGAAACCTTTTGTTCCTCAACAGGGTTGTCCTTACCTTACCTCAACTCATGCACCCCCACCCCCAAACCCCACCAACCCCACCTCCACTACCCACCACCCATTGTCATCACTGTCACCACCTCTGCTCTCCGAAGCCTCAAAATCCCCCTCACCCACAGTGGTTGCTCCACTTAAGCTTCCCTTCCCCTTTATTGGTTATAGCTAATTAGCCAGTAAAGAAATTTAAACAAGCACCTACCTTTCTTGGTGCTTTTTATATGGTCCTTTTCCTGTTTGTCCAGTGTGATAGTACAGGATGCTTTCACAATGTATATATTTGCATATATTTACATATAGTAGTAGTGATTGGCTGAGAGCCGTAGCCACGCCTACTGGCAGGTCATAAAGGGCTGCTCCTAACCAGACCCAGGTCAGTCTGGACTGGTTGACCTCGATGTACTACGCTCCAGTCTTTTGTTAATAAAAGCCTTGGTTTGAGTCAACAAGTCTTTGAGTCATTCCACGCGCTACAATTTTATTAACAAAAATTTCAACGGATGGAGCAAATGCTGCGACCAGAATGTCTCAGCATCAACCCGCAGTCAGCTACTGCCCAGAGTGATTTCAGGCACCAGGTGAGGTGCTTCATGGCATACCTGCAGCACTCAGACCCCATCGTGGAGGAAGACACAAATAAACTGCTAGTCATGGTGTCCGCGAGGGTCTACAAAAACATCCAGGACGCAACCTCCTACACGGCTGCCATGAACAAGCTAAGCGGACTCTACGAGCGGACTGTAAATAAGGTCTATGCTAGGCACATGCTGACGACCAGGAGGCAGCAGCCCAGTGAGTCTTGCAGAGCCTACCTCCAGGCACTGAGGTTACTGGGTAGAGCTTGTACGTGCACCGACAAGATGTCGGCTGGGATCACCGACGACCTCATCCTGGACATTTATGTGGCTGGGGTCCGATCCAATGAAGTGAGGCAACGATTGCTGGAGCATGGGGGAGACAGCCTAGTAGAGACTGTTCAAATTGCTGAAACAATGGAGGCTGCAGCCCTAAGCATGGATGCCTATACACAGGGCTGGCCCCCCCCCCCACCGTTATGATGTGAGTAGAACGCCTGCATTTAACCCAGCCTCCCCACACCCCGTCGATGGCCTCGCCACACTACCCAAAGCAGCCCCGAAATGCTACTTCTGCGGGATGAAGAAGCACAGTCGATCCCTATGCCCTGCGAGGAAGGCATGATGCCAGAAGTGCGGAAAGAATGGCCACTTCACCACCATCATCTGGTCCAAAATGGCCACCGCCAAGCATAGTGCCTCATGCAAGGCCCAACCGCCTTCCCCAAATTTAAATTACTTGTCCTCAGAACTCTCATTCAATGAGAGCGAGGAATTGATCACACGGCAACGTTTGACGTCATGACGCAATCACCGCATGCAAAAGGCGTTGCCCTCACAATGCTCCACCCTCGCCACTATGATGCAATGCTCCAC
Source organism: Narcine bancroftii (assembly GCF_036971445.1). Taxonomy (NCBI): domain Eukaryota; kingdom Metazoa; phylum Chordata; class Chondrichthyes; order Torpediniformes; family Narcinidae; genus Narcine; species Narcine bancroftii. The sequence goes on from NC_091471.1 coordinate 213,986,494, forward strand.
CCTCGCCGCTGTAATGCTGATCCCCGACGTGGCCCCCACGTCCAATGGGACCTTCACGCCAGCAGGCCCCGATGGACTGCCTGCACAGCGACAACCGCTGCCTCCACAGCTCGCCGCCGCCACCAACACCGACTGGGTCCCAGCACTGGAAGACCCCGTTGAGCCGCCTACACCACGAGTATTGCTGCCTCTGCAGCTCACCACTGACTCTGGCCAAACGCTGCTGCCTCTTCAACTCGCCGCCAACGGCCCACCCACACTGATGATGTCACTGCACCAGCGTAACACGCACCAGGCCAAGGCCCCACAATGCTCCATCCCTACTCCAGCGACGTGAGGCTTCACTGGATGGCCCCCCCCAGCGATGAGTGATGTCATCACGCCAGCCTCCACAGTCATCAACACAGGCAGCAGACCCACTCCCTGTATCGGTTGCTGCATCAGTGACATTAAACTAGGACCAGCCGCACCCCCTAGTTAAGGCCACGGAAACGATTAAGGTGAACAGCCAGAATGCTCACTGCCTGTTCGATTCAGGTTCGATGGGGAGCTTCATTCACCTGGACCTGGTCCAACGATGTGCACTGGCAGTTCACCCAACAGACCAGAGATCTCACTGGCCACAAGAGCCCACTCAACGGGCATCAAGGGTATTGTGTGGTGACCTTAAATGTTCAGGGCATCAAATTTATAGGGTTTAAGTTGCTGGTCCTATCTCAATTATGTGTGCCTGTGTTGTTGGGGTTGGATTTCCAATGTCATTTTAAATCAGTGTCACTGCATTACGGGGGTCCCCAGTCCCTACTCTCTGTCTGCCACCACTCCACCCCGGAGACCTCCTGCCAGTGACAGCCCACCAGTCCCCGCACCCTGACACTCCATTTGCACCCTCTCCACCCTCCGGGTTGCTCCTCCAGCTCTCTTCACCAACCTCCCCCCTGACTGGAAACCAATTACCACTAAAATCCGGCAGTACAGCTTCGGGGACAGGAAATTTATTAAAAGTGAGGTGTGCAGACTGCTGGAGGGCGCAGGTGGTAGTGGTGAAAAACGGGGAGAAGCTGAGGATGGTGGTTGACTACAGCCAAATGGTCAACTGCTTCACGCTCTGGACACTTGCCCTCTTCCACGAATCACGGATGTGGTGAATCAGATCCCCCAATACCGTGTGTTTTCCACCATCGACCTCCGATCAGCCTACCACCAGCTCCCGATCCGCCCGGAGGAGCGCCCTTTCATGGCCATTGAAGCGAACAGCCATTTGTATCAATTCTCAGGGTCCCCTTCAGTGTCACAAATGGTGTTGCAGTCTTTCAGCGAGATATGGACTGGATAGTAGACCAAAACAGGCAAACAGCTACAATCCTGTATCTGGACAATGTCACCATCTGTGGCCATGACCCGCAAGACCACGACACCAACCTTGAGAAATTCTTCTAAATGGCAAAGTGGCTGAATCTGATCTACATTTTCGAGAAGTGTGTCTTCTGGACCACTCGCCTTGCAATTCTAGGTTGCATGGTGGAAAACAAGGTGGTAAAGCCAGACCCCAACTGCATGCGCTCTTTCATGGACCTTCCACCGTCCCAAACCCAGAAGGCACTCAAATGCTGCCTGGCGTTTTTTCCTATTACATCCAATGGGTCCCACAGTACGCTGACAAGGCACGGCCACTAATTAAGTCCACCTCCTTTCCCTTGTCAGTTGAAGCCAGAGCAGCCTTCAACCACATCAAGTTGGACATAGCCGCGACCACTCTACATGCCGTTGATGAATCCATACGCTTCCAGGTGGAGAGTGACATGTCCGACTTTGCAATGGTAGCCACCTTAAACCAAGCCGGTAGGTTTGTCGCCTTCTTTTCTAGGACCCTCCAAGGGCCAGAAAGCTGACACTCCTCTGTTGAGAAGGAAGCCCAGGCCATTGTAGAGGCCATATGTTGTTGGAGAGACTACCTCGCTGGCAGGCGCTTTACACTTCTGACCGACCAACACGCAGTCTCATTTATGTTTAGCAGCAACCGTGGGGTAAGATAAAAAATGACAAGATTGCCAGGTGGAGAATCGAACTCTCTACTTTCAACTACGACATTCTGTACCAGCCTGGCAAACTCAATGACCCGCCCGATGCCCTTTCCCGTGGGACATGCGCCAGTGTGCAACTGGACAGTCTGCAGACACTCCATGAGGAACTCTGTCACCCGGGGGTCACCAGGTTCACCCACTTTGTAAAGGCTCGCAACCTGCCCTATATGGTCGAGGAGATCCATTCCATGACCTGAGCCTGCCCAGTATGCGCTGAGTACAAGCCCAACTACTTCTAGCCCAAGAAGACCCACGTCATTAAAGCCACCCGGCCCTTCGAATGTCTCAGTGTGGACTTCAAGGGTCCCCTACCGTCGACAAACTGTAACACCTATATTCTCACTGTGATTGATGAGTACTCCTGCTTCCCATTTACTCTCCCCTGCTCGGACATGACTGCCTCCTCAGTCATAAATGCACTTCACAGCATTTTTTCATTTTCGGGTACCCCAGTTACATCCATAGTGACCAGGGGTCCTCGTTTATGTGTGCGGAGCTGAGGCAATACCTTCTGGAGCGCGGTATTACTTCAAGCAGGACCTCTAGCTACAACCTGTTTGGTAACAGCCAGGTCAAATGGGAGAATGCCACCGTCTGGAAAGTGGTCACGCTTTACCTCCGGTCCAAAGGCCTCCCCACCACTTGTTGGCAGGACATCCTCCCAAATGCCCTACACTCCATCAGGTCCCTGTTATGCACTGCCACCAACGCTACCCCGCACGAGCGTATGTTCTCGTTCCCACGGAAGTCAGAATCGGGAATGACCACACTGGCTGGGCTGACGGTCCTTGGACCTGTCCTGCTGAGATGTCATGTCTGCTGTTACATGTGAACCCGCACTATGCCGATATCGAGTACCCGGACGGGTGGGAGGACACGGTCTCAGTAAGGAACCTGGCACAAGCTGGGTCTAACATTGTCACATTCCAAACCCAACCTCCATCCAATCCTCCCCTAGGTTACATGCTGGGACAACGGGACCAGCAGCACCTCGAGAATGACAACGGCAACAGATCGGACCAGCCCACGGTCAATGATGACTGTGGACTAGGCGAAACTGTGCCCATACCCAGGGACCCCAGTGATGATACTCTGCCAGCTACCCCGATCCTGGTGCCATGGCAACCACGTTGGCCAATCAGTCCTCCCAACCGTTACAGCCCGTGAACACTGCATGCTATACCCCCCTTTTTTTTCTCTTTCTTTTCTTTTTTACTCACCCTAGGTTCAGTTCCTAAAGAATAATAATTTGATACTATCACCAATGTATATATTTGTATATATTTACATATAGTATATATTTACATATAGTGCAGAGAACAAAACAAAGGACTCTACATCACCTTTGTTGACCTCACCAAAGCCTTCGACACCGTGAGCAGGAAAGGGCTTTGGCAAATACTAGAGCACATCGGATGCCCCCCAAAGTTCCTCAACATGGTTATCCAACTGCACGAAAACCAACAAGGTCGGGTCAGATACAGCAATGAGCTCTCTGAACTCTTCTCCATTAACAATGGCGTGAAGCAAGGCTGTGTTCTCGCACCAACCCTCTTTTCAATCTTCTTCAGCATGATGCTGAACCAAGCCATGAAAGACCTCAACAATGAAGACGCTGTTTACATCCGGTACCGCACGGATGGCAGTCTCTTCAATCTGAGGCGCCTGCAAGCTCACACCAAGACACAAGAGCAACTTGTCCGTGAACTACTCTTTGCAGACGATGCCGCTTTAGTTGCCCATTCAGAACCAGCTCTTCAGCGCTTGACGTCCTGTTTTGCGGAAACTGCCAAAATGTTTGGCCTGGAAGTCAGCCTGAAGAAAACTGAGGTCCTCCATCAGCCAGCTCCCCACCATGACTACCAGCCCCCCCACATCTCCATCGGGCACACAAAACTCAAAACGGTCAACCAGTTTACCTATCTCGGCTGCACCATTTCATCAGATGCAAGAATCGACAACGAGATAGACAACAGACTCGCCAAGGCAAATAGCGCCTTTGGAAGACTACAAAAGAGTCTGGAAAAACAACCAACTGAAAAACCTCACAAAGATAAGCGTATACAGAGCCGTTGTCATACCCACACTCCTGTTCGGCTCCGAATCATGGGTCCTCTACCGGCATCACCTACGGCTCCTAGAACGCTTCCACCAGCGTTGTCTCCGCTCCATCCTCAACATTTATTGGAGTGCTTTCATCCCTAACGTCGAAGTACTCGAGATGGCAGAGGTCGACAGCATCGAGTCCACGCTGCTGAAGATCCAGGTGCGCTGGGTGGGTCACGTCTCCAGAATGGAGGACCATCGCCTTCCCAAGATCGTGTTATATGGCGAGCTCTCCACTGGCCATCGTGACAGAGGTGCACCAAAGAAAAGGTACAAGGACTGCCTAAAGAAATCTCTTGGTGCCTGCCACATTGACCACCGCCAGTGGGCTGATATCGCCTCAAACCGTGCATCTTGGCGCCTCACAGTTCGGCGGGCAGCAACCTCCTTTGAAGAAGACCGCAGAGCCCACCTCACTGACAAAAGGCAAAGGAGGAAAAACCCAACACCCAACCCCAACCAACCAATTTTCCCTTGCAACCGCTGCAACCGTGTCTGCCTGTCCCGCATTGGACTTGTCAGCCACAAACGAGCCTGCAGCTGATGTGGACATTTACCCCCTCCATAAATCTTCGTCCACGAAGCCAAGCCAAAGAAAGAAGTAGTGATTGGCTGAGAGCCGTAGTGACACCTACTGGCAGGTCATAAAAGGCTGCTCCTAACCAGACCCAGGTCAGTCTGGACTGGTCGACCTCGATGTACTATTCTCCACTTTTTTATTAATAAAAGTCTTGGTTTGAGTCAATAAGTCTTTGAGTCATTCGACACACTACATCCTGCTCTCACAGTTCCCAACAAAAGGGGTTCACTGAAAAGGGTTGACATAGTAGAGGCAGAGGGGTTCTTCCTTTAGTTAGTGTGTCAATTTAGAGCTAAGATGGAATGAAATTTCTTTTTGCAGAGAATTTGCATCTCTGCCTCAGCTTCACTAATTGACTGTATTCAAAGTTGATGAGTCTTTGAAATGTGCATGAAAAAGAGAATTTATAGATTGGCTGGAGAATGCTCTTTTGGTATTGGACCATTCATAATCTAATGGAGATCAAATTCAGGAAATCGTTTGATGTGTTCCTTCTTCTAGTTGCTACAGTGACTCAATCTCTTCCGGCTTCAAAAGGATCAACTGAAAATTTTGTACATTTTGGGAAAAAAAATTCAAGATTAGTATGCAAATATGCTTCTTTCTTTTTCTTTTTTTTAATTTTAAAGAAACAGCACAGGCCCTTCTGGACCATGAGCCCACACTGCCCAAATGCACCCATGTGATCAAATAGCTGATAGCCCAGTATGTCCTTGGAATGTGAGAAGAAACCCAACCATCCAGAGAAACCCACTGAGACACGTACAAACTCCTTATAGACAGCACCGATTTGAATCCCGGTCGCTGGTGCTGTAATACCATTGCACTAACTGAGTCACCCTCCACAATAACCATGCAGCTGTACCTACTTTTCTCCTTTTTGTAACCCAGTTTTTTCTTTTCCTCTTGTTTTTCTTTCCATACTCACCTCAAATCTAATTTATGATCCAGATCCTCTCAGCCCTTAAATCACATTGTTTAGGGTGATTAATAGTTGGTCTCATTGATGACCCCATTGCTCTTTTTTGCATTTTTATCAGCATTTTGCAGAAAATGTGATTTTCGGCCAAAAGTGCAACATAAAATCTGAACAGGAAGACATGTCTAGAGATGATTGACCTTTTGTGTTGATACGACCACTAGCCTACTGCAGGGAGCGATCTCTGTACCTGCAGGAAGACCACCTAAGGGGCTGACTCCACCTGGCCGGCTGACCTGAATATAGACCTGACTCCTGAGTCAGTCACACAGGGAGCTACCAAGGCAAGTTCAGACTTTTATTGCAATAAAGCCAGTTGAACAGTCTTTTGAGTTTTGTGCTTGCTTGCTACTACCTCAACGCACCACACCTTTATCGTTGCTATGGCACAAATCTCCAACAAAGTCAGACCACTTATTTTAGATCCTGTTTTATTTTCAATTGAACATAAAGTTTGCTTTGACAATTACACATATTTTGAATGCACTTAAGCACATAATAAATTAACATAACAATCTGGTGATTTGCCATAGCTTTATCTTTGACTTCATTGTGGATTATGTTTCTAAAACAAACTAACAAAATTCTTCAACATTACACACCATGGGGCAGTCTATTTTGTGCAATGATTACACATTCCCTTTGGCATGTTATATAATGGCACAGTCAAGGAACAAAATAAAATAATTCATCCAGCTGTTATTTGGTTTCTTCAGCTGCTGGTAGTCAGACACAAATGAAAACCATATATTTCTTAGGTTTCTAACAGGGGATTGCATTAGCTGCAATGGTACTGACAGTTCTAACTTGTGTGGAGTTTCTGGGGGGAATTCCCGTCAAACTAAAACTATATTTTGCATTTAGATTACGAGATGAGAAAGGCAAATTAGAATGGAGTATTTAGGATAAAATTTAAGGAAAATATCCCAAATACATTTTATTATTTTAAAAGCATTCTTTATTAAATCGTCCGTGCAAGTATTTTACTGACCTTCTCTTTTCAACAAAATTTATCACGACTTCCCTTCAATTAAACCAATTTATATACTTTCATCAAGTAGTAAAAGTTGTATGCTGCCGTGGAGCTTACAAAGCCTTTATTTAGATGAGTGCTTCTGTGTTTAATAGTTCAATTGGAAATAATGACTCCACTGTAATACTGACGGTTCCATTTGAAGGATATTTGGGAAAAGCCACTTCAATGATTTTAATGACCAAATTCGTTTATTGCATTAATGGAACAATATAATGCAGCTGTAACTGTGACTTGCTCCATTATCTGTGGCGTTATCCCTTTGGCTGTGTAATCTCTTGTAATTACCTCGTAATAATAAACAGTCAGAAAAATGAGAACAAGCTGATACATTTTTATTTATATTTTGGAGAGTTTTCTTACCTTTATTTACCAACTCTGACATGTTTCCTTATAGTTTATGCAGATTATGGCACATGATTTTCTAATGGCGAAGTACTTTTTAACTTGCGGTGATTCAGCAGGTAAGCAATTTAGGGCGGCACAGAGAGTGTAGTGGTTAGTGCAATGCCATTACAGTGCCAGTGACCTGGGTTCGAATTTGACGTTGTCGGTAAGGAGTTTGTGTGTTCTTCCTGTTTCACCGTGGGTCTTCTCCGGGTGCTCCAGTTTCCTCCCACCCTTCAAAACGTATGGAGGTTGTAGGTAAATTGGGGTATTTTAGCAGCACGGACACATGGGCCAGAAGATCCTGTCACTTGCAGTGTGTTTCAATTAAATTAAACATGTCACTCTGAATCTGCATCATGGCATTCCCATCTTTGAATAACAATTTTCTCTGTGTGATTTAGAAAGCAGGATTACTTCTTTATAGTGATGCTGAGGCACATGTACACGTCAAGTCTCTAGATGTAAGAGCATGAGAAAGAGAAGCAGAGAAGGCTATTCAGCCCATTGTGATTGCTGTACCATTCAACAGGATCATGGCTGAAAATGATCTCTAACTTAAATTTACTCAGTGATTGAGCCTCCTCAGTCATCTTGGTTTGAGAAATCTAAGGATTAAAGACTGAGTGAAAAGTTCCAATATTGAGACATTGCCTTTAGTTCACCATGCTGCAACCAGGAAAACATAATTCTTGCATCTACCCACCCACCCTTTAAAACCATGTAAAAAATAATCATTTTTTGAAACCAAATAGGGTATAGAACAATCTCTCAACCTCAGCAATTTACCTGGTGAACTTTTATCTCCATCCCATGTAAATCCTTCATTGGGGAGGAAAGATGGCACAGAACATTTCAGAGATAGTTTAACCGTGGACCTATTTATTTTCAGTCAGAAATCTTCACTCTTGTACAAAAATCCTTTTGCAATAAACTCCAATGTACAAATTGCCTTCCTCATTGTTTACTGTCCCTGCACATGGGCTATCACTTGTAGTGATAGAGAGCTGGTGATCCTCCCGACCACTAAAAGGAGTTGGAGACTAGTTTGTTACATCTTGGATAATGGATGCTTCCATGAGGTCTTGTCTGTGTGTGTTCTAGCTAATAAATATAGCTGTTTTAAAATAACCTGCTTATTTATTACAGTAAGAGAATCATCACATCACTAAATAACAAGGACACCCAGGTGCCTGTCAACACCAATGCCTTTTAACCTCTTACCATTTAGAAATAGTCTCCAAAAAAGGCTGACACCACATTTTCCCACATTATATTCCATTTGCTGAGTTCTAATATCTCAAATCCTTGTTTATTGGCACATGTTCCAAGATGTAATGATAAGGTTTGTTTTTTCCAGTTTTAGACCATTTCTTAGTCTTTCCATATCCTCTGATGTCTTTCAAAGCCTCAACTTTGCAGCACAAATAGCATGACGCTATTACCTGCGTTCAAATCCAGTGCTGTCAGAAGAGAGTTTGTATGTTCTCCCTGTGTCTGTGTGGGTTAACCTCGGGTGCTCCAGTTTCCTCCTACCCTCCGAAAACGTACGAGTTTGTAAATTAATTTGGGTGTAACTGGCTGGCACGGGTTTAAATGGCCAGAATCAGCTTCTGCTCTGCTGTGAATAAAATAAAATTTAAAACTCACATCCTCACTCGGCCTCCTGAATGATCAGTGAACTGAGTCTAGGATGGGGGTATCAACTCCAGGAGGTTTCACTCCTTTTCATTTCTTTTTTTCAGAATCAGAATCAGAATTTATTGTCATGAACAAGTCTCAAAATTTGGTGTTTTTCCGCAACATCACAATGCGAACATGGATATTATAGCATAAGAAAAATAAAATAGTGGTGCACAAAAAGTAAGCATTGATCATTCAGGAATCTGATGGCAGTGGAGAAGAAGCTGTCCTTGTGCCGCTGAGTGCTCGTCTTTTGGCTCCTGTACCTTTTCCCCGATGGTAGCAGAGTGAAGAGGGCATGGCCTGAAGTGGTATGAGTCTTTGAGGATAGAGGCTGCTTTTTTAAGACATCACCTCATGTAGATGTCCTCGATGGGGTGAAGTCTGGTGCCTGTGATGTCACAGGGCAAATTACAAACCCTCTGGAGTTTATTCTTGTCCTGAGAGTTGGCGCAACCATACCAGACAGTGATGCAACCAGCCAGAATGCTCTCCTGTAGAAGTTTACGAGAGTCTTTGGTGACATGTCAAATCTCCTCAGTCACCTCAAAAAGCAGAGTTCCTGGTGATTGCATCAACAGGGAGGTTCCAGGACAGATCCTTGGAGATGTTGACATCCTATTGTTCTCGACCTTCGGCACTACTGAGTCCTCGATGAGGACTGGGTCATGTCCCCTGACTCCCTCCTAAAGTCCACAATCATCTCCTTGGTTTTGCTAATATTGAGTGCAAGGTTGTTGGTGTGATACCACTCAACGAGCTGACCTATCTCCCTCCTGTACACTTCTTCATTTCCATTTGAGATTCTGCCGACATTACCTTTTGCTTTAATGACTTCATCTTACTTAATTGTGACCCTCTATTGTTGTCATGGGAAAAATATGCTGGCTGTTAACCCTTTCAATGCCTCTCAGAATCTTCCAACCCCAACTAAGATGAGAAAATCATTTGTCATTCCATTCACTGATGTGTAGAAATTCTCCCTCGCTTGCAGGAAGAATCTCAGGATGTATGTGATGTCATGTATGTATTCTGACAAAAAAAATCAACTTTAAACTATGATAAGGTGAACTCCTACCAACAAGGCATCTTAGTATTCCATTGGCAAATTCTCCTTGCATCTCATGTGATCTGACCATCCAGAGTAGCCAATCATGGGGGACCTCATCCAAGGCATTGCCAAAGTCCATGTAGACAACATCTTCTGCCCTACCCTCATCAATCTTCTTTGCCATCTCTTCAAAAACTCAGTCCATTTTATGAAACACAAATCCCCATGCACAATGCCCTGGTAGCTATTCCTAATCAGCCCTGGCCTTTCCAAATCCAGTTCGACCCGATCTCTCAGAATCCCCTCCAGTAATGACTACAATTAATGTTAATTTAACCAACCTGTAATTCCCTGGCATGTCCTAGCAGCTTCTTTTAAATAAAGAGATATCATTTCCACCCCCACCCCTAGTCATCTGCATCTACCTGTGGCTACAAATATTCCTGCCACTTAACAATTTCTTCCCGAGCTTCCCAAATTGTCCAAGGATAATCTGACTGTGTAGATAATCCCATTTAAGGCCTCCAGTATGTCCTCTTTAGTAATGCTGATTCTCGTTAAAGATTCACTTTTTACTTTCACGAGTTCATCTCTGTCTGCACAGTAAATACAGATGAGAAATGTCCATTAGATTCTGCCCATTTACTGTGGTTCTACACATAGACAATTATGCTTCAGCACCCTTATTCTTTCCCTAATTATTCTTTTGTTCTTGATACACATAGAATTTCTTGGATTCTTTCCTTGCCTCATTTGTTCAAGCTACCCTCTTTTGCACTGCTAAGTACATACCTCATACTCCTCTAGAAATCTCTGGATGCCAGTTCCATACACCTGACATGCTGGAAGAGTCCAGGACAAGACAGTACAACTTCAGGATTGAAAGGCATCTACTTAGAACAGAGATGTGGAGGAATATTTTCAACCAGAGGGTGGTGCATCTGTGGAATTTGTTGTCACAGGCCAGGTCATTGGGTGTATTTAAAATAGAGATTGATAGGTTCTTGATTAGTCAGGGTATCAAAGGTTATGGACAAAAGGCCAGGCAATGGGGCTGAGTGGGAAAATAAGTCAGCTCATCATTAAATGGTGGGGAAGACTCGATGGGCTGAATAGCCTATTTCTGCTCCTATGTTTTATGGCCTTATGTCTCTTTTTTCTTCACGAGAGGCTCAACATCTCTTTTCATTCAGGGTTTCTACTCTTCCTCTTCACTCCAACAGAAACATATTGTCCCTGAACTCTGTCTCACTTTTAAAAACTTCCCACTTTCCAGATGCCCCTTTACCTGCAAACAGGCTCTCTCAACCTCTGGAGCTTCCTGCTTAATACCGTCATAATTGCCCTGCCCCAGATTTGGAAGTACAGACTTCCAGACCAATTCTATCCTTTCCATAGCTATTTTAAAACTAATAGTATTTTGGTCACTGATTCCAAAGTGGTCCCCCACTGAACTTTAGTTACTTCCCCGGCTTCAAAAAACATACCAGGGTTGTAGGTTAATTGGAGTATTTGGAAAGTACATGGGCTCGTGGGCCAGAAGGGCCTGTTACTGTGCTGTAGATCTAAATTTAATTTAATTTAAAAAAATTCCCAAGAGGATATCAAGTGTCCCCCTCTTTTGGGGCAGAACATCTACACATTGCTTGAAAATTTCCCTACACTCACTTAACAAATTCCACTGCATTCAAGCCCTCAGCACCACAGCAGTCATGGTCGATATTTGGAATGTTAAAACTACCTACTATTGAAACCCTATTATTCTCACATCTAATGGTGATCTCCCTACATATTTGCTCCTCTAATTCCTGCTGACTGTCTATTAGAATAAAAATAATTAATGAGATCATTATTATAATTTGGAATAAACCTGAAAAAGGAATGATGAGTAAAAGTTTGGAGATAGAGGGAAAGAGATGGGAATTATTAATGGAATAGATTTTTTTTCATGGAAATACAGATGTGATGAATGAAAGGCATTTTCTGTGAACTATTCAATGACTCCATGAACTCTCAATACATTCACATTGCATGAGATGAACTCCTAGTGTAACCACTGGCTTGGCACTTTACTGAATTAGCCACAAACATACAGTCACTTCAAGGGCAGTTTAGATCAAGGTTCCTTTATTGTCATGTAATAGTACAGAATATCTAATACAGGTAGTCCCTGACTTATGACTGTAACTGGGACTGAAGGATTGGTCGTATCTCGGAATGGACCTAATTCGGAATTAGGAGTACCAAAGTTTTAAAGGAACCTTTGTAATCAAATCTTTTATTCATTGTAAATTTTTGTTGTATTTGACAAACTATAACAGGGGTAACAGGGCATATAAGAGCCTTGTTATTCAGTGTCCCAGGGTCCATAGGCTGGGCGCGGCATCTTGATTCCTGTGTGCATGCGTTAGTCTTCGGTTGGTGCATGCACGGTGGGTTCGCATATTGGAGTTTGGTTGGTACACTTGTTGTGGGTTTGCGTATTGGAGGTCAGATGGAGCATGTGGGAGAGTTAAACACTGTGATGATATTGAATTTGCACTCTACTGAACTCCAGTACACAAACCCACCATACTTGTGCCAATTAACTCCAAACACACTACACACACGCCAACCGAACTCCAGTACGCGAACCCACTGTACATGCAACAGCCGAAGACTCGCACATGCACACAGGAATCAAGGTGGCCACGGCCAGCCTAAGGACCCAGGGCACTGACTAACAAATTATGTACGCATATTTTGACTCTTACATGCCCTGTATCCCTGTTACAGTTTGTCAAATACAACATAAACTGCATAAATTTTATATTTTCTCTTATTTAAAAATTATCGATCGTATGTGTGGATGGATGTAAGTCGAGTAGGTAGTAAGTTGGGGAGTACCTGTATTTAAATTATAAAAACAGTCAGGGGGAACATTAAAAAGAAGGGTTTTTGATAAATTATAATGAGATATTTATTGTTTATTGTAAGATTACATATAATGAAATATATAATTAATTGAATTTAAAATTATTAAAACATTAAAAACTCTAATTAAAACAATCCAATTGAGGTAAAAATTATTAATTAAATTATTAAAAGTGTTTATTAAAAATTAATCGAACTGTTCTTTCCATATGAAGACACCATCTTCCTTTGTTCTGGCACAACTCATTGCAACCACTGTGACCATTCTCTCTCTGTAATGTTGTTCACACAGCTTTTGACAAGAAATTGTGATAAAATTATTAAAGGTAAAACCCACCATTAATGAAATAGAGCAGTCCATAGTCATAACCCTCAGTACAAGTGATAGAGTGCAGATAGGCATTAAAACAAGAAACTTGCATATACATATATATAATTACTATCTGACAATATATTATTAATGACAACTACCATTAGATCTGCCACTGCCATTGCCATCGGGGGAGCTGTTTCCTGGGGGAGAAAGTTTCTGAAACACCAGAAGTTCAGGCAATAGCAGGTGGTGAGTGAGGCAGGGAGCCAGATGTGCCAAACTATGGGCACCAAAATGTCTGAAGGGCTACAAAAGTTTTGTTTTTGCTAAAATGTCTGTGGCCAAAATGAGAGCACCAAAATACCTGACGCCAAACTGTGGGTGCCAAAATGTCCAATTTCGGATGGGCAGCGGGGCTGTGTGGGAAAATAGATCAGCTTATGACTAAATGGAAGGGCAGACTTGATTGGCTGATTAGCCTATTTCTGCTCCTATGTCTTATAGTCATAGGTGACAAACTTGCGTCAACATTTTCCACTGTATGTAACCATTATAAAAACTCTTGTATAATTTCTCAACGGCCTTGTCATTCTTCATAGTGTGAGATCTAGAAGTGATCTCAATATTCTTCTTGGATCCAAAGCAGTAGTTTAGAAAATTTTACGGTAGTCTCCTTGTTTATATATCCTCTATTTCTAAGGATCCCTATCCTTTCTTCATGCCCTTCTCAGACATTCGTTACTTTTCAAATGTTGGTACATAGAATCCCACTAAACTCTCTCCTACTCTGGTAGGAGCTTGATTTCAGGGTAAGTGGCAAGCTATTTTGAACCAGATGGGGAAATTTCTTGGTGCAGAGCGTTGTAAATGTTTGGAATGTTCTACGCCAGAGGGCCAGCTGTCGAGGTCTTTAAGGAGGAAGACTGATTGCCTTTATGACAGCAAGAGAATCAGGCAGTAACATGGACTCGAGGCAGAGGTGCTATGGCCACTGATTTCTGGAACAGTGTAGCATAACGCAGCTTCAGTTTATTGTGTTCCCATCAAAAACTCAAAGTACTGTTACCTTGCAACAACTCTAATTTGGTTTGCATGTATTAATCCAAGGGCTAATTAATTGGATTGGAAGATTTTTTATGTCTGAGCCTTTATAATTCCATAGCAATCCATAGTCTTTCATTCAGATGAGATCAATACTTAAATGCAGCTGGAACTGTAAATAGAATTATCCCATTTTATCCTTCCTGTTAACCTGCATAAACTCTATAATTGGTTAAACATGACCTATCATACACAAAGCCATGTTGACTATTCCAAATTAGTCCTGTCTATACAGATACCTGTATATCCAATCTCTTAGAATACTTTCCAACAACTTATATTCCAATAAATCACCATACAATTACCCACTACTGAGATTATGCTCACCAACATCATAGAAAGTTGAAGGTAAGGCAATGGATGTAACGTCTATGGACATTAGTAAGGCATTTGACAAGGGCCCTCAATGTAGCCACATTTAAAAAGTCATGAGGCATGGGATTCAAGGAAACTTGGGTGCTTGAATTCAGAATTAGCTTGCCTGTAGAAAGCAGAGAGTATAGCAGGTTGTATGTATTCTGCCTGGAGATCAGTGACCAGTGACATTCCACAGGGATCTGTTCAGAGATAACTGCTCTTTGCAATTTTTATAAATGACTTGGATGAAAAAGTGGAGGAGCGAGTCAGTAAGTTTGCAGGTGACACAAAGGTTGGAGGTGTTATGGATAGTTAAGGTTGTCATTGGTTACAATAGGATACAGACAGGATGCAGAGTTGGGCGGAAAAATGGCAGATGGAGTTCAATCCAGATAAGTGCTCTTTGGAAAGTTGAACATGAAGTCGAAGGCTGGCATGTAAATTGACAGGGTGGTTAAAAAGGTGCATGGTATGTTGGCTTTCATTACTCAGGGGATTGAGTTCAAAAACCATGAGGTAATGTTGCAGCTCTATGAAACTCTGGTTAGACTACACTTGAAGTATTATTTGGAGTAGGGTCACCTAAGTCAGAACAGCATCTTGGGCTTTAGGGCATGTACTTTGCTACAATAGAACCATAGAACAATGAAGCCCAGAATCAGGCCTTTTGGCCCTTGTAGTCTGTGCTGAACTATTCTGCCTCATCCCACTGACCTGCACCCAGACCCTCCCATCTATGTACCTGTCCAAATCTTTCTTTAGTGTTAAAATTCAGCCCACATTCACCACTTCAGCTGGGAAATGTAAAATAAAAACTAATCAATAAAAATAAATTTCAGTTGTTGGCATGAGTAGTGTCTTTGCTGTATTCTATACTAACCGGCAGCCTTCTCTCATCAGCAAGTTACTTGCCAAATGTTCAACAATGAATTAAGTCAAACTCATTGTGTGAATTAATTCCCAACTGTACAGTTGAACTTCTCACTCCAGAGAACAGAGGCATCATTTTCTACAGGCACATTAAGAAATAATCACCAAACACTTGAGAAGAAAACAAACAATTCTATCAGATTATAGTTCTTTAAAATGGCAGGAAAGGAAAAATTACTGGTTTCAAATTATTCTTTGCTATCTTCTTGTTTTGCTGTGATTCTGTCTGAGTTTTTGTTGCCATTGTACAATAATAGTTATCTCTAATGCAATTAAAATCAAAACCTGTTCATGGTCTATGCTGCAGAGAATTAGGATGTATAGAACAGATTAGCTATGCGTTTTGGTTATATTGAGTGAAGTATTCTCTACTGAGTTACTATAGCTGTCGGTGTAGACATCGTGGAATCGCTGTAAGCATTGTCGAGTTGATGTCTATGTTGGGAAGTCAAAGTACATGCTGTGGAATCTAGTGCAAGACTGTCACTTCCAGGCTTGAATGCTGGGCTTATAAACATCACTGCTTCTGTCACATGGACAGGAAATGACATCATCAGTGACGTTTATCAGCCCAGATTAAAAACCTGTGTTGGATACAGGTCAATATCCCACATTTTCCACAGCACATCCGCCATTTTGGGAGCCAGTTTGCTTGCTGGTAAGTGGATCATCACATGACCCTCCCCCAGAACCGGCAATCCCACTGTGGACCCCCAAAGTCCATATATTATTTTGTTTGGGCAGCCTTCCTCTCCACTGAGGCGCCTGAACCACAACTGGTCCATCCAGATCCAGATGGGCAGGTTTGAGGCAGTCAATTGCAAAAACTTCATCTTTACCTCCGATGTCCAAAATAAACTTCGAACCTTTGGATTTTAGTACCCCGAAGGGACCCTCATACGGACACTGGGATGGTTCTCAGTGTGCTCCTTTCTGTCTGAAAATGTACTTGCAGTCCTGTAAGTTCTGGGATATATAGGACCTGGCCTGCCCATGTTGAGATGTTGGTATTGGCACTAAAGAACCAAGCTTCTCGCAGACCTTGATTAGGACTGCTGGGGTGTCTCCTCCCGTCCTTATGAGTCTGATACAAATTCTCCTGGAACCATCGGGGTGCCCTGTGACCATCTCTGCCGATGAAGCACCTATATCGTCCTAAGGTGCCATTTGTATGCCCAAGAGTACCCACGGCAATTCATCAACACAGTTTGGTCCCTGGAGATGCACTATAAGTTGATTTCAAATGTCTGTGGAACTTTGCTAGTAGTCCTTTGGATTGTACGTAGTATGCAGTTTTGTGGTGCAACTTGATTCCAAGCAGGTTGGCCATTGATGACCACAGACTTGATATGAATTGGGCATCCCTGTCAGACTTGATGGGTGCTGGCAGACCGAAATGTGCTATCCAGGTGGAAATGAGGGCCCTAGCACAGGTGTCGGTAGTCATGTCTACCAGTGGAACTGCCTCTGGCCACCTCATAGCCCGATCCACTATATTGAGAAGAAAACGGGAACCACGTGATTCCAACAGGGGGCTTACAATCTCCACGTGTATGTGGTCAAACCTTCGATATGTTGGCTCAGAAGATTGTAGTGGGTGTTTTGTGTGTTGGTGGACTTTGGATGTCTGGCAACAAGGGCATGTCTTCACCCAATTGCTGACCTGTTTCTGAAGGCCACGCCACACAAATCTGTTGGCTATCATCCGGACAGTCGTTCTAATTGATGGATGTGCCAACCCGTGTACCACGTCAAATACCTGCAACTTCCAGGCCACCAGAAAGATTGGGCGAGGACGACCTGTAGCTACATTACACAGGAGTTTGAGCTCCCCTGGGCCCACCAGAATTTCTTCCAGCTGCAGGTTTTAGTCTCCTGTTCTGTAACACAGAATTTATTCATAGTCCACTCCTTGGGCTAAGATCTGCATGGATTGTATGGCAGACGAGACAGCGCATCTGCCACTATGTTGGCCTTTCCTGAGATGTGTTCAATGGCCGTTGTGAACTCAGAAATATATGATAAATGTCTCTGTTGAGGGGAAAAACACAGATCTGATACCTAGTGGAGGCAAATGTAAGCGGCTTGTGGTCCATAAAAGGCATGAAATGCTTGCCTTCTTGAAAGTACCTGAAATATCTGATAGCTAGGTACAATGCCAACAATTCTCCATTCTCCCTTCCATCCCATGCTTAAAACCCCAATTAACCTACAAATTCCATAACATTTTTGGAGGGCGGGATGAAACCAGGGCACCTGGAGAAAACCCACGCAGGTCACGGGAGAACATACAAACTCTTTTCAGACAAGTGCTGGATTCGAAGCCGGGTCACTGGTGCTGTCATAGCATTGCACCCACTGTCTCACTAACCATGCCGTCAAAAGTTGTGCCTTCTTCAGTTTTTCTGGTTGCGACTGGCAGCAGAGCAGAATTGGAGAATGATTGCAGCACAGAAGGAGGTCATTAAGGCTGAAATAGTGGGATAACTGCTCCAGCTCGTGTCTCAGGATCAATCTGGAGTTCTAGGTTATAATGGGAGTTTCATGGTCTCCCTGTGACTGTGTGGATTTCCCTTGACTGCTTTGGTTTCCTCCTGCATGCCAAAGAAGTGAAGGTTACAAGGTTAATTGGTCAGCTCTCCTTGGAGCCAAAAGAGATGGGAGAGATCTTAATGGGTTATTTGCTTGGGAGACAGACAACTGGTAAAATAGCAGAGAGGTTATGGAATATAATCCTATACAGATTAGAGGGGGAGATGCTTGCTTTCTTGAGGCAAATAAAGGTGGATAAATCTCTGGGGCCTGACAAGATATTCCCTTGGACCTTGTGGGAGGCTTGTTCAAAAATTCTAGGGGCATTAGCAGAGGTATTTAAAATGTCCTTTAGCCATGGGTGAGGTGTTGGAGGATTGGGAGATATCTAATGTTGTTCTGTCCTTTAAGAAGGGCTCTAAGAATAATCCAGATAATTATACGATGATGAGTCTTGCATTAGTCATGGCAAATTGTTGGAATGTATCCCAAGAGATCGGATATCCAAGTAGTTAGATGGACAGGTGCTGATTGGGAAGATTCAACATTGCTTTGTGCATGTTAGGTCGTGTCTAATAATATTAAGAATTTTTTTTGAGAAGGTTTCCAAGGAAGTTGTGAAGAAAAGGCAGTGGATATTTTCTACATGGACATTGCATTTAAAATTTTAAATTTAGACGTACAATACGGTACTACACCCACAGGCCCTTTTGGCCCACAATTACATCCAGTTGACCTACAACCCCAGTACATTTTATAGCGTGGAGAAAACTAGAGCACCTGGAGGAAACCCACAGATACAGGGAGAACATATAACTCCTTATAGACACAGCCGGATTCAAACCTGGGATGCTGGCACTGTAACAGCTTTGTAGTATCCACTACACTAACCATGCCAACTAGGATCAACAAGGAAGGCTGTCAAAGCTTGCATTGGGATCTGGACCAGCTGGAATAATAGGCTGTAAAATGGCAGATGGAATTTAATGTAGAGAAATAGGAGGTGCTGCATTTTGGGAAGATGGAACTAGGGTGGGACTTGCAAGGTAAAGAGTAAGGTATTGCAGTGTGCAGCAGAATTTTGCCTAATTATCAATGCCACCCCAGCTCTTCTTTTACAGTGGGTTTCTGCACAGTTCTTCACTCAAGAAAAGGTGACATGATCTGCTGGTTGGATTATAGCCACCAGGGCTCTGAGGAGCAGATAAGTAGGCAGATTTTGGAAAGGTGCAAAACTATATGTTGCTGTCATAGGTGACTTCAATTTTCCTAATTGGGAATCACCTTAATGCAAAGGGTTTTGTTTGGGAAGAATTTGTTTGGTGTGTCCAAAAAGGAATCCTGATACAGTCTGTGGACAGGCTGTCGTGAAGGGCAGCTATTCTGGATCTAGTAGTGGGCAATGAACTTGGTCAGGTGACAGATCTTTCAGTGAGTGAACACTTTGGGGATAATGACCACAACCCCATGACCTTCAGCATAGTCGGGGACAATGACAGGATCAGACCATGGGAAAGTGTTTAAATTGGGAAGGGCTAATTAAAATGGTATTAAGAAGGGACTTGGGAGCATTCATTTGGAACAGACGTGAGCAGGGAATTGTGCAACAGAAGTGTGGAGGATTTTTAGGGACCACTAGCCAGGTCGGATCATTCCGGACTGGTCGGCCACCTGTGAAGAGCTCCTGTCTTTTGCTAATAAAAGCCTTGGTTTGGATCAACAAGTCTTTGGTTCTTTCGACGAGCTCTACATCCATATAGAAACAAGCAAATATGCTGGAGTATGTCAAGGTTCAGAATGAGGTTGTGTTGAAACCTCCGAAGAACATTAGGATAGATAAGTTTCCAGGGCTGGACGAGATATTTTATAGGTTACTATGAGAAGAGGGAAGAGATTGCTGACACATTGGCAATGATCTTTGCATCCTCCCTGGCCACAGGGATGGTCCCAGAGGATTGGAGGATGGCAAATGCTGTTCTGTTCTTCAGGAAAGGGACAATCCTGGAAATTATAGACCTGTAAGTCTTGCGTCAGTGGTGGGCAAACTATTGAAGAGGATTCTTAGGGATAGGATTTATGAGAAGTTGGAGAGTCATAACCTTGTTGGGGATAGTAAGCATGGCTTTGTGAGGTGCAGATCATGTCTCACATAGCTAATTGTGTTTTTTGAGGAGGTGACAGAATATTTCAAAGGTAGAGCGTTGGATGTAGTTTATTAATATTAATTTGATAAGGTTCCCCACAGTAGGCTCATCCAGAATGTCATGAGGCATGAGATCCATAGAAACATGGCTGCATAGATTCTGGATTGGCTGGGCCACAGAGGGTAGTAGTAGATTGAGCATTTTCTAACTAGAGTTTACTGGCTGGTGTTCTGCAGGGATATGTTCTGAGACCCCCTGCTGTTTGTAATATTTATTTTAATTTAATTTAATGGTCACAGGCCCTTCTGCCCACAACCCCGTGCTTTTCAATGACACCCATGTGACCAATCAACTTACTAACCCAATTGTCTTTGGAACGTTGGAGGAAACTGGAGCACCTGGAGGAAATTTGCACAGACAAGGAGGGGAATATACTTGCAAACAGTGCCAGATTTGAACCTGGATTGATGTTGGTGCATTAGTGCTGCTCTAACTGCCATGCTAACTATGCCCTAATAAATGCTTTGGATAAGGAAAAGGAGAGGTGGGTCAGGAAGTCTAAAGATGACATGAAGGGCGAGGATTTTGTGGATAGAATAGAGGGTTGTTGTTGAGTGCAACTGGATAAAGAGAGGATGTAGAGCTGGGCGAAGCCATGACAGATGGAGGTCAATCCAGAAAAGTGCGATGTGATACAACTTAGAATACTGAACTTGAAGGTGGAGTACCTGAAGTTCTTAGCAATGTGAAGGAAAGAGGGATCTTGGATCCAAATCTGGCTCAAAGTTGCCACATAAGTTGATATGATGGTCAAGAATATGTATGGTGAGCTGGCCTTCATTTGCTGGGACATTGAGTTCAAGAGCCATAAGTTAGTGTTCCAAAACTGTTCTGACATCACTTAAGAGTATTGTGTTCAGTTCTGATTGCCTTATTATGGGAAGGATGTGGAAGGTTTGGTGAGGGTGCGGAGATTTACCAGGATTGGTGAGCATGTGAAATAAGTTTGAGTGAGCTAGGGCTTTTCTTTTTAGAGCAATGTGTAATGGATAAATATTGGGAGGAATTTGGTAAGATTAGTGGGTTACATTCATACACACATTTTAAAACAGATCTTATTTGAAAGATTGAAGAATTCATTTTTAATAACATTGCAGGATCTCTGGAGAATGTGATGCACATGTCACAAGTAGGGGCTAATTGAAATGATGTCATGAGAGAGAGAGAGAGAGAGAGAGAGAGAGAGAGCTGGTTGAAACTGATGAAAAGCTCCAAAGCAGTGGATGGCTGGAAGTGCTGTCTGTCTGATGTTTCTCTTGGAATAAGTTGAACAAAAGGAACTCTGTGGTGGCCTGAAAGAAAGAGGTTACCATCTGGAAAACCCTGATGGGGCAAGTTTCATCAGTGAATCTAATGGTGGTACCTCAGTTGTGGAAATCCTGGAACAACAAATCTCTCTCTGTAAACCCTACAAGAACCTTCCTGAGCAGTAAACATTTACCTTTCAAGCACCAAAGTCTGGTGAACTTTAAACATGTTAAATTCTGTGCACATTATAAGAATTGCCTGCATCCAGAGAACTTGGAAGAAGGAGAAGTGAGATTGAACTGTGAACTGAATAATTTTTCTTAAATTTATACACATATTACATACACGTGCACTTAGAATTAGAAGGGGGTTAATTTGGGTTAGTTAAGTATAGAGATAAGTTAAAATTTGATTCTGTTTTCATGTTTAAAGTTGATTAAAAATAACTTTTGTTTTAAAAACTACTTGTCATGGTGAATATCTATTGCTGCTAGGTTTTTGGGGTCCTCTGGGCTCGTAACAAATGGAAGATGAGAGGTGACTTAATATAGAGGTCAACCAGCACTTATATCCTAGAATGGACATGGTCAATTTCAGAGCATATCTGTTTAAAGTTATTGGAGGAAAGTTTTGGGGCGATGTCAGAGGAAGGTTTTGTTTGCACAGACAGTGGTATGTGTCTGGAGTGCATTGCCAGGGGCAGTGTTGGAGGCTGGTTCAATAGGGAGATTTAAAAGATTTTTAGATCGATGCATGGATGGAAGCAAAATAAAAGGTAATGGATAGTGAGAGAGGGATTTCTTCATAAAAGTGACAAGAAGGAATGGATTACACGCTGCAGAAAATGGCTTTGTGTAACCAAAGGCATTAAAGGGAGTTGATGCTGTGACAAAAACAAAAATCTGTGTGAAAACAAGTGCCACAAATGAACAATGAAGTTCTCTGAACTATAGGAGCTCAGGGGTTGCATAGCTTGAGTATATATATATATATATATATATATATATATATATTTACATATATATATATATATATATATATATATATATATATAAAAGACATTTCAGTAAATCATAATAAATTTCTGATCTGAAAAATTACAATTGCCAAATTACTAAGTCTGAATGAAATGTAAAGCAAGACCATGAAGCACATGCCAGGTGAATAACAGGGTTGGCATGGTAAATGAAAGGGAAACCTGAGAGAGACAGTCCCTCACAATCAATCATTCTGAGAAACAGAATAACTGCAAAGAGTTGCTGGCAGATATGAGGATATCAAGGAGAATCCCTTTGAGAAATTCAAATTCAAGTTTATTTGTCACCCGACTGTAACAGTCCAAGCCGATTAAAATGTGTTCCCTGGTCCACATTTCAAACACACATACAGACGTAAAATGATGTAGACAAATTATACATATGCAGAACCTATATACATGTCTTGTAAACAAATATTAAAAATAAATGTCATTAATTAAATAGTAGATTCACAGGGAGTTTTAGCAGTTCAGCAGTTTTACTGCCCATGGGAAGAAGCTGAAATAAAAGCAATGTGGAAAATTGTTGTGGGAAAACACGGAGGGAAAAAAAAATTCTGTTGCAATTTGACACTGTTTTGAAAAGAAATGTGAAACGGACAGATGGCTGCCTACAAAACAACTGCCACTCCATGGTCTGAATATAATACTTTGTGAAAAAACATTTCTGCAATGGTTTGACAACATGAAAATGTGCTTAATAAGATGCCATAATTTCACCTGATGGTGCAAAACATTCCCAGGAGTCTCCTCTTCAGTAAAAGCTGGACATTTCCCAATCTTTCAGATAGGGGTCATTAAGAGAAAAAGGTATTATTTTATTCTGATATAATGGTGTCTTAGCTGAAATTTTACTTTTAATTCCTATAATTTGATCCCATTTATATCAAATATGCATAAAATGTCTCAATACTGGCAGTGTGTACTTTTGCAAAAGAAAAGAATTCCATTT
Organism: Narcine bancroftii; assembly: GCF_036971445.1. Classification (NCBI taxonomy): domain Eukaryota; kingdom Metazoa; phylum Chordata; class Chondrichthyes; order Torpediniformes; family Narcinidae; genus Narcine; species Narcine bancroftii. The sequence goes on from NC_091471.1 coordinate 214,009,983, forward strand.
ATATATAAAATGATGTACTTTATTCTCAGGGATCTGATCCAACTCCACCTTCGCCCATACTGGGGGTTGATCAATAACAAACATCCTACTGGTAAATTTTAGTTGCGCTGCTTCATAATAATTCTGAAAAATGTGGTAATTGAAGCCCACCTAAATCATACCTCCATGTCAACTTCTGTAGGGAAACTCTCGACAACTTACCTTTCCATAAAAACAAGCAAATTACCTAATTAGTTGCTTAAAAAAAAGACTGCAAAAGATATTGAACATGAGGATATGTTCATTTTAATACAATGTACTCTTCCAATCAGAGTTAAAGGCAAATCCTTCTATTTATTTAAATCTAATCTTATTAAAAATGGTACATAATTTAAACCACACAGATTTTGATATTCTCTATCTACTATTACCCCTAAATATTTAATTTTATTAGACCATCTAAACTTTGTAAGCTGTTTGTAAGTCTGAATAATCTTCATCTGATATCGATAATATCTCACTTTTATCCCAGTTAACTTTATAATCCAAAATTATTCCATATTGATTCAGCAAATTTTGTAATGGCTCTGAAGAATTTCTAGGGTAAGATAAATATATCAACACATAGTCTGTGAACAAATTGATTTTGTACTCTTGTTCACCTACTTGAATTCCCTTAATATTAACATCGTGTCTTATCGTGCCAGTGGTTCTATAACTAATGCAAATAAGGCTGGTGACAATGGACAGCCCTGTCTAGTCGATCTAGACAGATTAAATGCAGGTGAAACCTGTCCATTCGTCACCACCCAGGCAGAAGGATTGGTATATAATGCCTTCACCCAACCAATAAAGAGTGGTCCAAACTTAAGTCTTTCTAACACTTTAAAAAAACAAATCCACTCAACACAGTCAAAATCTTTTTCCATGTCTTGCGCATGGTTGAGTTGCTGTCTTGTAACATTAATTATTGTAATCAACTTAGTAATATTATCAACTGAGTATCTATTCTTAATAAACCTGGTTGATCCACATGCACTATTTGTGGTAGAAAATTAACCAATCTGTTCGCTAATGCCTTTGCTACAATCTTATAATCCGCATTCAATAAAGATATTGGTCTATATGAAGCCACTTTTAATGGATCTCTATCCTTCTTTGGAATGACTGTTATAACGCCCTTGAAAATTACTCTGGAAATAAACCCATTGCTGTCACTTGTTTAAGTACTTCTGTATATATAGGAAATAACAAATCATAAAATTCTTGAAAGAACTCCATTGTAAATCCTGGACATTTCTCACTAGGTATAGACTGCAATGCCTCCTAAAGCTCTAAATCAGTAAATGGACCATCTAGATCCTTAACATCTTTTTCATTTAACAAAGGTAAATTTAAATTAGCCAAAAAAGATTCAATCTGTTCAGTATCCTGAGTCTCCCCAGATGTACATAAATCCTGCTAAAATGTACGAAATTCATCATTAATTTTCTGGGGTTTATATGTTATTGTTGAGTTTCTCCTGACTGCATTGATCATCCTAGACACTTGTTCAGTCTTCAACTGCCAAGCTAAAACCTTATGGGGCCTCTCACCTAACTCATAATAATGCAGTTTCGATCTTTGAATAATTTTCTCATACTTATAAGCTTGCAAAATGTAATAACATATTTTCAATTTAGATAATTGTACCTTATTATCTTCAGTCAAACTCTTCTGAAATTTCTTCTCGAACACCGTTATTTCTTTCTCTCAATTCTGACTTTCTGCCAAATACTGTTTCTTGACTCTCGCTGTATAACTAATAATCTGACCCCTTAAGTACGCCTTTAGGGCATCCCATAAAATAAATTTACTCTGTACTGAGCCTTCGTTTGTTTGCAAAAAGAAACTAATCTGATCTCTAACATATTCAATAAATTCAGGATTCTTTAACAACATTTTACTAAATCTTCAACGGTAAGTAGTTTCCACCAATGCTTGAAATAAATAATAACAAGTGATCAGATAAAATCTTACTCTGATATTCAGCATGAGTAATTCTACCTTACAATTGTGCTGATACCAAAAATAAGTCAATTCTGGAAAATTAATCATGGCGGGCAGAATGGAATGAAAAATCTTTTTCAGTCAGATTTAACCATCTCCATATTTCCACTAAATTTAAATCTTTCATCAACTCAGTTATTCTTTTAGCCATTTTAGTTTTTTTCACAGTTTTTGGAGATTTATCCAATAATGGATCCAAACAACAATTGAAATCCCCTCCTACAAAAATATTCTCTTTCAATTGATTTAGATTCAAAAATGTGTCTGTAACAAATTCTACATCATCTTCATTCAATGCCTACATATTCATCAGGGTCCAAACTTCTGAAAAAAAATTTACAATTAACCTTCAACCTTCTGCATTGGCAGAAAAAGATTCCAAGATAAAAGGCACTTTTTTATGTGTCAAAATTACTACCCTTCTAGCCTTAGAGTTAAAAGATGATGCTATCAAATGACCTACCCAATCCCATTTCAGTTTCAAATGTTCTTTCTCGGTCAAATGAGTCTTTCATAAAAATGCAATATCCACCTTCATCTTCTTAATATAATCCAGTACTCGTTTCCATTTTATCGGATGGTTAAGCCCTTTAACATTAAATGTTGCAAAATTCAAATTATTAATTGTTCCCTTCAGAGTGGCACCTGACACCTAACCCTAACCCTAACCCTAACCCTAACCCTAACCCTAACCCTAACCCTAACCCTAACCCTAACCCTAACCCTAACCCTTTTTTTATTTTTTTTACACAAATTAAAAAGCTCCTAAAAAAATCCCTTAAAACTACTAAGTATATATATAAAAAATAAAACCCCCTTTCAAAAATAAAAAAAACCCCACCATTGTGGTACCCTCCTCTATGGACCGGGTGTGGTCTAAACCACTAGTGGCAGACGACTTCAGAAGTTTCAGAATCCTCCACCCCCCCATCCAACCCCCAGCCGATTGTTAAAAATAAAATACAAAATTAAGACAGTCAGCCCACAGACTCCATGCCGCCAACAGCTTGATCTTCCCCTTCAATCTCGATCATTCGCTGCACTTCTGGAACCTTCTTTCCATTCTCATTCCCATTCTTCTTTAGGTACACCTGCAACTTCGACTGCTTCTGCAATTCGGAACTTGTTGAATTATTTGGCAAAGAATTAGCAAAAGTTAAAGCATCACTCTCATTCTCAAAAAATTGAGCCTGGAAATTTATATAGAACACATTCAATATTGCCAGATATCTGAAAGCAAATCTATACCCCTTTTTCCACAACACTGCCTTTGCAGGATTAAATTCCTTACGTCTCCTTATAACATCTTGACTTAAATCGGCATAGAAAAAACCTCTATTTCCTTGGACCATCAAAGGGCCCTGATTTTGACGAGTTTTCTGTACTGCAACGTAAAATCATCTCACGCTCCTGATGATGCAAACGATGAATAAGAACTGCCCGAGGGGGTTGGTCTGGAAAGGGTCTTCTCCTTATCGCTCTATGTGCTTGGTCTAATTCCAACCCCTCTGGGAATGCTTCTTTCCCTAATGTTTCTGGGATCCTTTCTGAAAAAATGTCATTGGGTCCTTCGATATCTTCTGGTAAACCTACTATCTTCACATTATTACCCCAACTTTTGATTTTCCAGTGAATATTTGCAAATAGCAGAGGACATCTATATAAGGTGAGGGAGAAAAGTTTTGGGGAGATGTACGTTTTTTTTTACAGAGTAGTGGGTTCCGGGAATGGTGGAGGTGTGGTGGATATTTCAAACTTGCACATTTATAGGGACATTTAGAAGATATTTCGACAGGCACAAGGATGCAAGAAAAGTAGAGGATTATGGGTGTAATGTAGGGAGTGTTTAGTTTGTTGAATGGGTCTCTATAACTCAGCAAAACATTATAGGTTGATGTGCCTGTACTGTGCTGTAATGTTCTACCTTCCATTAGAACTCCTACACTCAGTCCTTTAGTATAAGGTGGACAACATGCCAAAAGCTCTTTTCTGCCCTATCTAACTATGATGCCACTTTCAGGGAATTGTGTATCTATATTCCTGGATCCCTCTGTTCTATTGCACCCCACAGTTTCCTACCACTTACAGTGTATGTCCTACCTTGGTTAGTCCTGCCTGTGTTGGGTTCCTATCCCTCTATTCTTGTATCTGTTCAAACTTTTATTGCATGCTGCATTTGTACCTGCCTCAACCACCTCCTCCAACAGTCCATTCCACATACAATCACTTTGTGTAAAAACAAAATGTCATACTTTCAGGTTTTTATCACTGCTGGATATCCAAAACTGGTCAATCCCCAGACAATATGGTCAAATTCACTTGGTTTGTTTCTAATACTTTGTTACCCTTAAACTCTTGTGCATTTTCCTTTTCCTGACTTTCATTTTACCAGCCTCCATGTTCAATTTTAATGAAAGTATGAAAAAGGCATTTGGAGAGCTTAGAGAAGATTTATGAGCTTGATTCCTTGGCTGAGGGTTGATAGTTACAAAGAATACATACAAAGACTCGAAATGTTTTCTTTGGAGAAAGAAAGGCCAAGAGGAAATTGCATAAAAGCTCATAAAATGTTGAGGGAGCTGGACAGAGTGAATACTGGGAAGCTGTTCCCTTTGGCAGTGGAGGAGGCTGGATGTTGAGGGTTAAAAGAAAGGGAAAAAGAATTAATAGTGTGGTAAGAAAAAAACCTTAGCACAGCAGGTGGTTGGAATCTGGGATGTGCCGCCTCTGGATATGGAAGTATTTCCATTGCGCCTTTCAAGACTAATTGCAAGGGCATGGAGAAGGGCCAGGAAGGAAATTGAAAGTTACTCTGGAGAATTGTCATGAATGCGATTGGCTACATGGACTCGTTCCATGTTGTAACCATCTACGTTGCATTGATTTCTCCTCAAATCAACTCAGCTGTTTCCTGATACTTGGAATTAGTGGAATTGAATGCAAGGACTCTGAGGCCAAGGGAGTACATCCACTTAATGTGGCTCCTATTATTCATACCTGGAAGTGATGGAAAACCTTTTGGTAGATTCACTGGCTGTGGGACATATAATTACGCAGACATTTACAGCATAATACAGGCCCTTTGGCCCACAATGTTGTGCCAACCTAATAACCCACTCTAATGACTACCTAGAACTTCCTTACTGCATAATCCTCCATTTTCTCAGTTCCATGTACATACGAGTTTCTCAGAAGATTCTATTGTACTTGCTTCCACCACCATTGCAAGCATCACATTGCATTGCTCTCTTGCACCCACCACTTCATGTGAAGAACTTCCCTCTTGCATCTTTTTCCCAAGTATTTTAAAATGATGCCCTTTAGTGTTCACCATTTCAGCCCTGGGAAAAAGCCTCTGCCTATCCACATTATCAATGCCTCTCATCATCCTGTACACCTGGATCAGGTCACCCCTCATTCCCTGTCCCTCCAAGGAGCAAAGACCAAGTTCATTCAACCTATCCTTACAGGGCAACATCCTAGTAAATATCCTCTGCCCTCTCTCCGTAGGTTCCACATCCTTCCTGTAATGAGATGACCAGTACTGGACACAATATTCCAAGTAGGGTCTAACCAAGGTCTTGTACAGCTTAGCTCTGTTTCTATTGTATTGGCTCTGCTGCTTGGGTATTTAGCATACACCCATTTTGGAACTTTGTCACTTTATGTCCTTGCCTCTCAGTGATAATGCTACTTTTGGCTTGTTCAAAACTCCACGATTGTTCCCTTTAACAACATTGTTTGCTTCTGGTAGCCCTGGAGGCTGAGGGATAAGTTGGTGAATCATTGATCCGAACACCACTCAGGGTTCATATATCAGGTGACACAGTTAGCGCAACACTATTACTGAGCCAGGAACCTGTATTCTAATCTAGTGGTGTCTGTAAGGAATTTGTACATTCTCCCCTGTGTCTGTCTGGGTGCTCCAGTTTCCTCCCACCCTTTAAAACGATGGGGGTTGCAGCTTAATTGGGGTATTTGGGGGACACGGGCTCGTAGGCCGGAAGGGTCTGTCTGATTCTGTGCTGTGACTGAATGAAAATTAAAATCAAGACTCTTTGTACCCTGCCTCTGGATAATGTAAAACGTGTCATGAACTGTGTTATCTTATTTTTAGAACTGAAAAAAGCCAAGAATGACCTCACCTATCCAATTCTTGTTCCAATGAAAGCATGAAGTATTTACAAGTTTCTTTATATTCCAGATGTGACTGTCCATCAATCTTGCTTTTTCTCGTTTGATTCGTGATCACTTCATACTTCTTTGGCGGCACAACAACCAGATTCCAGGTGTTCTAAATGTCAACAAGCAATAAGCAATAGAGTGGCTCTATCTTCCCACCAGTTTCTTCAAAATTAACCTTTTTAATACAGCTTGCATGTACTTCTGTTGAGTTCTGTTGCCACAGTTTGGATTTCCAGATCATTCTTTTTTTACTTTTTTATCTTCACTCCATTAGGTAACTGTTTCCTTCCAAATGACACAAATGAAGTACTTTGCATTTTCCTGCATAAGCCAGTTCCTTGTTGTGTTAATCAGAAACAGCAAGGAAATGCTCAATTGAGAGTATTTTGTTGGCCAGCCAATTTCAAGGGGAATCCTGGTGGCCACAATACATTTTAGTAAAAGCCTGGTTTTCTTTTCCACTAGAGGGAGTCAGAGATCGTTAGATACAAAAAATGGCTGCGCCATGACATCATGAGTTATTAATAAAATATTGTTACTATAAAAGAACCCAAATTTCTTTATTACTTTGAGGAGTCACGTGATGGAGTAGTGGCCGGACGGTGAACTCCAGCCCTCTCCAGAAAAGTCGGGAAAAACAAATGAAAACACAAAGGCACAGAAATAAAAGTGAAAAAAAAAGTGAGTATAAAGGTGGAAAGAAGATGGCGACAAAAAAAGAAAAATCGAAAGCAATGGTAAGAAGAGAGGAAGAGAAGACAACGGAGGAAGAACGTGAAGGCCTTACCTGTTCGAAGAGGCCCGCGGTGGAGAGAGAAACCCGCTCCCTCAGGTCGGTAGATAATGGACTACAAAAATGGCTCGCTGAGCCGAGTAAAAGTGTGCAACTGCGCATGAAAAAAAAACACACCGACGGGAGGGGGGACCAGCTGGGGAGTTGATCTCCACAGCCGGCAACGACAGCTGCAGAACACCTGCAGCAAGAAGAGACCACAGAAGACAATGGAAACAAGAAAGAAGAGAAGAAAAGGGCAACAAAGAAACAACAGATGGCCAACCCAGAGGAAGAAGAAGAGGAAGAGGAAGAGTACAGTGAAATAGAAGAAGAAGAGAAAGGCAAGATAAAGGAGGTACTTTCTCTTATTAAAGGATACATGGAGTCATTTAAAGAATGGCAAACACAGGAATTTAATAATTTAAGAAAAAGAATAAACAACACAGAAGAGAAAATGAATAAAATAGATATGATCTTAACAGAAATGGGAAAGAAAATGGACAAGATGGAAGAGCAGGCAGTAGCAGCAGAAATGGAGGTAGAAGACTTAAAAAAGAAATTGGAGGAATCTAATAAAAAAGCGATAGAGACACAAGAACTGTTAGCTCAAAAAATAGATATAATGGAAAATTATAACAGAAGAAATAACATAAAGATAGTGGGCCTTAAGGAAGATGAAGAAGGCAAGAATATGAGGGAGTTTATAAAAGATTGGATCCCTAAGACCCTAGGATGTCCAGAACTACAGCAAGAAATGGAAATAGAAAGGGCACATAGAGCATTGGCCTCTAAACCACAACCACAACAAAAACCAAGATCTATTGTAGTAAAATTCCTAAGATATACTACAAGAGAAAAGGTACTGGAGAAGACAATGGAAAAAGTAAGAGAGGGCAACAAACCACTGGAGTATAAAGGGCAAAAAATCTTCATTTATTCAGATATAAGTTTTGAACTCCTAAAGAAGAGAAAAGAGTTCAATACAGCAAAGGCGATTTTATGGAAGAAAGGGTATAAATTTATACTAAAGCATCCAGCGGTATTGAAAATATTTATTCCAGGACAACAAAACAGACCATTCTCGGACCCAGAAGAAGCACGAAAATTTGCAGAACAATTACAAAAATAGACTGAGGGATGAAGACGGGTAATGAGAGTAAAAATGATCACGATTGATATGTATGTGGGTAAAGAGGTATAAGAGTGAATAGATAAAATGTGCATACGTGAATGTATCTGTACTTAGAGGAAAATATAGATAGTATAGACAAGAATGAATAAGGGAAGGTAATTAAATAGAGAGAATAAGGAGGGAATTAAAAGAGTGACCTTTGTTACATATGAAAAGTGAAATCTTTTCTGGGGGGGGGCTGGGTGGGGAGAAATAGCGGTCACTGCAAAATCAGTTGACGCTTGCGAGTGAATTCGCAAACCCAAATGGAGAGGGGAGATGTGGTTGTCCGACAAGGGATAAAGGACATCTCAGGAGGGGAAGGGGAGATTGGGGATAAAGAAGATATAAATAGGAGAATAAGGAAAATGTTGGATGTTGTAGGAATGTTGTCTTATAAAGAGTTGAAAATAAGAAAACAGAAATGGAAAAGGAGGAAAGGTAATGATGGAAAAACAGAAAGAGAAGATAAACAAAGTATAAAATGGCTACGCTGAACTATATGACTTTAAATATTAATGGAATACATAACCAAATTAAAAGGAAGAAACTACTAAATTTACTGAAAAAGGAAAAAATTGATATAGCATTTGTCCAAGAAACACACTTAACTGAATTGGAGCACAAGAAATTAAAGAGAGATTGGGTAGGACATGTAACAGCAGCATCATATAATTCAAAAGCAAGAGGAGTGGCTATATTAATTAGTAAAAATGTGCCATTTAAAATAGAAGAGGAAATAATAGATCCAGCAGGGAGATATGTTATGATAAAATGTCAGATATATTCGGAGTTTTGGAATCTACTTAATGTATATTCACCTAACGAAGAAGATCAAAAGTTTATGCAAGATATCTTTTTGAAGGTAGCTAATACGCAAGGGAACATACTAATAGGAGGGGATTTCAACCTGAATTTGGATCCAAATATGGATAAAACGGGGAAAAAAATTAACAGGAAGAACAAAGTAACCAAATTTATAATTAAATCAATGCAAGAAATGAAACTTTTGGATATATGGAGGAAACAAAACCCAAAAGAAAAGGAATACTCATACTACTCGGCTAGACATAAAACATACTCAAGAATAGACCTATTTTTGTTATCAGCTAGTATGCAGGATAGAGTAAGAAAAACAGAATATAAAGCGAGAATACTATCGGACCATTCACCCTTAATATTGACAGTAAAGCTAGAGGACATCCCTCCAAGAATGGATAGATGGAGATTAAACCCCATGCTACTTAAAAGACAGGATTTTAGAGAATTTATTGAAAAACAATTAAAAATGTATTTTGAAGTAAATACGGAATCAGTGGAAGATAAGTTTATACTATGGGACGCAATGAAAGCATTCATTAGAGGGCAAATAATAAGTTATGTAACCAAGATGAAGAAGGACTATAATCAGGAAACAGAGCAGTTGGAAAGGGAAATAGTAAACATAGAAAAAAAATTAGCAATGAAGGAAGATACAACTAAAAGAAGAGAATTGGCGGATAAAAAAATAAAATATGAAACATTACAAACATATAAGGTAGAGAAGAATATAATGAAGACAAAACAGAAATATTATGAACTAGGGGAAAAAACGCACAAAATCCTAGCATGGCAGCTTAAGACAGAACAAGCTAAGAAAATGGTATTGGCATCAAGGAAAAAAGACAAACAAATTACATATAATCCAAAAGAAATTAAGGAAAACTTTAGAGAATTCTATGAACAAGTATACCGAACTGAAAACGAAGGGAAAGAAGGGAAAATAGATGAATTTTTGACTAAAATTGAACTACCAAAACTACAAATAGAGGAACAAAATAAATTAACAGAACCATTTGGAACAGTAGAAATACAAGAGATAATAAAAAAATTACCAAATAATAAGACACCAGGAGAGGATGGATTTCCAATAGAATTCTACAAAACATTTAAAGACTTATTAATACCGCCCCTCCTGGATGTAATCAACCAGATTGATGAAACACAAAGCTTACCAGATTCATGTAAAACAGCAATAATTACAGTAATACTAAAACAAGGGAAAGATCCACTCTTACCAGCGTCATATAGACCAATATCTTTGCTAAACACAGACTATAAGATAATAGCTAAACTATTAGCAAACAGATTAGCAGAACAGGTACCGAAAATGGTAAATTTAGACCAAACTGGATTTATCAAAAAAAGACGCACAACAGACAATATTTGTAAATTTATTAACTTAATTCATGCAGTAGAAAGAAATAAAGCACCTGCAGTAGCAGTTGCTTTAGACGCAGAGAAGGCCTTCGACAGAGTAGAATGGAATTATTTGTTCAAAGTATTGCAAAAATTCAGTTTACCGGAGAAGTATATTAATTGGATTAAAGCATTATATAAGGGACCGTTAGCGAAAGTGACAGTAAATGGACATGTATCAAAGCAATTTAACTTAAGCAGGTCAACGCGGCAGGGATGCCCACTATCACCTTTATTGTTTGCGCTAGCTATAGAACCACTAGCAGAATTGATAAGAATAGATAATAATATAAAAGGAATAAAAATAAAAGACAGGGAATATAAAATCAGTCTATTTGCGGATGATGTTATAGTGTACTTAACAGAACCAGAACTATCAATAAAAGAATTATATAAGAAATTGAAGGAATATGGAGAAGTGTCGGGTTACAAGATAAACGTAAATAAAAGTGAAGCAATGCCTATGAATAATGCGGATTTCTCAAAATTTAAGAAGGAATCTCCATTCAGATGGCAAATGCAGGCAATAAGATACTGTAAGGTAAAACATCATGAGATGGGAATGTGTAGGGAGTTACCCTGTACAGGGCAGTAACAAGAAGGGGAGGTGTCCTTGTACTCCTGTTAGGTAAAACATCATGAGATGGGACCGGAGAAGGAGTCACCCAGTACTAAGGAGTAACAGAATGCATCCTTGTACTTACAAGATAAGAGAGACATTGATGGATTGAGAGGCAGGAAGCTAGCAGGGAAAGGATAGCAACAGTTTTAGTCATTGGACAAGTAATGATATGATGATGTTCTAAGCATGTATCCAAGGGTATAAAAAATCACCATTTTGCTGATAACGGCAGAATGCATTCTCCGACTAACTTTGTTAGTCGCAAGTGTTACAATCCGGTAATAAAGAACAAAGAACCCTGATTTCGACTCAGCCTGGTGTTTGTCTCACTCATTCATGAACAAAGCAGACCTAACAATTTGGTGACCCCGACGTGATGGGTGAGTGAACACTGGACGACGGTTTCTGTTTTTTCTGACAATCATCTCAGCCGGCTGATAAAAAGGTCCAGAGAAGCCTGTTTTAACAAAATTCTCTTTTTTTTTAAAAAATCTTTATGATTGTCAGTAAGAACTGGAGATCGGACAAATTAGACGACCACAATTGAAGGTCGCATGCCAGGATTGTAACACGTAAGTGATTACAGACAAGATAAAAGTCCTTAAGGTGTTTGAATGACATTTATTAAGTGCTTCGCAAGAAACTACTAGAGTTTAAAAGTCTTTATTGTGTCGTTGCAAAGTCCAATAGAGTGAGAAGGTGGTCTATAAACAATTGAGGACCTGAGTTTTCTGCCCTAAACTGGTTATTAAGAGGAGAAATCTCCCACGTGAAGGTTGGGCTTTGAAAGAAAACAAAGGTTCAGGCTTATTGGCCTCAATTGTATCTGAGAGACTGACTTATAAATGTCCGGTAGGTATGATAATGTCTGTACACTTGAGAAGTTAAGAATTTATTTCCCCAATTCGCCGTGGTGGAATACCACAGCAGACACTAGAGACCTTGAGACAACAAAAAAAGTACTCAGGGACGCCTGCCTGGTGAACAAGAACGACGACAGAAGGCTGCGACAGCTGTGTCCGGATCAGGTAGGAGATATTAATGAAAAAGTTGACAAACTCCTAAGAGACACCCAGTTTATTCGAAATACTTTTGATAAGTTAAATGAGGGTATTCCCAACATCACCAAGGAGATAAAGTTACGTAAATTCATAGATTGGTACAGGGAAACAGGACAAAAGTATAGCCCAAATATTTGGTTTTCTAGTTGTAATTTAACTTTCAGACCCCTTTGGGAAAACAGAGAGTGGAAAACGAGCAATCAGAGTATACAGGACAGTCTGAAGTCAATTGGAGGACAAGACTTAGAGACTGTTCTTTTAAAAGATATTAGTCATCCAGCTTGCAAGGAGACATTTTTAAAAGCAATTTTCGTTGACATAGATCCCCTAAACGGACAAGAACCTAAATTAAAACAGGCATTAGAAAGCGGTCCCGCAGCTATGGCTGTACAGTTGCCTGCTAAGACTTTTGACCAAGTTATTAAGGAAATTAATCAGGAATTAGAGGAGCGAAATACCAGTAATGCGGCATTGGAAAAACAAAAAATGCTCCGAAAATGTGTAGACCGCTGGAGGAAGAGGGGTTGGTTACCCGGGGGCACTGAGATGTTCCTGACAGGTGAGGAAAAAAAAAAATTTTAAAACGTAGAGGCTTAGATAAGCTGGAAGAAACAAAACACAGAAGGGAAAGGAAAAGTGCCTGTTTCCAGTTTCCAGCCACGAAGTGTCCGGGTTTGCTCTCTCCCTCCCTCCTTTCACCCTCCCCCCTCTCTCTTCTCTCCCCCCCTCTCTCTTCTCTCCCCCTCTCTCTCTTCTCCCCCCCCTCCTCTCTCACCCACTCCCCCTCCCAATCCCAATCTGTGGCGGTGCTGCCCTGAAATCCCCAGGTTGGGCAGGGCAGAGAAATACAATTTGGTTTTAATTTTGTGCCCACAATTCCAGCTCCGCATCAAATGGGATCCTGTTTTATCCTCTCTCCCTCCCTTTTTCCCGCACCCCCACCATTGCGGGATCAGGGCAGACATTGTGGGCTGACGTGTAGCTCACTCGAGCTGGGAGGGAAGGAAGGAGTGATAGTTCCCAGTGGTGGGAGACCCAATCTGATCCAGACCAGTGATCACAGGATGAGAACCTTTTAAAACCTTTGAAACGAAAGTGTTAATCTGAAGACTTTTCTCCCAGTGGGGCCAGTGCAAGGCATTTTCTCTCTCTATCTCTTGTGCTCTGTGTATCTGCCTCTCTATCTCTTTCTCTCGCTATGCTCTCTCTCTCTCTCTCTCTCTCTCTCTCTCTCTGGCACCCCAGATGGGACACTGGAGTCACGTCCCTTATATTCAGATATTGAGACACTGGGGTGTGACAAGAACCACGGGAATAGGGACACATCAGACGAGGTACAGGCCCCTTTAATAAAAATAGAAGGGGGAGTAATAGATGTAGAGACCCCTCTGGAGTCCAAGAAAATAGAAAAGGAGTTAGAGATACAGAAATGGAACATGAAAAAGGTTCAGGATAACATTAAAAACTTAAACAGAGATATTAATGTGCTGGGGCAGATCAGTGAGGATCAAAAAGAATTAATGGTAGGTGTATTTAAGGAAGTGGAAAAGATAACTACAACACTGTCAGGAGAAATTAAAGCTGAAGGAATGGTAATAGGAGTAAAGGATGAAAAGTGTAGTACAGATGAGGAAACGAGATACGATCCACCATGGGAGGAAAGTAAAAGGAAAAGACTCGGGAGGGAGAAAAATAGACATGCCTACCTGGACATAGTTAGAACAAAAGAGAAAGATGTGAAACAACTAAACTATGGCCGAAAAGATTATCTTAGAGATGAACGTGACCAATATACCTTTGACCCTGAGACATTGGAAGCTGATAGGGACAGTGACAGTGACGAAGAAGAGTCAGAACAAGGTGGGATAAATAAATGCATGCCAAGAGTAAAGAAGGAGCAGAAATCCCCAAAATTGAGATATCAATGCCCATTACTGATCACGGGACGGGGAACTCAAAAATATGTACCCTGGTCACGAATGGACTTAGAGAGTTTAATGAAAAAACTACCTCCGTTGAGTAATGGGGCTAGTCCATGGATTTCTTGTTTTGAGCGAGAAACCTGCCAAGAACAATTAGCACTCGCAGATGTCAGAACTATCATGATAAAATTAAAGGCAGAAGGGGCCCTGAAGCAAATAGAGAGAATTGTAAGAAGCAGTAAATTGGGGGATGAAATAGAATTTAACCCACTTCGGAATAAATTTTGGGAAGCACTTAGAGAAACATTTCCTACACCCTATAGTTTGGATGCCTTGGTAACCCTTCAACTAAAGGAAGGAGAGACTGCACACGAGTATTTCACTCGAGCATGGGACTTATGGGAAACAGGGACTGGAGAAAGACCCGACCACAGCCCCTTAGGAAGGGCTCACTTTCGTAATGGGATAATAAACGGACTACCTGCTACGGTTCAAGCAAAATTAAGGGACATTGTGGGAGTAGAGACAATGTCAGAGGATTTGTGGAAAAGACACCTGACACATGCAATCAAACGACATCGTCAATCAGAGCATGCTAAGTCAGAAAGTGCGTCCCAGAAGGAGGTGGACAAAACAACCGATAAATTGGTGAGAGCCATAGAACATATAGGGGTTAAATTAGCGGCCCAACAGATAGTCCCACAGGTCATGGGGCCAGTGATAAATCCGGGACCCCAAGTAAGAAATGGTTGGGAAAGACAGCTAGGTACAATGTATAGAGGGGAACATGCAGTATGCTGGTACTGCCAAAATCCTGGACACTACCAGCGGAACTGTCCGGAGGCTGGGAGAGCAAGGGGAAAAAGATTACCCTCTATTAGAGGCTATCGGGGAAGAGGAGGAAACTTAAGAGGACAAGCAAGGGGTAGGGGTGGACATATTGATGGGCCCCAGAGAATCGGGGGGTGGCAGAGTGATCAACAAGTCCAGGCACCTCAGTGTAATGACTATATTGAGGAAGGTGCTGAATTTGATTATTGAAGGTGCCCTGGAGAATCAAAAATCACGCCTCCCTGGGAGCCACCAAAAATTTGGGGGACGGTAAATGGAGAAAAAATTGAATTTATGGTTGACACAGGGGCAGCAGTTACGACAGTGATTAAAAAACCCCCAGGGAGCACATTTTCGGGCAAAACATTATCTACAATAGGATTCTCCGGGATAAGGGAAACACAGCCCTATACAGATAACATCGACATGACATTTGGACGACAAAGGGTTAAAACGCCTGTCCTGGTTGTGCCAAGTTGCCCCATTAATTTATTAGCAAGGGACATTCTTACCAAACTAGGAATAACCATACAATGTTCTGAGAAGGGCCTTCGGTTAACATACCCAGGGGATACAATAAGAAGGGGAGGACAGTTTATAGTAATGACCCCATCTAACGCTTCAGAAGTATTTTCTGGAGTCGGCTACTGTATGATGAACCAGGCCCAGGGCTGATTAAACAGTTTTTTGAGTGGAGGGCCAGTATTCCTCGGTATGGGGATTACCATTATCCACTAGATCCTATGCATGTTACATTAAACTACACCATCCACCCGGACCAGGAATATGAGGAGAGGTGGGACTCTCTAAAAGAAGGGAAGACAGAAACGATACATTGTCCATTTATCTTTGTAGGTAAGGAGGGAATAGCTGCTATGGTTGTCATGACAGAAGAACAAATGGAGTGGTTCTGCTTAGGAGTAGAAAGTATGCCTCATGTGACCTTGGGTATTGACAAAGATCATCACGCTCGACAGCTGGGTCCGATGGTAAAGGAAGCGATAGGGTGTGAATACAGGCAGACAGAAATCCCGGGATATTCCACCTCGGAGGGAGGAAAATTTGTCAGACTGAATATTGAAGCATGGGACCAGGTAGTGAATGAGAAAGTAGAAAGAGACCGAGCCATAGAAGGAGAAAATATTGATCACAGAGACTCAGACAAATATCTTTCTAATCTGAGTCCACATATATGGACAACGGGGCCCTATGATGTGGGAGTAATAAAAGGAGAGGTATTTCTAGAATTGGCCAACCCCGGGCAGAAACCAATATGGAGAAAACAATACCGCTTGTTGCCCAGTCAGGAGGAGGGTATTAAAGGAACGATAGAAGGGTTAATGGAGTCAGGGGTTTTAAGGGCGGCACCTGACAGTATGTGGAACACGCCCATCATGCCTGTTCCCAAACCGGGTAGAAAAGACTGGAGGATGGTACACGACCTCCGGGAGATTAACTTGGCTACCAAGACCATCGGGAGACCAGTCCCAGACCCATATGTAGCACTTAGGGCTCTGAGTCCGGAGCACGAATACTATACTGTCATTGATCTGGCAAACGCATTCTTCTGCTTGAATTTAGCTGAGGAATGGCAAGACTGGTTCACTTTCACTTACCAAGCACATCGGTACACATACACTAGATTACCTCAGGGTTATAAGGACAGTCCAGGACTGTTCAATCAGGCCCTTAGCGAAATCCTAATGAAATTAAAGCTCCCGGAAGATGTTACACTGATTCAGTATGTAGACGACCTACTATTAGCAGGGAAAACGCCACATGGGTGCCTGACAGGGCAGCCAAACAGGTTACTGGTTATCATGAACATATACAGGGGATGATTTTGAGGTCCCATAACAAAAAAAATGAATCTGAAACTAAGGAGACTTGTAGCAGATTGAATGACTACACAGATGAGTTTTGTGGAGGAAGAGTGCTGTACAACTGGCTCCCCGCTAACTGGGATGGTCGGTGTGCTCTAGTAACCCTTAATGCGCCAGTGCTGATTGTCAAAAGGCAGGAGGGAGACGAGGATTCCCTAGAATTGCGCCACACAGAGAGTTGGCTGTGGAGAAAAAGGAGGAGTGTTGGACTCTTGGGGCCGGGAGGAAGGAACCCTGATGGGGTATGGATTGATGCCATTGGCCAAGCCCGGAATATTCCGGACGAATTTAAATTAGCCGATGAGATTGCAGCTGGGTTTGAAAGCTTTCCTGTTTTTAGTGCAATATTTCCCATCACTGTAAATAAGAATATTAATAGGATCAACCTTATTCACTATAATGTCCAGCGCCTTGCAAATTTGACCAGGGACGTTGTTGAGGCAATACATCAACAACTGTCAGAAACTTCCCTTATGACACTTCAGAATAGGATAGCGATTGATATGGTCCTGGCAGAGAAAGGTGGAGTGTGTGCTATGTTTGGAGATCTATGCTGCACTTCTATCTCTAATAACACAGGGCCAGATGGATCACTCACTAAGGGGTTAACGAAACTTAGGGCATTGGCGAAAGAATTAAAAGCCCAGTCTGGAGTCTCCAATCCTGTTTTATCCTGGTTACAGGGAGTGTTTGGGAGATGGAGCACATTGTTAGGACAACTTTTGCTGGGTTTGTTCATTTCTGTATCAATTTTTATCACTTGTGGCTGTTGTTGTATTCCATGCATTCGAACGCTGGTCACGAGGACCATAGAGAAAGCCTTTGCTGACCGTGATGAACTGCCTCCGAAATATCAAGCTGTGCAGGCTGTGGAGCAAGACTATCTCACATTACAGGAGGCGGAGAAAGTTGCTGAGATCGATCTGGAGTCTGAAGGGGAATGTGATGGAAAGGAGGGATTGTGAATTAGATTGTTACACATATAATTTTAACCTTGCTTGTAACCCAAATATTATAACATTGATTGTAACACAAACATTATTAATCAGATTGTAGAACAAGTATTATGAATTAGATTGTAGACCATATGTTAACTTGGGAATTTACTAATGTACGGGGGGTTAGCTAGTTTTTTGCTTGGGGGCAAATGGGATGAAACTTGTAAACGGGCAATGGGATCGGGGTGACGGATGGGGGGTGTACGCAAAGGAGGGTTGGGGGAACCCTCGCCCACCAGCCGAACTACCCTGTGAACAGAACCCGTATAGAGCTTGGCAATAATAGGCGAAATAATGTAACGCGGTGGTAGCATAGTCAGGGCGAGATTGTCCTCTAAAGAGGACAAAGGAGGGATTGTAAGGTAAAACATCATGAGATGGGAATGTGTAGGGAGTTACCCTGTACAGGGCAGTAACAAGAAGGGGAGGTGTCCTTGTACTCCTGTTAGGTGAAACATCATGAGATGGGACCGGAGAAGGAGTCACCCAGTACTAAGGAGTAACAGAATGCATCCTTGTACTTACAAGATAAGAGAGACATTGATGGATTGAGAGGCAGGAAGCTAGCAGGGAAAGGATAGCAACAGTTTTAGTCATTGGACAAGTAATGATATGATGATGTTCTAAGCATGTATCCAAGGGTATAAAAAATCACCATTTTGCTGATAACGGCAGAATGCATTCTCCGACTAACTTTGTTAGTCGCAAGTGTTACAATCCGGTAATAAAGAACAAAGAACCCTGATTTCGACTCAGCCTGGTGTTTGTCTCACTCATTCATGAACAAAGCAGACCTAACAATACCTAGGTGTACAAATAAACAAAAATCTAAGCCAATTATATAAACTCAATTATAATCCACTAATGAAAAAATTACAGGACGATTTAGAGCATTGGAAAGATCTACCACTAACACTGATAGGAAGGATAAACTGTATTAAAATGAACATTTTCCCAAGGATATTATACTTATTTCAGCCATTGCCAATACAACTGACAGAAACATTCTTCAAAGAGTTAAAGAAAATAATAAGGAAATTTTTATGGAGAGGTGGGAAACCGAGGATAGCACTAGATAAATTAACAGAATGGTATAAACAAGGAGGCTTACAATTGCCAAACTTTAAAAATTATTATAGAGCCGCACAATTAAGATACCTATCAGATTTTTATCAAACAAGGGAAAAACCAGACTGGACGAGATTAGAATTAGATAAAATAGGGGAAAAGATACCTGAACACATATTAAATAAATGGGACGAAAAATTGGTACAACATAGAACTTCTCCAGTATTACATCATCTCCTCAATATTTGGAAGAAGATTCATGTAGAAAGAAATAAAACAAATTATCAATTACCAAAACTAATATTGACGCAAAATAAGCTACTCCCTTTTACAATAGACAACCTTTCCTTTAGAGAATGGGAAAAAAAAGGGATTAAAAGAATAGAAAATTGTTTTTCAGGAAGTAGATTCTTATCCTTTGAACAAATGAGAGATAAGTACAATATAACTGGAGATATATCGCTGGCATATTACCAACTGAGATCCTACTTGAAGGATAAATTAGGAAGCAATTTGAGTTTACCAGAGGGAAGTAACCTTGAATATGTGATTACAGATACAATGTTAATCAAAAGATTTATAACAAATAGTATATTAAACTGCAAGAAAAGGAGAATGAGGAAACAAATGGTAAAACTAAACAAAAATGGGAACAAGATTTAAATATAAAGATAAAAAAGGAAACATGGGAGAAATTATGTTCTGGAACGATGAGAAATACAATAAATATGAGGCTACGTATGATACAATATAATTGGTTACACAGACTATACATTACACCGCAAAAGTTAAATAAATGGGACCCAACAGTATCTGATAGATGTTTTCGATGTAAAAAAGAAATGGGAACAACAATTCATGCAATCTGGACATGTGAGAGAGTAGAAAAATTTTGGGATGATCTCAATCAGATATTAAATAAAATAACAGAAAACAATATACCAAAGAATCCAGAGATCTTTCTCCTAAGTAACATAAAAAACAAAGAATTTGGAATTGATTTGGAGGATGCACAAAAAAGATTTGTTAAGATAGCCCTAGCCGTAGCAAAAAAATGTATTATGTCAACCTGGAAATTGGAAGATAATTTGAAAATACAACAATGGTATATAGAAATGAATAAATGTATTCCATTAGAAAAAATAACATATAGTTTAAGAAATAATATTGAAATATTCGAACAAGTATGGGAGCCTTACATTAAATACAATAGCGAAAACCTACCGGGGACAAACATTACCTAAGTTGATGGAAGGAGAAGGAAAGAAAAGAATGGACTTTGTAGAATTTCTGGTGTATTTTTGTTGAATGACAACATTGTCTGACTGATTTAATGCAACCTAGATTGTATACCTAAAATGGATGAGGGGGGTGGGGATGGGGGGGTGGCTTGGGAGGAGGGGGGGGGGGAGAAAAAGTCACTGTATATGTGTGAAAAAGAAAAAGTGTATATCATGGCTAATGTGATTTATGGTGTGAAAAATAAAAAGTTAAAAAAAAAATTTCTTTATTACTTAAAACAAACATCACATGGTACCAGGCGTGTGTATCAAACAGTATCAGCAGCTGGGAACGTTGACCATGAGTGTCATTGGTTTAAACAATGATTCATGCTGTATCTGCAAGCCATTGGACTTGATAGCAAGCCGGATGCATGAAAGATTGCACTGTCACTTACTGTGATAGGACCTCAAGCATTAGAGGTGCAACACATTTGTTTTTGCTAAAGCAGATGACCAAGCTGTGGTGGTACACCATCGGCCTACTGCAGGGGGCAACCTCTGTACCTGCAGGAGTGTAAGGGGACAGGACAACACCTGGCCGGCTGCCAATCAGTCGGCCTGAATGGATCAAGCCCCACCCGGTCGGGTGTCAATCACCCTCCGGGATATGCCTGCGCTGGCCTCCCGAGGCCTCACTCAGAGTTGCTGCAGCCACAGCCAGCCTGGCTCTGTGGAAGTCTTTGTGGATTAAAGCCTATTGTTCAGACTTTTCCTTGTGTGTGACTGATTCTGTCTAGCAGCACACCACAATTTAATCCACAAAATTTTCCCACAGCTGCCATGGAAAATCTCCTGTGCGCAGGGAGCCTCAAGGTCGACCCATGCCATCCAGAAGCCCAGACATGCTTTGAGATCTGGCAGCACGCGGTCAAGACAATCATCGAGGCACATGAGGGCGACATCCTGGACTCCAATCAGAAGAGGTTGGTCCTACTCCGGTCAAAGCTGGGTCCCCGAGCCTTCCAGGTAACCAAAGGCTGTTCCACATACAAGAGCACAATGGACACTCTCGAGAACTTGTACAAGCCCCCCATGAATGTGGTCTGAGCAAGGTATCTCCTCAACACCCAAGCCCAGCACCTCGGGGAGATGGCTGAGTCTTACCTGAGACACTTGTGAGAGTTGGCTCGACCGTGTCTGGCTGAACCCGGGATAGGTGTAGAGGAGGTCGAGAGGCTGATCCGGCACACCTTCATCTGAGGGCTATGCTCGAGGGCCATCTGGCAGAAGTTGCTGGAAGACAACATCTATGCCCCAACCAGGAATGTGGAAGTGGTCCAAACCCTGGAAGCAGCAGCTCTGCATGTTGAATCCTTCGATTCCAGGTTCCCCCAGGCTCCCTCATGGCCCTCTCACACTGCAGCTGCAGCCCCAGGCCGAGCTGCGGAGGAGAATCTTGCTGCGGCAGGTGTCCGGCGCCCATGTAAGTACTGTGGGTCCTGGTGTGGGTCAGATTGACGATCACGCAAAAACTGCCCATAAACATCTTTTTACTCTCCCTAGTTCCTGCCTTATGTCATCGTAAATAACCCTTCACCAAGTAAAACACTTGTCCATTAGTCCATAGCTATGCTGAAGCTCAGGGTGTTGGAGTTTAGAAGAACGAGGGATCTCACTGAAACAGTTGAAATATTGAAAGGCCTGGACAGAGTAGATATGCCAAAGATGTTTTCCATGGTAGGGGAGTCCAGGACAAGAGGGCGCAACTTCAGGATTGAAGGGCACCCATTTAAAACAGAGATGTGGAGGAATTTATTTAACCATAGAGTGGTGAACCTTTGGAATTTTCTATCACTGGCTGCTGTGAAGTCCAGGTCATTGGGTGTATCTGAAAAGTTAGATTATCAACGGTCATGGAGAGAAGGCTGAGGAGTGGAGCTGAGTGGAAGAATGGATCAGCTCGGATGGAATGGCGGAGTGAACTTGACAGGCCAAGGGGCTACTTCTGCTCCTATATTTTGTTGTTTTGTGAACATGATGAACAAAAGAATTTAAAAAGTGAGAGCAGGACTGATGAGGGAAAAGGGGGCAAAATATGCCTGGAGGCAGAGAAGTTAGGGGAGATCCTAAATGAATACTTTGCTT